>NC_136510.1:84452658-84522658 GCF_053919585.1 Euprymna scolopes
CGACCACTCTGTTGTATCAATTAAGATAAAAATGAAATGTAATAAGTCCCCAGACGTACCTCTTCATCGTACAGTATATCGATACACTAAGGCTGACTGGGATAGCTTCCGTACATTTATATCTGATCTACCTCTGCATTCCATGTTTAAAAAGGATGTGTCCTCTATAGTATTAGACCTAACTGAATGGTTAATTGTAGGTATTGACCATTTCATACCCTCTAAAAAGTTTCAGCAAAAACCTAACAGCCAGCCATGGTTCTCTCCAGAATGTGCTGCTGCCATTGCGCACAGAAATCACTTTTTCCACTGCTTCAAACGTAATAGATGTATGGAAACTAAAGCCGTTTTCAGGACTGCCAGCAACCATTGTAAGAAAGTAATAAGGAACGCAAGAGAGTTGTATGCTCAATCTGTTAAGTCCAAAGTAGCTGAGCAGCGGCTTGGTTCCCACCAGTTTTGGCAAATAGCAAACAGAATCCTGAACAGAAGCGTGTGCTCCATCCCAACTATTATCAATGGATCTGAGGTAATCTCGTCAGCATCAGACAAAGCCAAACTCTTTGTCAAGAACTTTGCAGCTAATTCTACCCTTTGCGACCAAGACCGCCAACCCCCAATATTTCCTCTTGTATCAGAAAACACGCTATGTGATATACGTATATCTGTACGTGATGTTGCCAAGCTAATCAAAAACCTTGATTCCAGTAAAGCAACTGGCCCTGATGGTATTCCAATTATAGTACTCAAAAAACTTCAACCTGAACTAGCGCCCATACTTACAAAACTGTTTAAACGTTGTCTTAAGGAGAATAGTTTCCCATCTCCCTGGAAAATCTCATCAGTATGCCCTGTATTTAAGAATTCAGGTGATCGCTCATCCCCCTCTCAGTACAGGCCAATAAGTCTCCTGTGCGTCATGAGTAAGTTGCTAGAATCTGTATTAAATACAGAAGTAATCAAACATCTCAACAAAAATAACCTTCTTAGTGACACTCAATATGGTTTCCGTTCTGCTAGATCTACAGCAGATGTCCTTACAGTTATATCGCATAGGATTAGCAAATCTCTCGACGGTGGCAATCTTTCTAGGGCAATTGCTCTTGACATATCTAAAGCCTTTGATAGGGTATGGCATAAAGGTTTACTTCATAAGATCGCTAGCTATGGTATAGCTGGAAAAGTCTTCTCAATTATTAAATCATTTCTTTCTGATAGATTCATAAGAGTAGTAGTTGAGGGGCAAAAATCAGAAGCTCACAATATTAATGCCGGTGTCCCTCAGGGATCCATCCTGGGCCCAACTCTTTTCCTGATCTACATTAATGATCTTCCAAATCATATCCTTACATCATTTGTAGACATTTATGCTGACGACACTACCATTTATGGTACCACATCTAAGACAGTAAACGAGCAAGTTCTCTCCAATTCTCTCTCCTCTGATCTTGAGCACGTAGTACAATGGGGAAAGGAGTGGCTGGTTACTTTTAATGCATCTAAAACCAAGCTTCTCTCTTTACATCATCAACATTCTAATCCACATTTGTCATCAATTGAAATGAATGGCTCTCGTCTTCAGGAGGCCTCAAGTTTTGACAAGCTTCTGGGCTTGACCATTACTCCTGATCTTAAATGGAACACGTATATCAAATCTGTTGCCAAGGCCGCTGGAAAAATGGTGGGATCTTTCTATCGATCCAGTAGATATCTCACTGCTGATGCTATTCTCTATCTATATAAGAGCCAGGTACGTCCAAGGATGGAATACTGTTGCCACATCTGGGCAGGAGCTGCTAGAAAGAACTTGTCCTGCCTTGATAGAGTTCAAAATAGACTTCGTAGCCTCGTAGGAGATGTCCTTTTCTCCTCCTTGCAACCTCTATCTCACAGAAGAGATGTTGCGAGTTTGTCTCTGATGTATCGTTATTTTCATGGAAAGTGTTCAACTGAGCTTCAATCTATGGTCCCCCCTCGCCAAACTTTCACAAGAAACACTCGTCTAGCTGTAAACACTATCAATAATTTCCCCCACTCTTTATCTGTGCCTAAACCTAAACGTAGATTCCATGAACAAAGCTTCTTTCTTAGAACTGCACGCCTGTGGAATTGTCTTCCGTTTTCCTGCTTTCCGGCTGACTACAATATGGTTTTGTTCAAGTCTAAAGTAAATAAGTTCTTGATGAGCCGTTCCATATAAGTTATTAAATTTACCAAATTTTCATTACTAATGATTACTATATTGACCAACTTCTACTGTACACTCTTTAACCCTTATCCTTGAGTGGCCTCTGGGCCTTGATAATGTGGTGATGCCTTTGTAAAAAAAAAAAAAAAAAAAAAAAAAAAAAAAAAAAATGTCCTCATCAAAAAAAGAGGGGGTATCTAAATAATCTTATTAATACAGGCCATCACAAAGTCAATTCTAAAAGTTAATTCATAAACAAGGAAATTATTTAATACTGACTCTAAGCCAAAAATAATTCCAACAATTGAAACAAGTTAGTGTTTTAAACCATATAACGATTCCTAATTTCAGTGACCTTCTCCCCCCCCCTCAATGGGAATAGATTCAACAAAACTGTATATATGACTGGTGTACAACAAAGATTGGTGTCCAAACTGTTTTTATCAAACACAGAATATTCATTAGTAATGTAAATAAAAGTACCTTGTTTGGGAGAAAATAGTGTGTGAGGACCCCAAGAGATTGTAGGCACAAAAACGACAGCTTGTAGTTGACACTGGGTGACCTTGACCATCGTACATGGCATTTGTAAACAAACATAAAAAAAAATGTAATTGTTCATTTTTTTCGCCAACAAGATTGTTTTTTTTTTAATATAATGTGGATTTTTTTTATTTACAAAACTTTTTAATAAGCAATTATTTTACATTTTAATAGTTATATTATTTTTTGGTAAGAATTTTAATTTTAAAATAAAAAGATTGATTATTAATACAGGAAAAGTTTTATTTGAAGAGGATAGGTTGGGAAAATAAATATTTGTGCCTTTGATCTTTTAGATTCCTTATATACTATATGCTCCCTTGTTTATTTCGATCTTTTCACTAAAAATGTCTATCATTTTTTTTCTTACCCCTACAGGCATTACGGTGTGATCAACCTCATCTCCATATTTCAGGTAAGTCTTTGCTATTTATCTTCAAAAATTTCCTTTTTCAAGTATTTTGAAACTGAACGGTAGATGCAAGATGGTAGTGATTGAAAGTCAATCGTATCAAAGAAATAAAGCTTCTGAGTACTGATTTTGAAACTAGCAACGACTCAAAACTGTACCTGATGCACTTCCTGACACGAAAGGCACCTACATTGAATTTCTGTTTTTGTTTTCTATTCTCTTTTGTAAAACTTAATTATGTTCTACAAAAGCAAAAACAACAGCCCCCTTCCCCTTTCCTCTTCCCTTTCCTTTTTTTCTTTCCTTCCCTACTTCCCAACCCCGTCTGTGGGGCATTAGAATACACCAACTGTTCCCCTGCAGAGAGTAAAAGCCTCTCAAAGGGGCCACCTGTTGGCCATGGGTGGCGACCCGTAATGACTCAGAAAAGGATCCTGATGGCTGAGCAACTGATATCTAGGGAAATTAAAGATATCAGTTGCAACACTCCACTTTGGCCTCGTACAAGGCTAGACGGACGGTCAGAGGGGCCCGATCCAATCAATCGGCTAGTTACGTCAAGCCCTAACACATTTTCTACTTTTCTATCAATTTCCTCTAAACCATAACAAATACAGTTCTACCCTATACCACTATAAACTATATACATATTTTCCCCTTTTTCCCATGTGTTAGAAGGCGGTGGCTAGGGTCAAATGTGCCAAGTGATTAAAGTCATGACATGGCTGTATAGTGCCGGAAGTTACTACAAATGATTTGGATTGTGTTACTAAAGGAATATGGATGCTCATGGCTCCCATTTGGAACATGTATACTGTTTATGTAGCCCTGGCATGACAAGGCAAATGGGTTTCTCCCTTAACATGTCACAATATTGGACTCCGAGGTGAGTGGGGAGCATAAACAATGAATTAATATATATATATATATATATATATATATATATGGCCAACTATAAAAACTCCAAGCGCCAACACGTCGACTCGGATAGTTCAGATAATGAACTACATCAAACATCCTCAAAATTTATTGTATTAGAATCCACCAAAGAAACTAAAATAACTGACTTATCACCGTTTATTATGCATAAAATTATATCGGCATATATTACCCCAAAAAATGTAAAAACTTTAAAAAATAAAACCCTACTGGTGGAAGTGGAAAGAGAAAAACATGCCACTTTTCTCCTAGGAATGAAAACTTTCCACAACATAAATATCAAAACTTATCCACATCTGAATACATCAAATCAAAAGACCTCTCAATGTGCACTACTGAAGAGATAACAAAAGAACTTAAAAACCAAGGAGTAATAAACGTTAAAAGAATTACAATAAAAAAGAGAATCAGACTATACATACGAACACTTACATTATGCAGTTCGATAGACCCACTATCCCAAAAGAAATCAAAATTGGGTTCAAAATTGAAAAAGTTGAACCCTTTATACCAAACCCACTTTAAATGCCAAAAGTTTGGGCACCATGAGGATGCATGTAGGGGACGAGCAGTGTGCGGCAGATGTGGCCAGAAAGATTCAGACCACGCTGCCAATGACTGCAATCTTGATTGCAAATTGTAGAGAAAACCATCCTGCTTATGCTAGAGCATGCAGAATCTGGAAGAAAGAAAAGGAAGTAGTGTCAATAGAACATACCAAAAACATCTCCTTCCTCAAAGCCAGGAAAAAAGTAGATGGATACATGAAGGAAAAGACATACTCTCAAGTCACCTCAAGTTGTATATCATCCAACATCACTAACCAAAACCCCAAATACGAAATACTAATAAACGAATTGTTACAATTGGGACCAAACGACTGACCCAAATTTATAAATGAAATCAAACCAAACATATCATCAAAAATTAATCATCCCATTAAATCATCAACTAATGTTACCAATAAAACAAATTCTCAACCAAAATCAGAACATCCAAGAAAACAAAGTTGATCAAAAGAAAGACCACAAAAATCACCAGTATGTCGTGCAGATGCTGAAAAAGACGAAACTAAGGAAAAACAAAATCAGTTAAAAGAAAGGTCACACAGGTTATCAATACATCTTCCCCGTGATGACAAAAATACACTTGAAAAACAAACAAAAGATACATCTACCAAAAAACAAAATAATATAAAGAAATTACCACAAACAGAAACCACTACTACAAATAGATTTACAGAATTAGAAGACATGGAAACTGAATTTACTCCTCAAACCAAAAAAAAAAAATCATCATGAATTACAAGATGGAATTGCTGTGGATTGAAGGCAAATTACAATGAAATTTTATTGTTGCAAACCAAATGTAATCCTTTGTCTCCAAGAAACCTTCCTTAAGAATGAGGACAATTTGAATATAAAACACTATCAGCAATATAACTACGCTCATAATACAGGACTTAGAGCCTTTGGTGGTGTATCAGTATTCATTAAAAATAACATACCCCAGAGCCAAATTGAATTAAAAACAAATTTGCATACATAAGAGCAACTTTATACAAACCGATAAGCATTTGTTCTTTATACATACCACCACATGAACAAATAGATGAAAATGAATTGGAGAACTTAATAGAGCAAATACCCAAACCCTTTATTTTCCTGGGGACTTAGTTCGCTTGATTTAACTATATGTGACCCTTCCACTTATCTGGATTTTTCTTGGAGCGTATTCAACGATGCCTGTGGTAGTGATCACTACCCAATCATTCTCAAAAGCCATGAAAAAATATTTGAACATCCACCAAGATGGAAGCTTAACAAAGCCAACTGGGAAAAATTTAAGAATCTCTGCTCAGAACAATTGACAGAAAACAACATCGATACAATTGAAACATTTAGACAAACATTAATATTAATAGAAGAGTGCATTCCCAACAACATTACTTCAGGAAAAAAGAATAAACCATGGTTTGACAAAGAATCAATAAATCTACGAAAAGCAGCATTAAGAAAATTTAATAAAGAATCAACAACAAGCAACTTAATTGAATACAAATTGCATAGAGTAAAATACCGCAGAATAATAAAGAAAACAAAAAAAGAATGCTGGCAAGAATATGTCAGCAAGATCAATGTTTCCACTAAACCAAAGATAGTTTGGGAAATGGTTAAAAAAAATTTTGGAAAACATAACCCGATACCAATTAAACATCTTTTACTGAAAATACAAAAATAACAGAAACGAAGGCTATAGCGAACAAATTAGCCAAAACATTTTCAGATAACTCTTCTTCAAAAAAACTATAACAAAGAATTTCAAACCATCAAAAAAAATATCGAAAAGTTTGTACTTTAAACTTCAATTCCAAAAACTTTGAAGAATATAATAAACCTTTTTCAATAAGAGAATTGGAAAATTCCATAAACAAATCACACAACACAGCCGTAGGACCAGATGAGGTCCACTATAGTTTTTTTAAAATACTTCCAAAAACTTCATTGGAACTTTTACTAAAAATCTACAATGACATCTGGATTAAAAAGAAGTTCCCAGAATCTTGGAAACATACAACGATTATTCCAATACAAAAACCAGGAAAAGATTCTTCAGATCCTGGAAATTATTGACCAATTTCACTAACAAGTTGTATGTGCAAAACATTAGAGCGAATGGTAAATCATCGCCTAATTTAGTATTTAGAAACAAACAAACTAATAACCAATGCACAGTGTGGTTATCGTAAAAATCGTGGATGCCTTAACCATTTGGTCAACTTAGAATGCTATGTCAGAGAAGCCTTCATAAGAGGGGAACACGCCACAACTGTCTTTTTTGATCTAGAAAAAGCTTATGATACTCCCTGGAAATTCAGAATTATGAAAGATCTATTCGACTTTGGACTTAAAGGTAGACTTCCCGAATTTATTCAAAATTTGTTAACAAACAGAACCTTCAAGGTATGCATAGGGTCTACTCTAAGCGATATAAATAAACAGGAAGAAGGTGTGCCACAGGGTAGTATATTATCAATAACCTTATTTAATATAAAAATCAACAACATAGTAAAGGAACTTACTCCCGACATAAATAGAACATTGTACGTGGGTGATTGCTCTATAAGCTATCATTCCAAGTACGTCCATACGATTGAAAGAAAATTGCAATACAGTATAAACAAAATGAAATTAAATTTTCAAAAAATAAAACTAAATGCATTCATTTTTGCAATCAACACAAATTACACAATGATCCCAAATTACAACTCGATGAAGAAGATATCCCCTTTGTTGATGAATACAAGTTTTTAGGAATGGTTTTTTTAAATTTTATTTCCCACATAAACTATGTTAAAAAAAATGTAATAAAACACTGCAACTTCTGCGTGTTGTGGCCCATACAAACTGGCGAGCTGACAGGCAGACCTTGTTAAACCTGTACAGATCCCTAATTCGATCAAAAATTGACTACAGAAGCTGTATATACCAAGCAGCAAGAAAATCCTATATTAAAATTTTAAATCCCATTTAACACACAGGACTTAGACTTGCACTGGGAGCTTTCGGAACATCTCCAGTAGAAAGTTTGTATGCTGAAGCAAATGAGCCTCCACCTAACCTCAGATATAATAAATTAGCACTGCTATACTATACAAAATTGAAGGCAGATCTTGACAATCCTGCGCACGACTGCACGTTTTAGCCCAAGTACAAACATTTATTTCAACAAAAAGAAAAAGCCATTAAAACATTTGGCCTACGAATGGAACCCATTATTGAAGAAGCAGAGATCCCGATAACAAAAATTCACAAAACATTTACTTCAAAAATACCTCCTTGGAACATTATAGTATCAAAAGTTGACTTAAGTCTTAGCAAACACTGCAAGGGAAAAAACTCACCCTCTTGTTTATCAAGAAGAATTTGAACAAATCAAATATAATTATCCTAAACATGCATACATCTTTACGGACAACTCAAAACAGGTAGATGCAACAGGCAGCGCAGCTGTATATAATAAAAAAATGTTAAAAAAGCATCTCTTGAAAGAAACCTCAATCTTTAATGCAAGGTTTGTGCAATAGATTTAGCACTTGATTTCATCTCCAGGGATAACAACACAAAATATGTAATTTTCTCCGATTCGCAATCAGCTATAACAGCAATAAAAACACAAACGTCTAACAACCCGTTGTTAGTAAAATTACAGGCTAGAATAAGCGAATTTTTAAAAACAAAAGAAATTGTGCTCTGCTGGATACTTAGCCACATCGGTATCAGAGAAAACGAATTGGTAGACACAGCAGCAAAGGCTTCTCTAAATGAAAATCAAGATGAAAACTTTAAAGTCCCCTAATCTGATTTAAAAAAAATATATAAATGAATGTATTAAAAAACAATGGCAAATTTATTGGAATGGTTACACTAACAATAAACTGTATGCCATTAAACCAACAATTGGTAACTGGGAACAACATTCCAGGAAAAATAGAAAGGAAGAGGTTGTATTAACGAGATTACGTATAGGTCACACATACCTAACCCAATCATATTTACTTAAAGGAGAAGATCAGCCAATGTGTATTGCATGTCAGGTTCCGCTGACAAGAAAACATTTTCTTACTGAATGCATTGATTTTCTGCCTATAAGACGAAAATATTACAAAGACAGCAATATAAAAGAACTTTTCAAAAACATAAAAGTCGAACACATAATCGATTATTTTAAAGAAATTGGTATATATACAAAAATATAGATTTTCATATACATGTGAAGAAGCAAAACAATTAATACAAATTGATACGAATTAGTATTTCTAAACTAATCCTTTGCACTTTTAATATACATAAGCATAATTAAATAAAATTTTACTTTCTTATACAAATTAACACAAACGCAACTACACCTTAGTAGTAAATATTTACTAATACAAATTTAACACGCGTAATGAAAATTTATTTTAAATATTTTTACACAAATGTAACACTTTCACACAAATTTATACAAACGCAACTACACCTAAGTAGCAAATATTTATCATCACAAATTCACACGCATAACGCAAATTCATATTAAAATTATTTTTTATTACAAATTTACTTGCATTTTTATACATTTCATGCATTTACTTTTTTTAATTTTGTACTAAAACGTTTACGAATCTAATTAAATTTTAATGCAAACTATATTTCAACTATAAATATATTTATTCACATATTTTTGTTTATAAATAAAAAAATATATATTTAAACACGAAAACCACGATTCTGCATAAAATAACCCAACAAGGGTGGACATGCCGTTAAACACAAAAAAAAGAAAAATGTACCTGATGCAGGTATATTACAAACAGCAACACTGCGGTTACAATGAGCAACCCATAACAATTTTGAATCTATTTTTCATTTCTAAGCTCTTAACTGATTGATTAAAGCTTTTAAATTCTTTCTGGCTAGTCCAATCAGAGAACATCTCTCAGACAAGCTGAGCACTTGACAGGAGATTATAAAAGGGATTGCCCACTGTTTACTTCCTCTTTCTTGACCAGGAGACAGCACTGTCAAAAACTTATCCATATTGTTTGAACAAACCGCTAAACTTGGGATGTAATTAAACTCTCCCTCTCTTCCCAGGTCATACAATCCTAGGTTTGGCTTCAACAAGAGCATCTAAGGATCCAACATGATTAGTGCCGTACATGTGTGGAATTCATGTAATACACAATCAGGCTTCAAAAAATGTGTATGACTTGGCTTGAGATGACATTTACCCAGGATGGATTGAGCCAGCTCCTCTTATAAAACCCACAGCATCCTGATGGATTGATCCAGGATGGATTGAGCCAGCTCCTCTTATAAAACCCACAGCATCCTGATGGATTGATCCAGGATGGATTGAGCCAGCTCCTCTTATAGAACCCACAGCATCCTGATGGATTGACCCAGGATGGATTGAGTCAGCTCCTCTTATAGAACTCACAGCATCCTGATGGATTGACCCAGGATGGATTGAGCCAGCTCCTCTTATAGAACCCACAGCATCCTTATGGATTGACCCAGGATGGATTGAGCCAGCTCCTCTTATAGAACCCACAGCATCCTGAATGAATGCAGACCATGCATAATGGTCTACAGCGACCAAGATAGTTATGGACAACCAGTCCTGGGACTAGCAGTGAACACCGTAGACCTGTGGACCGAAACTTTGATGGTGTGTAACCACGTCTTCAACTGGCTTCATGGATGTCTTCACAAATCTTGGAGTGATTCTGGAGCCATTGCTTCATGAATGAACTCTATTGGGTTGCGGTGCGCAGCATGGCCAAACCAACAAAGTCTCCTCTTTAAAAGAGCTTCGTTAATGAATCCTTTTATCCTTCCATGAACAAATATTCTTGTCATATGAACTTTAGTCTTTGTTGATACTCACAAACTTATTAATTTTCTAACATTTTCTTTTATTTCCTTTTATTCACACCTTAACGAAGATGAATCAATAAACGTGTATTTAATATTAAAAATGGGCTTCTTTTTTTTTTTTACAAAGGAGTCACCACTTATCAAGGCCCGGAGACCACTCAAGGATAAGGTTTAATGTGTATACATTAGTCAATGGAATTATAGCCTAGTAATCATAAGTAGTGGAAATTTTGTAAATTGGATTACTTGGGGGGGGGGAGAACTTGTTTACGTTGGACTTGAAGACAATCAAATTATAGTTAGCTGGAAAGCAGGCAAACGGAAGAGAGTTCCACAGGCATGCAGTTCTAATGAAGAAGCTTTGTTCATGTAATCTACATTTAGGTTTAGACACAGATAAAGAGTGTGGGAAATTATTGATAGTGGTTTTGGCTAGACGAATGTTTTTCCTGAAAGTTTGGCGAGGGGGGAGGCATAGATTGAAGCTCTATAGAAACACAGTAAAACAAATAACAACATACAACATTTAACCTACTGATATTCCCAAATGGTTACCCATCTGGCCAGGCTCAATGTTGCTTAACTTCAGTGATCTAATGAGAACCTGTGTGTTAACATGATTATTTCGTATTCACAAAACCAAACTTAATTCATAAAACAATTGAAATTAATGATTCTCCAAATACCAATGAAAACAATATGAAAATAAGTTTTCTAATGCAGTTATCACCATTGTATTGTGCCCCAATGTTGTGTTCATATAAAATGTGTGATCGGGTGTGACGTATTATTAATGTCTATAGTGAGCTTCTTCGTTATCTCTGAATCAGATGTTCTTATCTATCTCTCTCTCTCTCTATTTATCTATATATATATATATATATATATATATATATATATATATATATATATACTAGCGGAGGTACCCGGCGTTGCCCGAGTGTTTGTTTCCGGGACGGGGGGGGGGGTTAAAAAATGTTATGGTAGGTAAGTAGGAAGGATCAAACCCGGAGTCATGAGTAAAAGTAGGAAAATAAAGTGTGAAAAAAAAAACAAAAAAAACATCTGCAACGTTAACAGTTCAGCCACCAAGAAAAGTCCATTCCAGTTGTTTAGGAAAAAAAAAAACAAAAAAAAAGACGACTACGGTAGGTCGGCGCGAACGTGAAAATATAATGTGAATTGTCCAGCACGCTAACCACTACGCCACAGAGCACTGCAGCTTAGTTTAGTGATTTTAAATAACTTCACATGAAAGAACTACGAAGCCAAACCGGTGTTCTCTTCTCAACTGTTCCTTGTGAACGATCCCCAAACGGTGTTAAGTGGTGGCAGGGGGAGGAGGAATTTATTAGAGAGAAAATATTTTACCACTTCCATTGATCTTAACCGATTTTGGCCGTGACTTCTCAGCAGAAAAAGTATAGAAATCTAAGATTATCGAGGAATTTGAGAAATAATAAGCCTATAACACACCTCAGATATTGTTCTGCCGTTTGTGCATATTATATTTGCATGAAATATCTTGATTTTTAATCCTATTAATGTCAAAATCAGACGGGGAAAAAATGAGTTCATTTTATTTATATAGAGAAGATAATTTGAGGTTACTATTTTCGAAAGGTAGGATAACCAGTGAAATATAACGAGGTTCATACAAGAGTGCTCAATACAGAAGTAGAGCAGGTTGCATTTGTCTTTACATAAGCAGTAGCTTGTTGCTACACAGTTATGAGCATGTTTCGGTCTACCAGTATTTAATAACAAGAGACCTCATCAGGCAGCAACCCTTATTTCCAAAAAAGGTTTTCGGAAATAAGGATTGTTGCCCGATGAGGTCTCTAGTTAGTAAATACTGGTAGACCAAAACATGCTCATGACTGTATAGCAACAAGCTACTGCTTATGTAAAGACAAATATATATATATATTGTGTGTGCAAAATCAAGACTTCAAGACAAGGTGTTGATGGCAAGAAAAAGTGCATTTCATTTTACGTTACAATAGTTTCAATGTCCAGTTCGACAATTTCAAGCATTATATCATTTGAAAATTTTCAAAAACCAGCATTTCTTCAGACTTTATGAATAAACACACTTTTGACAATGTAGCATTTTTTGAATAGAAAGAAAAAAAGGGGGCGGGAATCCCTAACGGGAAAAGCATGCGAGAAACATTTACCTTGGTTGTGGTTACGGAAAAGCCCATTTAGATATTAATGTATCGCCTAATTTTCGTATCCTTATTTAAGAACAGAGTTATGGGAAGTTTCTATGGAGAGCCCTAAGCCATTTAAAAAAAAATTTTATATACCATTTGTTGGGTTCCTAAATTCCTTTATTTCCCAATGATTGATTTTTTGTAAAAAGAATTTTTTTAAATTTTGTTTCTATATTTATATTATGGCCGTAACAACCTTGTAAAGACGTTACAGTTAGTTTTAGTTTCGCATTAGTGGCAAGTAATATTTATGGATTATCGTTCTATTGGTACATGGATGTAAGAACATTTCAGGTTTAGAATTTGAATATGAGAATAAAATAAAATAGATGTATTAAATATATATAAACCTTGTAGGACATTTTGGGTGAAGTGTTCTTATCTATTTACTGTCTGAAAATTCATAGTTATTCTACTTGAAAAATGTTTTTATGTTGTTGCTTACGGTGAGTTGAAGGGAGATAATCCAATTATGTTAAGTACTGCAAGTTAATTCCGTTTGAAACTGGGTCGATTTTGTTTCTTATAATGGTTTAAGGAGGTAATTCAGACCATTTGTGTTTTTGGTTCATTGATTACTAGAAGGCGACTATGATTTAATAATTAATTTAATCAGATAAGTCCAGAACGTGCTACAATGGCTTATTTAACAAATTAAGTGTATAAATTATGTTTTTGATCTAAAGGAATAGGTTGTGTTTAACCCGCATCTGTTTGTAGTTACTATTATTGTTGCTGTTATATTCAATTTTTCCGTTGTATCCTGATCTCCTAAGGGCCTAATTGTAGTATTAATATATAAATATATATATATATATATATATATGCATAACTGTCTATTTCACAGTCTGTGATAATTTTGTCTAGGTGTTATGTGTCAGACATAAGCACATACATTGACAACATACCTATTTTCTGCTGTCTTTTCTCTGGGAGTTCTCCAGACAAATCTTGGGGAGAAGGATTCTGTGTAAACATAGACGTTTTCAAAGAGAGACTAAAATGCTGTGTGTTTTTATATTTTTATTTCTCCCAGGTAGTCGACGATCTTTGCTTGAGTGTTTAGTTTTTACATGTCCCTGGTTTGAGACTCTCCCCTGCCCCCATTGGGAGGAGGCACCTTTCAGACCATCTTCTTCTGTTGACACCCTCAATCCAACTCAACTATTTTCTCAACTAACCAGAACACGTGACAGACACGTACTTCCGATGAGCTGATCAAATCTCTTCCGGTGTAACTTGTTCACTTTACACCTCAACATGTTTTGACAACTTTATCAAAACATAGCTTCACATCTCGGCTCTTGTTTACTTCGTCAGTTAGATAGATAGATCAAGATAGATCCAGATAGAACAATAGATACAAAGATAGATATATTGATAAACATCTACAAAGATAGATTGATAGCTAGATGAATAACAGCCAATTTCTATTCTGTTCCACAACTATATAACACACCTTCCCCATGACTATAAGTCTTTGATATCTTTTAATGTATAAAAGCCATTGAATCTCTTTTCAGTACTCCAATGTACATGCAACAACGCCCAAGATTTACCATTTGGCTGAAGACAAACATTTACAAGATGAATGCGTGAAATACGTGAGGAGGCAAGGTAAGGATTATTCAACATCATCTATATACTAAAATAAAGTACTTTTGCAGAGATGGTACTGTGCTGAAATAATATAGTTATTACCTAGAAATCTTCTTAAAATGGAAAGAGGAGGGTGCTTTTATAACTATTTCCTACTTTCACCTAACAACTTGATAAACAAGATACTGTAAATTGGAATTTAACTTGAAAATACTATTTAAAACATAGCACAGTACCTTCTTTGCATTATCTCTATTTTCCCCTTTCATGTACAGTCCCAATAGGAAACCAACCAAAATTTTTCATACTCCTTACAGCAAACATGCTTCTTGAAACAATGTGTACATTACATTCCCGTTTAATAATTGTTAATTATTCCAAACACACTACCTCTCTCAAATGCATATTAAGACATAGAAGCAGTTTTACTCTCTATCCATTAATTCCTCTCGCTCTCCTCACTTCACTTTTTAACATGTTTAATTATTTTTACATGACCACTTACTTTATTTCTAACCTCATACTGATTCGTACATACTAAATTAGATTTTGAAAATAAATGATAACCACTCCCTCAAGTTCTACTAAAATTTACAAGTTCAGCGCATATAAAAGCGAAAATGTGTGTTAGTGTGTGTGTGTGTGTGCATTTTTTCTGTAGGTTTTTTCCCCGCTGTTTCTCGGCTTGCTCACTTATTCTTATAACTTTTTGTATGCTACACAGATGATAATATCTCGCATTTATAAAACGTGGTCGTAAAAATATTTTATTTCGCCCACTTTTATACGACAACGACAAAATTTGTGAATTCGTTTGCTGCTACTGCTGCTATGACCTAGAAAAACGACGTTCGTTTTTAGATGCTCATTTTCGACTGATCAAAAGTTCCTGGCTTTCTGGCCTCGCGGTATGTCGTCAGAATATTAACCTTGAGGCTTCAGGTTTGAGCTTACCTCCCTCCCAAAACTTTTTTGTTTTTTTAATTTGAGGCTTCTTTTTTGATCTACACACACACCTCCGGGTACCCCCCCCCCCCATCAGATTCAAGTTTTTCTTTTTTTGTTTTTGTTTGTTTTGTTAACTTTTTTTTCCTTTTTGATCAAGCCCCCCCCCCTCAACACACACACCTACAAACACCCGGGCAACACCGGGATCCCTCCCCCCCGCCCCCATCGGATTCGAGCCTACATCCCTCCCAAAACTTTTTTTGCTGTTTTTTGTTCGTTTTTTTTAATATTTGTTTTCGAGCCTTCTTTTTTGGTTTACCCTCCCCCAACACACACAAACCTACAGTCTAATATATAAAAGGCAAAATGTGTGTGTGTGTGTCAGAATATGACGAAATCAGTATCGTTTTAAAGTTTGGTCTTTTGCATGACAAATATCGAAAAATTGGCCAAAAACTTTAATTCCTTCACCCTCAACTGAGTAGTTTTCTACAAGGAGGGCGTCAGTTTTTCTTTGACATTTTCACAAGTCATCATCTTTTTTTAATTGACTATCCTTAATTCCAACGCTCACGACTTCCGATTTCGCGATGGACACATCAGCTAAAATGTTAATTTTTTTTTTCTCGCATTCTTTTGCTCCTTCACATTACGGGCTCAAGCCGGCCTGCCTACTACCACTTTTTTTTTTAACACCTCTCTCCATCCGGGCTGCCTACTGTTGTTCTGAATCTAACCAATTTGATGACTTGCGAATATGACGATGCAAAAACCGACCCTTCCTTGTAGAAAGCTGTTGAGGGTGAAGGAATTAATGTTTTGTGCCAATTTTTCAATATTTGTCGTCCCAGATGTCAAGCTACAAAACGATACCAATCTCGTCAGGCTCCGTCACATCTGCCGAAAGTTTTTGGCAGACATACAAGCATACATACATACATTCACACAAACCGACGATTGAGATTTATATTATAGACTAGCAGGGGTACCCGGCGTTGCCCGGGTGTTTGGAGATGTGTGTTGGTGGGGAGGGGGGGGGGTGTTGATTAAAACAACCCTGTTAAAAAAAAAAAGAACGTTCGCCAGGTGTTTGGAGGTGTAAAAGAAAAAAAAAGTTTTAGTAGAAAGGTAGGCTTGAACCCCGAACCTTTGACGCGGAGGTGGAAAGGAAATAGAAAAAACAAACCCTGCGACCAACCACGGGGACAGATGAATTGATAAGTGTGTTAAGTTGACATTTATAAACCAAAATTAGCAGATGCGACAATGTCAAGTTGCGTGATGTTTGACCTAGCTTTGCGCTGGAAGCCAGTTTCTGTTTTCCCCACTACGCGGCGATCAAAAAATATCTCGAAAATAGCTTGTAAAAGTCAGGTAAATTAAAGTGAAGTAAAAAAAACACAAAATAAACTAACGTATGGCAAACGAACAATGTTAAATATAAAAATCTGAAAAACAAAAACAAAAAAGAAAACAGAAAAACGAACGTTAAAACTTCTGAAAAATAAAAACCAAAAAAAAGAATAACCGAAGTAAAAAAAGAAAACAGAAAAACGAATGTTAAAACTTATCTGAAAAATAAAGCAGATTATTCACGAACCCACCCGTGTGCCCGATACACCCGGTCAATATGCAGCCTTCTAGACCTTTTCCTCACAACTTCCCCTGAGCTGTGTTCATGTTCCGTTCTATCTCCTCTGAGATCCTCTGACTACTCTGTTGTAGCAATTAAGATAAAAATGAAATGTAATAAGTCTTCAGACGTACTTCTCCACCGTACTGTATATCGATACTCTATGGCTGACTGGGATAGCTTCCGTACATTCATATCTGACCTACCTCTGCATTCCATGTTTAAAAAGGATGTCCTCTATAGTATCAGACCTGACCGAATGGTTACTTGAAGGCATAGGCCAATTCATATCATCCAAAAAATTCCAACAAAAACCTAACAGCCAGCCATGGTTCTCCCCCAAATGTGCTGCTGCCATCACACACAGAAATCACTTTTCCATAGCTACTAATGTAATAGATGCACTGAAACTAAAGCTGCTTTCAGAACCGCCAGCAACCACTGTAAAAGAGTAATAAAAAATGCAAGAGAATTATATGCGCAATCCGTTAAGTCCAAAGTAGCTGAGCAGCGGCTTGGTTCCCACCAGTTCTGGCAAATAGCAAATAGGATCTTGAACAGAAACGAGCGCTCTATCCCAACCATTATCAATGGACCAGAGGTCATTTCGACAGCATCCGACAAGGCCAAACTATTTGCCAAAAACTTTGCGGACAATTCTACCCTGTGTGACGAAGGCCATCAACTCCCCATATTCCCTCCTATAACAGACAACACACTATGCAACATACAAATATCTGTGCGTGAGGTCGCCAAGCTAATCAAGAACCTTGACTCCAGTAAAGCAACTGGTCCCGACGGTATTCCAATTATAGTGTTAAAAAAATTACAACCAGAACTTGCCCCCATACTTTCCAAACTGTTTAAGCGTTGCCGTAAGGAGAAGTGCTTTCCAACACCCTGGAAAACCTCATCAGTATGTCCTGTTCTCTTGCATTTTTTATTACTCTTTTACAGTGATTGCTGGCGGTTCTGAAAGCAGCTTTAGTTTCAGTGCATCTATTACGTTGGTAGCTATGGAAAAAGTGATTTGTGTGTGCGATGGCAGCAGCACATTCGGGGGAGAACTATGGCTGGCTGTTAGGTTTTTGTTGGAATTTTTTTGGATGGTATGAATTGGCCTATGCCTACAAGTAACCATTCGGCCAGATCTGATACTATAGAGGACACATCCTTTTTAAACATGGAATGGAGAGGGAGATCAGATATGAATGTACGGAAGCTATCCCAGTCCGCCATAGAGTATCGGTATACAGTACGGTGGAGAGGTACGTCTGTAGATTTATTATATTTCATTTTTATCTTAACTGATGCAACGCAGTTGTCAGAGGATCCCAGAGGAGATAGAACGGAACATGAGCATAGCTCAGGGTAAGTGGATAGAAAAAGGTCTAGGAGGCTTGCAAACTGACCAGTACTATCGGGCACACGGGTGGGCTCGCGGACAATCTGAGTGAGGTCATAGGCAATGGTAAAATCATGACAGAACCTTCCCTCCTCATCAGTCTTATTTGAGTGGCTCAGCCATTCCACATTATGGACATTGAAGTCACCGCAAATGTGAATGTTAGCCAAGGGATGAGCAGACAGGATGTGGTCAATTTTTTCTGATATACTCTTAAAGACAGTAACTCCACTGTTGTAGGGGCGATAGAGGGCAAATATAAATGCAGTGGTGTAAGCTAGTGCAACCCGGAAGCACATATAAGGTAAATTAGGGTCTTCTCTGGAGATATCCCTACCACATGGAAAGCAGTCTTTGATGTAGGCACATATTCCATGACCATGGCAATCTTGGAGGTCAGATTTAGATGTTAAGTTAGAGTATCCTTTAATTATGAATTTGTCTAGAGAAGTGGTTGGCCCTATGCCAGTTTCACTTAGAAAGAATATGTCCGGTTTCGTCTCCTGTAATTGTGTTTCAACCTCTGGAAGGTTGGAATATAGACCCCTGATGTTGGAGAAGGAGATCTGGTAGTAGGGGTCTACGTTGGAGGATGGGGTTCTAGGTTTATTTGTGTTTCTTTTTTGGAGATTTGTCATGATTGTTGAGGTTTTGGGGTTTGTGGAGCAGGTCGATAGACTTGGTTGGAGCAGGACAGAGAGGGAAAATAAGAAAAAAAAAGACAAGAAATTTTTTTTTTTGTAGCACATGATAAGGTAAAGCCGTAACAATTACCCACTAGTATGCATCGCATCGAGAGGCCCTACCAGAAACTACTGCATGGTCCAGAATCCATTCACCAAATGGCAATACAGCAGCCCCGGTACTTTTCACCTGCTGATAGGACAGCCTCCTTAGTGGTTAATCCAAGGTTCAAGTCCCTGACTATTAGGCGGTTAACGTCAGCCCAGATGAAAACGTTTACCTCCAGCACCCTTACTAGTGACATGGCCGCAAGGATAGACATAGAGACAGAAAATTTCCGACATCTCAGACTACTGTTCACGAAGTACTACCAACCTGGGAAGCAGCTTTTTCTTCACCCTTTGTCAGAAACATCACTCATTAGAAATGAGGATTGAGGGACAACAAAGGAGAAGCTAGAGTTACTGGAGCTGCTGATAACACATCCACTGCATTATCTACTCTCCATTAAAAAAAAAAAAGAAAAACGGTAAGAGGGACTTATTTATATCTACTTAGTATAAGTCCTTTGCACATTCCCAGTTTAGAATAGAATTTGACGATAGTCTCCCCTCCCATATTAATCCGTGGAGGTTTTTTTTTTTTTTTTGCTTTTGGTACCTCGCGGTAGAACCTTTGAGATTAAACTTATAATTACGTTTCAATAATGCAACTTGTGAGGTCATCTTATGTTTTTAGATTAGGGGCATCTTATTTAAAGGCTAGTTTCGGGTAATACCAAACATATTTAACAAAAAAAAAGCTTACAACACGAGTAATAAGACATAATAGGTAATGTTAAGGAGTTTCAATTTTTAGTAAGACTGCAATAAGAGAACAAAGATAAATAAATTATATATAATACACAAAAATTGGCAAAATTAAGACAGGATACATTTCAACAGTTATGGATAAAGTTTTTAACTTAGCTCTCGCAATTTGTTGATCTCAGCAACATCACCAATCACAAGTACAAACAAGATCACTGATATTGTACATCCTGCTGCAATCCCAACCTCCAACCTCTGCCAGTCAGTTGTGTATTTACATGTTGTTAAGCGCATCTCGAATTGATTGTAGTATTTCATAATCATTCTCTGAACACTTTGGAATCCAAAAGAATCCATATGCGTTTGCAAGATCTAACCATACAATTACAATATCCTCTCGATCTTTTTTGGCTTGTTGGATACTCTGCCATATTGCATAAGCATGCTCGATACAGCCAGGTATCCCTGATATAGCTGCCTTTTTAACTGATTCATTGATAAAGCCATTGCACTGAACGTACTTTATCATTCTGTTAGCAACAACTCCGAACGCAATCTTCCCATCGATGTTTAGTAACGATATGGATCGAAATTGCCCTAACTTCTTGGCTTGTTCTTCTTTTGGTAGGTATATGCCTTCTGCGAGACACCATCGTTCAGCAACACTTTTAGGCCTCCACATCTCTATTATCAGTAAAAAAAATCATCAATCGGAGACGTCCGTAGTGCTTATACACCTTATAGCTGTTACCATCATTGCCTGGTGAACTCTTAGCTCTTGCCTTTCTGATGAAGTCATCTTCTTGATATTGCTTATGTCAGATATTATGCCTGGTCTTGTTGACTTTCTTGCACTACGTATCAATGGTCTGTTTTCTTTTCTGTTTTTATCAGAATATGTTGTTTTTAGATACTCCCCTAGTTCTTCCTTGGAACATTCCAGCTTTCCACTCTTACTCTCTGTGAAGAAATCCTCAGCAAACTCGTATTGGTTCTTTACAAATTGCTTTCTGCATTGTTCTCTTTTTTTTTTCTTCTCTTTGTTCTCCTATTTTTCTCATTTCATCCCTAAACCTTCTCTCTGCATCCTCATACAATTACTTCAGACCAAGCTTTTCTTCTGCATCTGCTTTTATCCACATACTTCTTTGTACCCTTTTCTCTTTCTTTATCATTGCTATTTTCATATCTCTCCTAGACGGTTTACTAACTTTCATTTGTTTTGGCAATTCTTTCTTGTCAACCCCAAACCTTTCTCTCCCTCGTTCATAGATGATTTCTGCTAATTTTACCTCAGTGCTACCCTTTTTGCCACTTCTATGTCAAATGTTTCATAGTTCATTACATCATTACTCTTATTTATCTTAGCTTTCTTGTCTGAATGTTTCCATACTTGCTTTTCTGTCCAATTGTGTTCAGTTGGTTTCCTATTGGGACTATACATGAAAGGAGGAAATAGGGATAATTTTAGGTGTTTATGCAAAGAAGTTAGCCTTTTCCTCTCTGTGGTGTGTCTACTGGAGGTTCTGGCTACACGTCTCATAGTCCTGCGTTGTTGAGATACTTTTCTTTTTTTTTTTTTTGCACTTTTCTACCTTGATGAATTCGTAAGCCTTTAGCCGAATCAAATTCTTTGCCATAACATTTCAGTTTCCTTTTTCCATTATCATTCCCCAGTTCCATGTGGTTCTGGATATGACCTAAAACTATATCCGATGGTGAGGCCCCACCTTGCGGGCCTTGGGGAGTGTGGAGCCACCCTTTAATCGCCATTGCTCCCAGGTCCACTCTGACCCGGAGTGGTAGTACCTGTTAGGGTCCCAACTATGGGTTAAATAGAATCTGACTTAAAAAAAAAAAATATACTCCGTTAAAAATCGTTCCTCAAAATAACTAGATTCGGCATTAAATAACCTGAAAAAGGTTGATATGCCGTAAAACAAAAACAACCAACCAACCAGTTCCATGTCATTTATCATGTTATCAATCATTATGGGTCTGTTATTCTTCCTTCGTTCACGCAGATCCCAACGGCCTGTTTCTTTGCTTTGACTTGCTGTGAATAAATTCCATGATCATGGGCTACAAACTCTTATTAATCGATGGGTGCTTTGTCGCACTATCAAGCGTCTTTCCGCTTTGTCGCCCATCTTTCTGGGTGGCCAATAGGTCTTTCCCTATTGTCATAGCAAGTAATTTGTACGCACTGCTCACAGTGCATAGCAGCTGACAGCTCTGCAATCGGATCCAGTACCATGATCATCAGGAGGAACCACTTTGCAGTTTCAACCCCTATTCTTCTACTGCTTCTCTGAAGTGGTTCCCCCCTCCTCCACAACAGGAGGTCATATTGGTACTGATGATATTCATTTTCAGTACACCTGAAAACCTATGGAAAACAAGTTTTTTAAGGTAGATTTTATGTTGGTCTATTAGGCCACAATAAACACCACTCCTGAAAAATAACAGACCCCCCTCCTCCCCAAAAAATGGTGGCCACAAAGTGGGTGCTCATTTTACATTAAATTAATATAAAAAAGTGATCCACCACTTTTTAAAATTATAATGTGCAATATTACATAGCCCACTACACAATTCAGGTCATTGGCTTTCCAACAAGCCTTCAATTGTTAAATTCTGATCAATAGTCGCCAAGATTTCGAACTTATAAAATTGCCCCAAAAAGGTGGTATATCTACACATGGATATATCTATATTGTAGCCATATTGAAATGCTCAGATCTTTGGTTCTATGGGACGAAACTACATGAAAATTTGTAAGCTTTTTGAAGATTATAATACTATTTTATGGTTAAAATTTTATGACAATTGATAAAAAAGAACGTATATTTTCAAACCAATAAAATATGCCCAAATTTGCCTACATATGTATATATAGTGTCCTGGCAAGCAGCTTCAGTTTTGCTGCTTCGGTTTTCTCTCCTGTGGCCTTGCCAGGCCACTAATATATGGATATATCTATACTTGTAGCCAAATTGAATATTGAAATGCTCATATCTATGATTCTATTGAATGAAATTACATGAAAATGTGTAGGTTTTTTGAGGATCATAATACTATTTTATGGTTAAAATTTTATGACAATTGGTAAAAAAGAACTTATATTTTTAAATCAATAAAATATGCCCGAATTTGCCTACAGTTGTATATATAGTATCCTTCAGGCCAGCTTTAGTTTTGCTGCTTTGGTTGTCTCCCCTGTGGCCTTGCCAGGCCACTAATATACAATGTGCCTTCAATAAGTTTTCAGACTTTTTTCGTATGCGCACTTTTATTGATAGTACACACATGAAACTCCAGTCCTCTTCAAAGTAATCTCCTCCAATAGCAATGCACTTATTTTACCGTTCCAGCAACTCATGGAAGTTCTCTTATGTGAGTGTGTCAATGACCCTCGTCACAGCCTCTCTCATCTCTTAGATTTTTTTTCATAACGATAGCCTCTAAGGTTTTCCTTGACCTTAGACAATAATCAAAAGGGAGCAAGGTCTGGATTATAAGGAGTAAGGAACTGTCTTGATACCCATCTTCGTCAAATAGTCTGTGACAAAGATGGAGTTGTAGACTGGTGCATTGCCCCTGTGGAAATGCTGCTGACCTGATTAGAAGTGTGCTGGCCTTTTCCATCAGAATCTCTTTCCAAATTCCCTTAAAACTTCAACATAATATTCCTTGTTGACTGTCAATGGGAACCCATTGCATGTAGATCATGCTCGTGCTGTCAAAAAATGGATCATCATAAGTTTCTGGGTGAATTTGTTCTGTCTGTCCTTCTTGGATCTTGAAGAACTAGCGTGTTTCCACTGGGAAATCTGTTTCTTGGTCTCTGGGTTTATAGCAATAGATCCAGTTTTCATCATGGGTTACCAAAGCATCAAGAACTGTGAGATCTGAATTGATCAACTTTACCACCCCTTGCTGTCATGACAATGTTTTTCTTTCTGATCTTCTCTGAGCACAGACTTGAGACAAACTTTGCACGAATCTTCCACATTTTCAGTTTCTCGCGAATAATTGTATGTAAAGTTCCCACACTGATATCAAACTGTGCACTTATTGTCTCTATGGACATACGACAGTCCTTATCCATGAAATTCTTTATCAGGGTATTTAAATTTTTTGTTCTTTTAATATCCTGATATTGGCAACAAATATTTATTTCTATTTTTCCATTTCCCCACCGCACATCTTTTCATACTCAGGAAATCTTTGAACTTGAATATAGAATTTTGAACTGAACCCTTTATTTAATCCATGGAAGTAGATTGTTCTCGTTCCATCAGCCATAACCAGGTAGAAGTTTTGAGTAATTTTTATTTTATTCTTTGTTATGATCACCTCCTGAAGAGTGTCAATTGGAACTGATTGTCACTCAACACTTTTATCCATTACACCACTAATTATGTCTGATGTTCTTTTCTTTGTTAGGTCACTCGTTACCAGATTTCAAAGATATTTTCCATCTTTACTGTGAAATGAATCCAGGAACAACAATCCGTGATATCTGCTGCCAGTTTAATCCGAGAGGATTAAGAATTGACGAAAGGTAAAAAATAAGTTGTATTATTTGAATTATTCGGATTTATATTTAGTAGATTCAATCTGATTCTGTTTAATCACTCTGCCAATCACTCCCTGAACGACTCTGGTGTCGGCTTTTTATAGCCCTTGGACAAACTTTTTTTTGCCCAATTAAGACATTGACTCACCATTCTTGAGCACTTCCGTACATGCTTGTCATACTCTTCCCTAATCTCAAGATCACACAAATGGCAATGTTAGGCAGGCTGCTTTTTCTTTATACTTTGCCTTAGGGTACAGGTTTAGGAATTTTCTCAGTGGTGCTTTCGTGTGTCAAATCATTGAACGCCTCCTGCTCTAGATTCTTGGGTGTATCACTCTCTGAGGAGCTTTATTTATGTGGTCATTCATATAACAGTGGGGCTTCATTATGGGTGGAGCAATCATTTTAGCATGCTGGACACACATTTTTTATGTGACGTGGTTTTCCGTTAACTGAGACTGAGTGTTGGCTATCGATTTTCGTCACTGTACCTGTGCTAAACTGTATCATACATATTGCCTGTGGATTCTCCACTCAAACAACATTTCCCTCATACGTATTCGAAACTGCATTGTCGTACACCACCACTTTATCGATACTCTCGACACAGATCCTATAGGTGTATAATACATTCGTAAGTGCAACCATAGCCGTCTTTAGGCGTAGAATTGTGCCAGTACAAGGTTGTGCACTGTGTTCTTACCATAATGCGCTTTATTGTGCGATGGGACCGCTCAATTATTCTGTATCCTGATGGTACGTGGGCGCACTGAAATCCCTAACCACCATCCACACCTAAGCTTCAGTTATTACTGGGTTGATTAACTTTACAACGTCCTCTTCACACTGGGATATCCAGTGGACTGATGGATCCCATGTACTTAAGAAACGTGTTCCGTGGCTACGACACACCCAGGTTCTTTGGGTTGTCATTTTACGGATTTCATTTAACCATCGCTGTGGTACCTATATAAGTTGGTCAGCTAGGTTATCCTGAAACTTAACGAACCCCATATCAATCTTCAGTGCATATTCCAAGGCCAACTCTTGGAGCATGGAGAGACGATGCCTAAATAACATTTTAGAGGCTGTTTTGGTGTGTGCGTTCCTGTGTTTGGACAATTTGTCAGTTATCCATTGATATACACATGCACAGTCCATTCAAAAGTGAATGCTTTTGGCTTTCCACTGCAACGCAAGGTTGACACTTTGCAGCACAGCATCAAGCTCAGCCAAGCTTGTCTTCATGCACCATTTGGAGCCAGCTTGCGTCTTCTGCCACGGAACCATTGCTTTCCACAACCACACCGATCGCAACGTAACTAGCATCTACTCACATTGTAACTTCTTGTTTACAGATACACCAGTCACCTTTCATTAGATTAGATCATCCTGGGACACTCTGTCTTCGATCACCCATGCTAGAAAAGGGTCTTGCACTTCATCATCCCATCCAGTTGTCATAGTGTTTGCCCTTCATTTTACAAACATGGTGGTGACAATTAACTAGTCACAAACCAGCAAATGGCAAGTCAATTTCCCACACACTGAAAATACAATTCAAGAGGTGCGTCTATCGGGAACTACTGGAAACTTACTTCCATGCCACTAGAACAGTTTTCCTTGCTCCTCCTGGACATGTAATCCCAATACGTGTAAGCCCAGTCTCAGTTGTTCTAGGGTCTTGCTTGTCAGATCAAACTTCTCCAAATGTTTCAGTGTGTTGCAGAACACTCACTTTTATTCACAAAAATGTAGTCAATATAAAAAAACCTAGCAGCTGAAGATGGCATTAACAATGATCTGTATTATGATATAACTAGCATTTCAGCCCAGTGTTGCCTGGGTGTTTGAAGGTGTATGTTGAGCAAAAAAAAAAGCGGTCAATTTTTTTAACTTTGACCCCTATTATGACCCCTTAACATTTATTGTTTTGGGCTCAAATAAGTTATTAAGTTAGATCCATGTCCAAGGAACCTATATCTAAAATTTCAATTGTTTATACCCAAAATTGGTGGAGGAGTTTGGTAGAGTTCTCAAAGGTCAAATCGTTGAACTTTGGCCCCCTTAACAGTCAAATTTCTGTCCGAAAACGAATTACAAAGATTTTCCCAAATGTCAGCTGAAGACGGCATTAACAATGACCTGCATTATGTTATAAGGATATAGAGCCCAAATCTGAAGCGGGTAAGACAATATTCATGTCCCTTGATTTTCACTGTTTGGAACAGCCAAAAAGATTTATTAACATGTACTTGCAAATAGGTTCAGCGTAGGTCTAGCACTGCAGTGTTTGGTCCTTGCTGTTGCCATTCCCTTAATTCTTGCAAGCAAACATCCTCGTTGGCCATATACACATTCACATACTGATTTAGCTCCTGATAATTCATAACAAGCCAAACCTTCTATTTGTTTTTCTCCACAACAATCATAAGTGACATTAAGATTTGAGGGACCAAGTTCGTCCTCCAGATATGGCTGTAACCAACCATTACCGATCCACATTTGCAATTATCGATCATATTCCTCTTAGATATTCCACAAGTCTATTTTTCAACGTAATTGGAGGTTAGTCATCAGGCTATTTCCAAGATGTGGTTCACTTCCGAGTGTTCTTTTTATACTCTGCTGTGAAATCAGGCTCAGTAATGGTGATGGCAGCAAAATTTAGTTTGCTAAATTGTGGCAACATTACCTCAGTGGCACTAGACACAGCTACTCCTCTCAGCTGCTCTGATTGTGTCAAGCCCAAGTAAGTAAGTAGCCATCCACAATTAAAACTTCTGTGTTAATGTTCAGTCTTGCACCAATGTTAATGTGTACCACTCCTATTTCACAGCAATTAAGTGTGATTTCGTCTGCTGTGAGCACAAAGATCATTTTCCTCGTCCATTCCTTACAACACGACTTGCGTACAAGTACCTGCGTTCGTCCAGTATCCTCTAGAGCTGTACATGGTAATCCATTGATGCAAACAGTTACAACCGGCAATGCGCCTTCACAACAGTTTGGGAGCCGAGATTGGCACTGAATTCTTACTCCTTCCCTGCTTGTTTCTCAGTCAAAATCGAGCAATGTGCCTACACTGCTGACATCTATAACATGTGATATTTCTTCAGAGTTTGACACTAACACCTCTAACTTTCTCACTATCCAGTAGACAATTGCTTACCCTATGATTGGGTCCATTACATTTATAACACTGCGTGGAAGTATCCGTCTCCTTAAATGTGCTTTGTGACAACCATGCAGCTACTGCAGCCTGCTCTTTAAAACGGTATGAACACGCGCCAACACATGTGGTTCTCCATCTGAGAAGATGCTCATAGTAGTTCTTTCGCATGTTCAAACAATGAATGATCTTATATGCCGCCAAACAGAACTGCAAGCCTGCATAGTTCTGCCAAAAATACATCAATCGTTTCACCAGGTTGAAGGCGACATGCTGCAAACTACTTCCATATCGTGAAGGTCCTGGATATGACCTAAAACTATATCTGATGGTGAGGCCCCACCTTGCGGGCCTTGGGGAGTGTGTTGCCACCCTTTAATTGCCATTGCTCCCAGGTCCACTCTGACCCGGAGTGTTAGTACCTGTTAGGGTCCCAACTATGGGTTAAATAGAATCTGACTTAAAAAAAAGTATATACTCCATTAAAAATCGTTCTTCAAAATAACTAGATTCGGCATTAAATAACCTGAAAAAGGTTGATATGCCGTAAAACAAAAACAACCAACCAATCCATGTTGCGTGAAGGGATCCAAAGCAAAGGTGATGTACAACGTTTTCTTTACACAATCAAAATCTGCACACTTGTCTTTACTTAATTGCTGGTACACAGCATACGTGCCGCTTGACAAGTGCTTCACCCCACTCAGTTTTCTCCAGCCATTCCCTTATCATTTAGAGTCACTGCCATTAAACACTAGTACAAGTTTTGGGTTGAAGGCCATAATGGCTGAAATAACTTGTGGTTTAACGAGGGAAGAGAGACAGAAAAAATAATTTGTTATCACGTGCGGCAGTACGACTGCAACAACCGTCAAGTCAACTGGACAATAAATGTAAATCAAACACTTCCATCTACATGAATCAACATCGATACAACCCGACACAGTATCAAATACTTCCGTCTACACGACCCGACATGGTTCCAAACAGTTCCGTCCACACAATCCTGAACAACTCAATCCATATGATCTGGAACAACTCCAGTACCAGAGCAACATCGGCAGTCACTCTCTGAACAACTCTGGCATCAGATTTTTATAGCCCTTGGATGAACTCATTTTCGCTGTCGGTAGGCCCGACTAAGGCATCAACACACAATTCTTGTGTGCTTCTGTGTATGCTCGTCACAACAAATATCTCAAAAGAGATTTATATTGTAACTAGCCTGGTTGCCCGGCATTACCCGGGTGTTTGGAGGTGTGTGTTGAGCAGAAAAAAAAAAGTAGGCAGGCTCAAACCTATCCTGCGAAGGAGGAAAAGAACATGAAATAAAAAAAAAAGTGATGTCTTGTAGAAAAGTGCCCAGTTTAGGGTGAAGGAATTAATGTTTTTGCCCAATTTTTCGATATTTGTTGTCCGAAAGTCACGCTTCAAAATGATACCTATCTCATGAAACTCTGTCACCTCTGTTGAAAGTTTTAGGCAGACATACAAACATACATTTAAACAAACAGGTGAGATTTATATAAACAATCATAAGTGGGAATCATAAGTTAAAAACTTCATCTTGAGTTAAGTTTAATGGTCGCCACTCGCATCCCCACTCCCGCAGTAGAGAAAAACTGAGCAGATACCATTTCCTTCCTTGACAAGATACAAAACTGTCTTCGAAATCTAGTCGGCAAGGACCTTTTTGCCACCTTACTTCTCTTTCCTTACAAAAGAGACATTGTGAGTCTGTTTCTGCTATATTGTTATGTTTATGGTAGCTGCTCGACTGAGCTTCAATCTATCTGTAAAAAATTTGAAAAAAAAAAAATACTCGTTTAACTACAACAACCATCAATAATTTCCCTCACTCTGTCTGTGCCTAAAACTAAACAAAAATTTCATGAGCAAAGTTTAATTCCGAGAACTGTCCGTTCATGAAACACAATACTATGAGACTGTTTCCCACCTGACTATAGTTTAATGTAAATAAGTTCCTGTTGAACCTTGCGCTTATATAATTAAACTCTACGCAAGTTCCACCATTACTGATCGTTACGTTGTTGTCTTACAGTTTACCTAACGCTCATCAATCTTTATCCTAGCGTGGAATCCAAGTTTTCATAAGCGGTGATCCCTTAGTAGAAATTGATATTGGTATGCCATTTCTGACAGCCAAAAGGCTAATTCAAGACCATGATAAATAGCATAATTTTGTTTCCAAGTATGTAGTGAAGCTCTGTGCAGTATGCGCATGAGTCAAATCTTAAAAGAAAAACAAACAGGCAAATCAAAAGAACGTCTGACTCAAAATCTGCAGTAAACAGTGTTAGGTCAGATACAGTTCCTGATATTAAACTTCATCCATATTATAACTTCTAGTGAGAATTCCAGTTTCTCAAATTTATTAATTATATTTATAGAATTTTTAGTTAAAAGTACAGCTTAATTAAACCCGCCCTTCTCCATGTTAAGAATGGTTTTCTAAATAATGATGTTATCATTTCAGTATGGTTAGTAAACTGCAGAAGATTATTTAGAAAGCCATTCTCCACATGGAGAGGTAAGGGGCTTTGTTAACTATTCTGTACTTTAATAAATAAATTAATAAATATAAATTAGCAAAAAAAAAAACTTTGCAAACCACAAGAATGAGTAACTCAAAATAGGAAGTCTTTAATATCAGGAACTAAATTTGACTGGACACCATTTGCTGCAGACTTTGAGTCTAGCGTTTTTCTGGTTTTCCAAAAAATATGTGTTCAGTATCTGTTCAGAAATTGTTGATCCATCAAATGTTTTCATTTATTTTCTTCCAGAAAACTTGTTCAGTTTGGTTTGATCAAGGGCCTCGTCCGTCGCATACATCGATATCCAGTGAAAATACAAAATCTGAATGTTGCTGCACGGCTACAACAACTTTATGCCTACTTCAATGGACTCCACAGTTTTGATGAGATTTGTGGACGAACAGGTGAGGAGACATTAAGATAATCAATAAAAAAGAAAGATGAAGTGTACAAACTAATTGTACCTGATGTTTATTTTTATCTTGTTTCATTTCATTTCTTTTTCACTTTTCAAGGGTGCTTTTGTTTGTGGTTTATTTTTATCTTGTTTCTTCAAAAATATTTTTGAGGAGGGCGGGGGGGATATAAAACAGTTTAATGATACAATAATATTGAAAATTTACTTTTAAAAAGTAGACACTGGTGATAGGAACTGACCAATCAAATGGAGTCACATTCTGCTAGCAACCAATCAGAAACCGAAATCGCTCCATGAAAATATTGGATCTTTAAAATTCGCACACAATTTTTCATGTCCACACAAGAAAGATCTTTGCTCTTCGTCTGCAAAATTTTTAAATTCAAGACTTATACAGATTAGCTACCCACCAAAAACTCTTTTTCATCTACAGGACTTATACAGAATAGCTACCCATTAGAAACTGTTCTGTAATTAAACATGGTTTTTATTTCCAAACATTATTACAGTGTACTTTGAAGATTGAATTATTAATTGTAATAAAACCATAACTAATTTTTGTCAAGTTAATGCTTTAATCTCTATTTATGAAATTATTGGATGTAAATAACTTCTAAAACCTTGAATGTTTTAAATTAATATATGAGAATTTGATAGCCAATTTTAGGGCAGATGTGAAGAAAGTATTGGAATTGTCAATGTCAGTTGGGTTTTAATACTGTGAAGACTACAACAGTTATCTATCTTGAACCATATGAAAAGTTGCCTCCCCTTGTCTGGGTTTGTGATGACGTGTATTTCTGGGTGATCTGTATATCAAACGAGTGACTGTGTATCACTGCTGATGGACCCATAGATCTTCCCAGGTCATCCGTCTAAGAGAAGGAAAACTCTGAAGCTAAACCTAAAGGGAGGGAGCCTTTTCAGTCCTGGACGACAACCTTCCTAGAACTGGTAATTCAAACAAATTACCAGTTTGCAAATCTAAACTGTTTAAGAAGTAGATAGGCTCTGTCTATCGCCCAGCTTTCACACTCCTTCTTTGCCTATTAGCCAGGCGCAGAGGTGCTATCACAGGGACTGGACAGAAACACTCAGTGGTCGACCTTGTTTCTGGACTAGGGCAATGAACGCCATTTTCCCCGCTCCCGCCACATCCCATCCCCTAAAACTGGGCACTTTGGTGGTGCGTGAGTGCCATATATACCAGTGCAATTGGATCGGGTTGACTTTTGTCTGATGAGTTGAGGGTACCGGATAGACAGTTTCTGGCTGCTGTTTCCAACTGATAGTACAGAGGCCCTAACTCTTTCGTAGCACTTAGAATGGCTGCTCCATCAACAGTTGTATAATATCAGGATGATTGTAGTGCCATGTCGCGCATGGAAAGGAACCCTGCACCCATCTCCGGTGGGCTTTCCCAAGGCCACAATCCTGTAGATGAAGAGTCGGCTGATTGTGTTGCATGTCTGGTATTTTGTGCAACCACTTGTCCAGCACCTTTCACCCCCTACATTGTATCCCTGCAACTTATATCCCTGATAGTAGCCCTCTACATCAAAGTGGCACTGTGCATTGGTTGGAGTGGAAATAGAATAAGATAAAAAAAAATTTTTAAATACAGTGTCTACATGTAAAACTAAAACGGCTATGTGTTATAATTAATTTATCTTTTTTTTTAATTATCAATATGACTTCCAATGTAAATTTTATTTAAAACAACCAAGGTGTGGTTTTTATTTAATTAATACCTTTGATAGTTAATTATTAACTAATTAATTGACTAACAGAAAGTTCAAATGTTTCCAAATTCCTTTCAAATATTGAAGAATCATAAAGTAATTACTTCTCTTTTTCTTTTTTTTTGCTTTTTTCAGTTATTAACAAAAGATTAAAATGGCTGACTTTTTACAAAAAAAACACAAAATGCATTCTGGTTATTTTATATACATATTTTATTTCTTTTTGCAATCAGGTATGAGCCACAATGAGTTGGATGAAATTATAGAAGATGATCCAAATTTGGTCGTTTATTTCAAGTAAATTTTTGGACTCTACAACAAAAAAATAAAAACAGAGACATGATATTCATAATAATAACCATCATCATCATCAAAATCACCATCATCATCATCATCAGTCAGTTGCTCCTATTTGTTTCATTGAACCGGAAGTTGTTGAATTTGGATCTATTTAAAGAAACTTCAGAAACTGTTATCATAATAATAACAAAAAAATGAAACACCGGAAAATTCTGTATAAAAAAAATCTTGATCTACTTCTTTTGCTAACAGGTTGTTTCTGCAACTGAAAATTGGTGTGATTTTAAATTTCAGACAGTATTAATTTTGCAGAATGTGTGTGTGTGTGGAAGAGGGGGGGGGGCAAAAAGAGTGAGTATTTACTGAAAGTCTGCATGAATTTGCATATTTAAAGAAAATAAATAAATATATATGAATGTGGAATTGGTACAGAAAAAAAAACAGTTTTACTCTTTGAATATCGGTTTTGTTTTTGTTTTGTTGTTTTTTCTTTGTCAAAAACTTCATTCTTGTAGAGAAAGCTTGTAGATGAGTTTGTATAAAATAATATAAAAAAAAAAAAAAGTATTTTTCCACATGAGGTTTAAGTAGTGGAAAATTCTATGAAAATTTAATAGACGAGTTATATGACATCATAGAAGTAAGTACGTAGCAGAGAAGGGAGATTGATTCTACCTCTTTCTGAGTGTATGACATCACCTGACTTTTTTTTCTTTTTTTTTTTTTCTTTTTTTCAAAGATCCGCCACTTCTATAATGGGTCAGGAAATAACACAGGGCACTACATTACAAGTGAAACAGTCGCATTTGCAAGTGATTTTTCAAAGTGGAGTCTAGAAATAATGAAATGCTTATCTTTTGGCGATTGTATTTCTTTCACTGGCAATCTTCCAAAGCTTACTACTGAATGAAAATTATCTTTTCAACATTTTTTTTTTCAATAAAACGAACAAAATTAAATTATTTAAACAATAAAAGTTTAGTAGAACAATATATATCTTTTTTTTTAATGAAGGCTGTTTAAAAAAAAAACATCTGAAGAAATTAGAATGTTTATACCTTCAAGTATCAACATAAAATTTGCTGTATATTTAGAATTAGACTTAGTAATAAAAATACAGAAAAACTTTATTATGCACATAACCGTCACAGAACGAAAATGCCATATTCCAAAAATCATGTGAGCCTCCCGTACTACCACCACAGTAAAATAGAAGAGTGTGAGAAACACTGTAAAATCAAATAAAGTGAGCAATGAAAATTCCTATTGTGTTTCTCGAGTCTTCACTTGCAAATCTGCTTGCGAGAAAAAGATGCTTCCAGAAGTGCTGGGCAAATTCTCAAATGAGGACAAGTAAGTATTTCCCATTTTAGTGTTAGAGTAAGGGTGAACCCTAGGAAAGAAAAAGGGCAAACATCATTTTCGTCCAGATTTTATGGACACTCTTTCATCACTATCATTGTAGAGAAAATCATAACTTACTTGGCCAGCACGTGCGCGTGCTTCAAACGATTGAGCATGTAACAAAGGAAAAAGAAAAAAGGCTAAAATGGTGATACCACACCCAGTTGGTTTTATATTTACAAAGCAGACTGTCAGCGTATCTATGCAAATGAGACAGGTGAATAAAACAGACGTGAAGCAAACGGGGGGATCGGTTAAAAGAAGGTGTGCTACGTACGTGCAAGTCAAGTTTCGGACTTGGAAGTTTTGATAACAGTGTCGAATTTACCCAAGTAGTTTTACATGTTGGCATGTGTTGGATTGCTTTTTGAAAATTGACTTCCAAACGTATCTCTGATCATGTTTCTTTAGAAGTCATTTTAGTTCTTGTTCAGAATTCTCCCCCTCCCCCATATTAAAAAAACAAAAATAAATAAAAATTATATGATACATGTGCTCATGAATATAGGAAAAATATCATATTCCAAAAATCACGTAAATTGATCAAGTAGTTTTATTTTTATAAAGAATATTATTTTTAAGTGATTAATGGGAATTCGTAGGCATTACAAACATAAATCTAGTTTGTATGAATTATTGTTGAATCGTCTCCCTTGTTTTTTAGATATTTTTTTTAAATGGTGGAAAAGGCAGTCATTTCTCAGATACTCATAACATTTGATTTTCTTAAAAGTAAAACTACTTGATCAATTTATGTGATTTTAGGAATATGATATTTTCGTTTTGTCTCAAGTTTATACATCATACAGATTTTTCATTATTTTTTGTTTTAATATAGGAAAAATTCTGGGCAAGAACTTATTTCTTTAATTGAGGCACAATTTTTATAGGCTGAATGACAAAACTGCTATTCTTATATTCCAAGAAACTGGAAACAGTTTTTTTTTATTTTTTACAAAGAATTCACCACTTATAAAGGCCCAAAAGTCACCCAAGGATAAAGGTTTATGAGTGTATGGTAGTCAACAGAACAATATCGTAGTAATCATTAGTAGTGGAAATTTGGTAAAATGGATTGCTTAACAGGACGGCTCATCAAAAACTTGTTTACATTGGACTTGAAGGCGGCCATATTGTAGTCAGCTGGAAAACATGGAAACAGAAGAGAGCTCCACAGACGTGCAGTTCTAAGAAAAAAGCTTTGTTCATGGAATCTACGTTTAGGTTTAGGTACAGATAAAGAGTGGGGGAAATTATTGATAGTGTTTTCAACCAGACGAGTGTTTTTTTTTAAAGTTTGGCAAGGGGTGAACCATAGATTTGAGCTCAGATGAGCACTTGCCATGAAAATAATGATAAAGCAGAGACAAGCTCACAACGTCTTTTCTGTAGGAAAGAGGTTGCAAAGAAGAGAAAAGGGCATCCCCCACTAGACTATGAAGTCTATATTGAATGCTGTCAAGGCAGGATAAGGTTCTTCTAGCAGCTCTTGCCTAAATGTGGCAACAGTACTCCATCCTTGGAAATACTTGATCAAAAACAAAGAAATAGAGTAGCATGAAAAAGTAAACATAGTGTTCTGTGACATTAATATGGCATGAATAATAAGGCCCTGGTGTTACTGGTGGCAGGCAGAGTAGAGAATAAGATGTGAGAAAAATTGGCAGCCACTTTTTCTTTGGGAGAAGCAGGTAATCTGGAGAAAATGTGAGAATTCTTTAAAGAAGACAAAAGGGTAATTTCTGGAAACACGAGTGGATAATAATGAAATATTGATTTAATGTGAAAAAAATATTGGATTGCAGAACAGATTAGCATATGAATATTTTGGATATTAAGCTATTATGTCTGAATGCAGGGTGGAAAAATCGACTTTATGGCTGTGTGTGTGTGTCTGTGTACATTTCCCTATGCAATAACTCTGTCAATTTTAAGTCTACAGATTCGAAATTTGATTTACAGGGTACTGAGATTTGGGAAAATCTTTGTAATCCGTTTTCACCAGAAATTTGGCTGTTAAGAGGTCAAAGTTCAACTATTTGACCTTTGAGAACTCTACCAAACTCCTCCACCAATTTTAGGTCTAAACACTTGAAATTTTAGATATAGGTTCTTTGGACATAGATCTAACTTAATAACCTGATTTGAGCCCAAAACAATAATTGTTAAGGGGTCGTAATAGGGGTCAAAGTTTTAAAAAGTTGACTGCTTTTTTTTTCTTTTTTCTTTCTTTTTTTTTTTTTTTTTTTTTTGCTCAACATACACCTCCAAACACCCGGGCAACACTGGGTTTAAATGCTAGTATATCTATAAAAGTGAAATTATCTATGTGTGTACATTTTCCTACCAAACTAATTTTGTCAATTTTCAGTCTACAGACTCGACATTTGACATAATGGGTATTGAGATTTGAGAAAATCTTTTTAATTAGTTTTCGGCCAGAAATTTGGCTGTCAAGAGGTCAAAGTTCAACGATTTGACATTTGAAAACTCTATCAAACTCCTGCGCCAATTTTTGACCTCTGTGGTCTCTACCAAATTACTCAGCCAATTTTTGGTCTAAACATTTGAAAAGTGTATTCAGACATAGGGCAAGCTTTTTAATCAGTTTTTGGCTGAAACTTTGGCTGCCGAGGGGTCAAAAGTTCAAAAGATTTGACCTTTGTGATCTCTAGCAAACCATTCAGCAAATTTTGGACTAAACATTTGAAATTTTACATAAAGGGTATTCAAACATGCAGCAAGCATTTAATCAGTTTTTAGGCGAAAATTTGGCTGCCAAGAGGTGAAAGTTGAAAGAGTTGACCTTTGCAGAGTCTACAAAACTCATACGCCAATTTTGGTCTGAACACTTGAGATTTTAGATGTAGGTTAACTGTACATGAATCAAACTTTTTAATATATACATATGCACATAAAGTTATGAACAGTACATAGGGCCCAAGCAAAGCCGGGCTGAACTGCTAGTAGATATGTAGATTGCTATATTTTTCCCCCTTTTCGATTTCACTCTTGATAAAGCCTTTCTAACACTTGGGTGAAACATTGAGATATTTTCTTAAAAAGTTTTAGATCTTTCCCTTCTTCATTTTATCTTATATGCCCAGTTTATTTTATCCTTTATTTGTCAGATGTTACTAAGTAACGAAAATGTCCTAACTTTTTATTAAATGACTTCAGTTAGTCATGTGCAACTCTTATGTAAACCCAAATTAAGTCACATAACCCTCAGGGGATCCTGAGTTGCTACCGCACCCAGCATTTTCGTCTATCTGTCGATTGGCTGGTACTTCTAGGTGAAAATGTTTATTCATATTTTTTTTTGCTGGCACTTGAGACCAAATTCTCTTTGAGCTCACATCTCCGCAAGATATTTCCCGAAATTGTCTTTCGATGCTGTTGACCCTTTTAGAACTATTATCTGACCCCCAACACCTCATCGTGGCAGTAGTCTTTGGGCGTTGGCAATTTTTAGCATTTTCCTTTTGAACCGGCCAATGAAATGACAAATCTGTATCTGCTAAGGAACCAGCAAGAACTGGGGTTGTTAACCTCGATAAAGAGACACCATCTTGCCCTCTTGACAAAATGTAACTGTTATTTATGTTAGTTCTCAGAGAATTTCTGTACAAGGGTAGAAATAATTGTTGCCTCTGTCTTCTCTCGTGTAAGATCAGGTCCGGTGTCAAACGGTGAAGGTTCAATCCCTTCTGGTAACATTCATACATGTTTCGACGTTTACTTTTCGCTGATTTTTTTTCCTGATACTTTAGTTGTTCTTTTGTAGAAATTTCTATGCAGTTGTCGGGCGCTGCCTCATTATCGCCCGACACCAGCTTCTTTGGTAGGTAGATGCGTGGTGTCCTCTGTCGGAGTTTAACGAAGCTAAATAACTGATCATTCTTCTGGTCGATAAGATTTACAATGTCAGTCATGCGGTGGTCATAGGCCATCTGCCGGCAACTGACCACATAACAGTCGATTTGTTTAGTGGCTCTTTTATAATCCTAAAAAGCAAAATAAAAAAATATATATGTATAAAAACAGAAAGCTTGAAAGTTGGTAAAGTTATGAAAACAAAAAAAAAAAAATTAATTTGAAATAAGCATTCGCAGGAAACAATCTATCCCTTGCCTCCTATTTAACAAGTCAAGACTTTTCACAGTATTTTGATTACATTATGAAAATGTGTCTAGTATCTTGATAAAGTTTTGTGATTGAAACGAAATCTCTGCTATTATATAAAAGGAACTTTGTGTGTGTGAGTTTGTTCCCTATGGACTCCTAAACGGCTGGGCCGATTTTTTATTTTTTTTATTTTACACAAATGTACTTTAGTGTAGTGTTCTTAAATAGGCTTTGCATGGGAATGTCTTCAATAAGTATCGATAATCAAAAAAATCTGACGAAAGAAAGAACGGATGAATTTGACTAGAGTTAATGCCCTATACAGCTTAATATCACAAGCGCATTTAAGAAGTTTTATTATCACAAGCAGAAAGGCCCCATCAACAGTAGGTTCTTCGATATGACAGGGGTGCATTCGAAATGAATGTTTTTGTTTAAAGCACAATTGGACCACGATACTTGGCTTTTTCATTTTAAACTTTAATTTAAGCCATTATCACCGCACAAGTAAAAAAAGTCTGGCATATAAAATCAACAGTACGGTTCTTTGATATTGCAGAGCTCCATTCGAAATTTAAAATAATAAATTTTAAATAATTTTACAAAATCACCAGTATTTTCTCTACAGTGCAATGTAGACTACAGCGTATTGTGGACTAAGTCACTGCTGGGAGGTGTGTGAAGCTTTCTCCCGGTGCATTGTGGTGAATCCCTAAGTACAGCAGGCAATTAATTGATTTGATTGAAAACTGGTCGATTTCAGTGACAATAAAATATGGGTGTGTGAAACATTCGTTGATTCTCATTAAATCCCGGGCAACGTCGGGTCTCTCTGCTAAATAAAAATTAAGCATGATTACTGTTAATTTTTCCTGTTCTGTTTAGTTTGTCCCTCACCAGCCAACCATAACATTCCTCCTTACTTCATTTTTCCATCCACCCACCTTTTTCCTGTACACCCTCCTCACTACTTAATTCCCCACGAATCATCTTCCACGCACAAGGTTCTACCTACTACCAAGCCAACTTCCCTCCAACCCACCTCCAATTTATCCACTCACCCGACTGACTTGCATCTTCACACCGTCACTTCCAAATTTTGGTATATTTAATCCGACTTTGTTCAATAAATGCCCTTGCCATAGTCTTGAGTACCTGGAGAGGCACAGGCCACCCACAACTTTGTAGATGTTTTTGTAGCGAGGAGTTTTTTTTTTTTTTTTTTTTTTTTTTTCAAAGTGAGGGTGCTGGCCTCACACCTAACAAGGTACATACAGCACCTAGCCATCCCAAATGGTCACCCATCTAGTACTGGCCAGGCTCAACGTTGCTTAACTTCGGTGATCTGGCAAGAACCGGTGTGTCAACGTGATTGAGCCGTACTGTTCAATAAATGTTATTCTTGATAAAGTTTCCTAACTGAAATAAAATATTGAAACAGAATAAGTATGATTCCATGTTAATTTTTCTCATTTTATGTAGTTTGTTCTTATTGACACATTTTAATTCATATGTACACATTATTCTTATCTATGCCTGTATATTCTGGTGGATATTGCATTAATTTCCTTTTATGTTTTCTTCAAAAAGGTTTATACTGTTTCAACCATAAGTTGATATACCCACACCTGTTTCTTTCATCTTCCCCCTTTTTTTTTTTTTTTTTTTTTTTTTTTTTTGCTTTCTCACTTTGTTCTTCTCACCAACTAACTATAACATTCTCTCCTTACTTTCTTTTCCCACCCATCCGCCTATACATAACCCCCCCCCCCCCCCCGCTTTCCTCTACACCATAACTGCTTAATCTTCCACCAATCATCTTCCACACACACAACGTCCTACCTACTACCAACTTACTTGCCTCCTACCATAACACACCTCCACTTTACCCACCACCTCACACTTGCCTCCCTCCCACCATCACTTCCAACTAGCAAATCATAATTAGATACTCATTTTTTGCTTTATTTTACACATGGTATCATTGCTTTTTTTAATTTTATTTATTCATTTTAGCTGCACTAGCCAGATTATGGAGTTTAAACTCCAATTCAGATTAAAAAAATTACTTTAGTCTCAAATATGTAAATAGTTTAAATATTTAATCTATAATATAAATCTCACCTGTCTGTTTAAATGTATATATGTATGTATGTATGTCTGCCTAAAACTTTTGACAGACGTGACAGATTTTCCCGAGATCGGTGTCGTTTTGAAGGTCAATCCTTCAGACGACAAATATCGAAAAATCGGCCAAAAACATTAATTCTTTCACCCTCAACTAGGCACTTTTCTACAGGGAGGGCGCTTTTTTCGCCGATGTTTTCAAAAGTCATCCCCTCTTTTCGATTGTCTAGCCTTAATTTAAACCTACGTCACTTCTGGTTTGGTGATGCATGCAACAGCAAACACGTCACGCTTTTTTCCCATGTTCTTTTCCTTCTTTGTGGTATGCGTTCGTGCCTGCCTGCTTACTACCACGTTTTTTTGTTTTTTTTGCTTAACACACACCTCCAAGCACTCCAACGTCGGGCATCTAGGCTAGTCTAATATATATAAAAGGTAAAATGTGTGCATGTGTGGGTTTGTACGTCTCGCAAAAACTTTCAACAGGGGAGCAGATCCTGACAAAATCGGTATTGTTTTAAAGCTCTGTCCTTTCGACGAGAAATATCGAAAAATTGGCCAAAAACATTAATTCCTTCACCCCAAACTCGGACATTTTGTACAAGGAGAGGTTGCTTTTTACATCGTTATTTTTTAAAGTCATCCTTTTCTTTCCGATTGACTAGGCATAATTTCAATGCTCTCCATTTCGAGTTTGGCCATGGAGACATCGGCTAACATGTTACATTGTTTTTACTTTCTTTTCCTCTTTTGCATTACGGGTTCGAGCCTGGCATCCTACTCCCACTTTTATTTTTTTATCTCTCTCCACTCAAACTGCCTACTGTTGTTTCGCCCCCCACCTCGCTACTACCAATTTATTTTTACACCCCACCCCCACTCCCACACACACCCAGGTTCGTTACTTGACTAGGGCAATGCCGGGGGAACCCTGCTACTATCAATTTTTTTTTTTTTGACACCTCTCTCCACCCAGGCTGCCTATTGTTTTGATTCCCCACCCCTCTCCACACCCGGGCAACGCTGGGTAGCCTCCGCTAGTTATCTATATAAATAAAGCAATAGATGTATGTATGTGTGTCTGTCTGTGTGTAAATATTTAACCGATAAACTCTTAAACTACTGTTCACATAACACTGAAATTAACAGGAGATAGTAATCATACACCAAGGATGGTTTATAACAAACAAAATCTTTAGATGGAGATGCCACAAATGTCATCATTGTGGTAATATATCTCTTGTAGTGTGAACAAAAAATCTTTTAAATAAAAACAAAAGATTTAATCTACTTTATTATATATATATATATATATATATATATATATATATATATATATATATATAGTGCCGGCAAAAAGAAAGTCCGCATCTGTAATTTTTTCAAAAACTGCAAATTTAAGCTAAATTTAATGTAAGTGTTTAAACAACCTATACCTCATTTGATTCGCCTTTTATTCCTCTATAATTTTACCTGTTCATATTTGACTTTTAATTGAAATATTCTAGTGTTCACGTCAATTAAAAAAAAATAACTTCAAATTGAGGAGGCAAAAAGAAAGTCCACAGCAACAAATTCGCTTAAAACCAGCTTAAATCATCGCCCCTAAATCAGTTTAAAATATCCACCAACAAGCAATAAAGAATCTCTAATCGTAATTGTTGTTGTTCCAGGTTATACAACGTAACATTTAGTCCATATGCCATGACTTTGTCTTAGTGATCGTCAGGAGCTCATTAATCTCCACCTTTCTGATTTATCCAATCGAGAAATCGGTCACAGATTGAAATGTGATGAGAAAACGGTACGAAAGACTGTGCAAAAGCACCAAAACACCAGCAGTGTTCATGATGCTTCTGGGCTTGACCATTACTCCTGATCTTAAATGGAACACGTATATCAAATCTGTTGCCAAGGCCGCTGGAAAAATGGTGGGATCTTTCTATCGATCCAGTAGATATCTCACTGCTGATGCTATTCTCTACCTATATAAGAGCCAGGTACGTCCAAGGATGGAATACTGTTGCCACATCTGGGCAGGAGCTGCTAGAAAGGACTTGTCCTGCCTTGATAGAGTTCAAAATAGACTTCGTGGCCTCGTGGGAGATGTCCTTTTCTCCTCCTTGCAACCTCTATCTCACAGAAGAGATGTTGCGAGTTTGTCTCTGATGTATCGTTATTTTCATGGAAAGTGTTCAACTGAGCTTCAATCTATGGTCCCCCCTCGCCAAACTTTCACAAGAAACACTCGTCTAGCTGTAAACACTATCAATAATTTCCCCCACTCTTTATCTGTGCCTAAACCTAAACGTAGATTCCATGAACAAAGCTTCTTTCTTAGAACTGCACGCCTGTGGAATTGTCTTCTGTTTTCCTGCTTTCCGGCTGACTACAATATGGTTGTGTTCAAGTCTAAAGTAAATAAGTTCTTGATGAGCCGTTCCATATAAGTTATTAAATTTACCAAATTTTCATTACTAATGATTACTATATTGACCAATTTCTACTGTACACTCTTTAACCCTTATCCTTGAGTGGCCTCTGGGCCTTGATAATGTGGTGATGCCTTTGTAAAAAAAAAAAAAAATGATGCCCCTAAATCTAGTCTTCTAACAGGGAAGACAATGCTATCAAGATCCGCAGCCAAAGAAACAGATTTGAAATGGCCCCCAAATCCAACAACTGCAATCTTGTTAAAAAGTGCTCTCTTTCTGCAGTCAAGAACAGATTAACAGAATTTAATTTGCGAGAATATATTGCAAGACGCAAGCTGTCTGGACTTTGTCAGATGCAATAAAGATCATGACTCTTCATACTGGTCAAAAGCAAGTTCAATAGGCTAGGCAATGATGGTAGGCAGTACGTCCGTCGGAGGAAAGACGAAGAATTTAATCCTAGGTGCTCAGTTTCAACGCTGCAAGGTGGTGAAGGTTCAGTTTTGGTGTGGGGCATTATTAGTACCAATGGTCCAGGGCCTATAGTTCGCTTGCAAGGTCGAATTAATTCGACCAAATACATTAATATGTTGACTGAGCATTTTCTACCGTACTTTGGTCGGAATTTGGATGATAATTCCATCTTCATGCAGGATAATGCTCCCATCCACACAGCTGGCAATGTCAAAAGGTTCCTGGAAGAGCATGATATTTCGTGTTAGGATAGGCTTGCACAATCTCCAGACCTCAATCCTATCGAAAATATATGGCATTACATCAAGCAACATCTACGCAATGATAAAATTTCAACTTTGGACAAAAATTAAAGAAAAATGAGATGCCCTTTCCCCGAAGTATTGCTGCAGTTTAATTCAAGGAATTGCCAAAAGATTGCAGGTTGTCAAATTGCAGAAGGGCTATGCTACTAAATATTAACTAGTTCATTGTGTTCCTGTTGTATTTGTGTTGCATTAATGTCCTAAAGTTACATTTAAATAACAATTTTCCATTGTGCAGACTTTGTTTTTGCCTCCTCAATTTGAAGTTATTTTTTATAAATTGATGTGAACACTAGAATATTTCAATTAAAAGTCAAATATGAACAGGTAAAATTATAGGAGAATAAAAGGCGAATCAAATGAGGTATAGTTTGTTTAAACAGTTACATTAAATTTAGCTTAAATTTGCAGTTTTTGAAAAAAATTACGTGCGGACTTTCTTTTTGCCGCTTGTGTATATATACTTTACTCAAAATTACATATTTCTAGGGGAAAAAAGGACACTTTTCAACACTTTTCAACAACATCAAATGTTTAATCCTCTAACATTATCGAGCGCTTTTATATAACTCATTACTCGGGATGGGGGGGGTAACTATTTGACTAAGAGATTTATCTGTTTTTTTTTGTTTCTTTATTTTTTCTATACGTAAATTGATTCGCAAGATAAATCTTTATTCTATTCATAATTGTAACACTTGAACGTGCCAAGGTGAAGGTTAAACTGGTGTCAATCGAAATCTGTCCTTTTTTTTTTAGTGAAGTTGGCTGTAGTCCTTCTTCCATACTTCATCTCTTTTCTTTTGTTTATAACTGCTACAGTTTTATAGATTTTAAAGATCCACTCGAAGATGGACTTTTGGAAGCCAAGCCGGTACGCTTTCATAAAGCCGAATCTTCGGAATGAAGCTGGGGTGATTGTAACATTAACTATGATGCCAATGGGCTGAGGGAGGTGATTTAGTCATTGGCTCCAACATCATCTTCTTGCTTACTCTGGTGATGTTCTGACGGGCAAACACAATATTGGTATTGCTCCTTGCTTTCTATCCTCCATTCTTGAAGGACTTTAGTTACTTTGCATTGCAGATCAGATCAAGCTGAATGGTTTGGGCCCATGTTTCCACTGCATTTTTCATCCGCATTATTTTTTGGCGTATCCTCATTGACTACTACGACTGTTGAAGTTTACAATTACAATCTTTGGTTTCCCAAATAATGATGACACTTCTGGCATCACCATTTCTGTGGGAGGTGGTTTATCAGTTGATCGTGATTTCTCTTAACTCTGGGGTTGAGACTCTCATCTTATTTGTATCAATCTTTGATGTTGATTCGATGTTTGTCCCATTTTTGGTTAGGATAATGCGTCCATTTTTCCCAGGTGGTCTTTCTATGATGTTAGTCGTTCTATCCAAAATCATGTAATGGATTTTGATCAAATATTGGAATAAGGATTCTAGTCATACGGTTAAGCATCATTATATCTCCTTTTTAATCTTCAAAATGGGGTGATAAACAGGAGCCAAACTGTTTTGTTAGGGGAATTGATTTTACCTGTCCTGGGATAAGTATTCTACTAGTCTGGTATAGTTAGGAATAAGGTATATTACTGGGGTGATCTGAATTTGATCTTCCCCGCTGTCCCGGAAGTTGTTGAGCTTCTTGATGTACGACTGACCTTTTTGTATTCTTGTGTTTGCAATGAAAAGGAAGTCTGGCTTGAAATTCAAGGGAAATAACTCAGAAAATTTATCATTAAATTATCTCCCTTACACTGTCATGCAGCCTGAAGTGTTGGTTTTTGTGTTTTTCGTTTGTTGTTTCATTGCATGGTTTGTTTGTTTTTGTTGTTTTTGTTTTGTTTTGTTTTTTGTCAAATTTTACCTTTTACCTCCATGTTGACAATTAAAAAAAAGTGCTTTATGTTATTTGTATGATTACACAGCAACACTTTGGAAATATCTAGAGAAATTAATGGAAAAATTTAGTTCCCTGAAGCTAAAAAAAAAAAAAAAAAAATGAGTTTACTATTTTTTCACCCTTAAAATAATTCTCTTTTAGCCCACCACTATACTTTAAAAAAAAAAAAAAAAAAAAAAAAAAACGAAAAAAAAAAAAGCCTGTCTGATTGGTCAAGGCGATTCTCTTTGCCCAATCATTAGACACCTTATTTGTCGGGCTGGACGCAAAAATCCTTTATTCTCCCTCTTTTTTTTTAATGTGAAGCGCCAAGCGCCAAAAAGCGGTCCAGTCATCAAGTAAGAAACCTTCCTCCTTGCTTTGAATGTGACTATCCTACTCTGAACATTCAGAGGTCCGTTTGTTTCTCGGATGTAAAAGAACTTTATAGTTGAATTTCTAAAGTCGCAAACATAATCAGTTTTTAAAGGACTTTTCTTTATTATCGTTTAATCTAATAATTTAATACATATATTGTCATTATCTGAGTATTGTGTGTCTTCTGCGCCTTTTTCTTTCAGCACTCGCTTACGAAAACATTTTATTATTTTTACTCCAAAACTTTTGTTTTTATTCTTGTTCACACCAAACTATGTGCAGTGCTACTTGGATGTAAGGGGCTACCATTTAGGATCATATCTACAGGGACAATATGTAGGGAGTTGAGCAGCAAGATGTATGTTCACATTACACTTAAACTTCTGCACGTTAGTAGAGTAGGAAGCAAGAAACAGGGAGAGAATTCCAAAGGCTAGCAGTCCGAGGGAAGAAACTATTAGTGTATAAGGTTACCCGGCATCTCGGAACTTCTATGGAGATTTTACAGCTAAATGGGTTTGCCATGTGTATGTATGTTGAGTGAGTACAGTTGCAATGCGTTTGTCAGAACACATTCCATTAAAGTACTTGTAAAACAGACACAAGGATGCAACATTGTGGCGATGGGACAGAGATTGGAGCTGGGTTGATAGTGCGGGACCTATTTGGTTGGATACTCTTTTTTGGCCCCTGTCTAAGAAGGAGAGACTAATGGTAGATGCAGCAGCTTAGATGTGGCGACAGTACCTCATGCATGGGTGAATGGTGACTTTGTAGAGATAAAGGATACACTCAAGCGGGAGTCATTTTCTAGCACAGTAGATAGAACCCACCTTATTTGAAGCAGCCTTGGCAATGTCTTCAATGTACTTGTTCCAACTCATGTTGCCTGTGAATGTTAAACTGAGGAGTTTGAAATATGGGCTCTCAGGTAGAAGGGTGTCATTTGTCATAATTATCGGTTTCTTGTAATTGTTAAAGGAAAGAAGCTTAGTCTTAGTAGCATTAAATGTTTGCATTAATTTACACACCATTCCACTACAAACTGGAGGTTGTTTTCTAAGGTTTCTGTTATCACTTTAGGTACGTATATATATTCGTTTTTTTCGCTGCTTGTTAAGATAGACTTGCAGATCGATTTTTTTTTAAATATGTCATTTTAATCAAAAACAATATTAACTTATTTAATTATCATGCCGAAAATAGTAATATATCCAAAAAATTACGAAAATTCATCAAATAGTTTAGAAATGTGTAATCTAATCATGCCTTCTGAATTATATCACCTGTGTGTGAACTCTTCATCGTCTACTTTATAGCATCTAAGAAAAATGCAATTTTACCCAATTTTTGTAAAAATTACTTTTAACTATAAATAACTTTCTACTCAATAAATTTTCATAATTTTTGGATACATTACTATTTTCGACACAACAATTAAGTAATATTGTTTTTGCTTAAAAGGACATATTTAAAAAATATCTATTGATCATGACTATTATAAAGCATTTTGTCATCACTATCTCAAAAACAATTTTATTATAGAAGTTGTTTATGAATACCGGGAATAAAAAAGATTCAAGGATCGCCCCCCCCCCCCTCAGGTACTCCCACATTAATATCATGTTCTTTGAATGTATGCCCTCGAGGATAACTTGGATTTTGCTCTTGCCTAAGGAGAATTCTTAGATCTATTTATTATATTTTTGCTTATTCATGAAAAAATATCTTTCCTCAAAAACGTTATGCTTTGTATATATTTTTGGTAATTTAAAAATAAGATCAAAGACCTCAAATCAAAAAGTTTCAGAAACAAAGAAAAAGGCAAGTATTTACTCTTTTCCTATCATGGGAAGATGCGATACAAGGTCGGAAGGTGAGGATTGAAAAGCAAGTGCACAAAAGGCAGAGCATTCTGATCCATAAAAAATACTTGAGCAGCCCTGTCGACGTTCCCTGATGGGGGTCTTTCAGACGATTAGCAATAAACTAACACTTTCTTAAATGGAGAAGATAAAGCCTGTGAGGGTGAGTGAACTGCACAAGAACCATGCTTCAGCCCAACAGAAGCAAGGTTATTGTGTACTCAAGAATGACCTAGGCCAGTGGTTCTATCCTTTTTTATGCCCTTGAACTATTCCATCATGTATCCGTATGATATTTCCCCATCCTTTAAAAAAAACATGGCTGACTCGGAATGAGCATTCATATCCTAACAATGATAACTAATATTAACATAAAAGCATTTAATACAAACCTTAGTGAAGATAAAATCCAACATGACTTTTCAGTAGTGTTTTTGTGGCCTTGGATCAAGTTTGAGTCTGTTAATTTGTAGTGTATATCCCTTCCTTTTTTTTTTTTTTTTTTTACACAGTGATCACCACTTATCAAGGCCCGGAAGCCACTCAGGGATAAGGGTTGAACTCTGAACCTTTTCCCTCCCCCAGTGAAGAACCCCCCCCCCGTTGAGAACCATTGATTTAGATCATCAGACTTATTTTCGAGGACCTATCCTCAATTTGGTACACCAACAAAACCCTACTCAGGCTATACGCAACAATAAAAATGGTTGATTCAAGCTTGTACAAATGGTACGAACATTCAACTGACCAAGACTTTTCTTGTGAAGTTGTAATTAATTCCATTATCAATAAGGAATTCGGCCATTTCCGTTTGACCAGCTCGAATGGCAATCATCAGGAGGTTTTCTTGAAACTGAAATGAAAAACATAAATTCATTGAGTTAAATATTAAACCAGAATCTTCAAAATCTTCAAGTTGAATAACAGTTGTTTTTTTTTTTTGCATAGAATTTATTTAATTTTGTATTAGATAGAAAAATAGTTTTTCGATCTGTTATATATATATATATATATATATATATATATATATACTGGCACGGGTACCCGGTGTTGCCCGGGTGTTTGTAGGTGTTAAAAAAATAGGCTGGAACCGGTACCGTGAAGGAAGAAAAGAAGGGGAAAAAAGGAGTTGGTAATTGACTTTTGCCCGAGTGATAAAAAAAGAAGAGAGAGGGGTCTTTCTCGCTAGCCATTATGCCATAGCAGATAGCGAAATGAATGAGTTGGTGATTAAGTTAAGAATCACGCAGGCGCAGAAAAATCTGGCTGCAGGCCAGTTAAGCTTCCCGCTTTCTGACGTTTTATTTATTTGTTTCCCCACAATGTTGGGGAAACCCAGCTCCCCACAAAAAGGGGGGACTCTGGCAGTGTCCAAATGAATAGCAGTTGTCTCATATGAAGGGTTTCCCCACATTGATCAAAACTAATTGCCTTCAAGACGTCCCGGCCAGGAAGGCCCGGCAGATGACTTTGCTTTAATTAGTTTCGTTTTATTTATACGAGAAAGACAAACAAACACTGGAAACCAGGAATTTTTTAAAATTCGATCAAAATAAAGATAGAGATGATGTCTGTTTGTAAATCAGAGATATTACGATCTAGGAAGTATAAGGAAGCTTGTCCCGAAATGAAACTGACGTTAGAAGCTCGACGAAAAAAGCCTTTTGTGGACATACACAAACGCTCGCGTCCATTTTGCCTTTTATATAATAGACTAGCAGGGGTGGGGGTGGGGGTGGAGGTACCTGGCGTTGCTCGGGTGTTTGGAGGTGTGTGTGGTTTTGGGTAAATCAAAACTCCGAAGGGGTGGGTAAAATAAAAAAAAAAGTTTTGGTAGGGTAAGTATGAGGATTGAACCCAAACCCTTGAGGCAAAGTTGGAAATTAAAGTGTGAAAAAAAATGTGCAACGTTAACCACTGGGCCACCGCGACATACTAACAGAAACATGTTTGAATTTATTTATTGAAGTATTAAAAACAGAATTGATACGTGGCCGCAATAAAAGTTAACTCTGCTGTTTCTATTTGCCCTCATTAATGAGGTCAAATAGAAGTTGCGCAGTTGACTTTTGCTGCGGGGCAGCATTTGGGTTTATTTACCCAATTCCCCAAGACGTTGGGGAGGGGGAAACCAGCTCCCCATTGTCTAGATTGAATAGCAATTGTCTGATATAAGGAGTTTGGCCCCACATTGATCAAAGCTGATTGCTTCTGGACGTTTCCCGGTGTGATTGCAGGGAACAGTAGCTTTGAATTAGTTTCGTTTTTCATACGAAAAAGCTGAACGAACACAAGACAGTCTGAAATAGCAATAATTTTGTAAAAATCGACATAAATAAATCTAGAGGCGACCCGCGTTCCCAAATCCTAGGTATTATTATCTAGGGGGTACATAAACAGTTCTAAGTGATAGTAACCACCCCGGGAGCATTGGTGAAAAAAGCCATACATGAAATGGTCACACACATTTTGCCTTTTATTATAAATAGACTTGTGGGGGAGGGGTACCCGGCATTGCCAGGGTGTTTAGAGGTGTATGTGCTCGGGCAGGGTGTTAATCAAAACATAAGAATAACCGAAGTAAATATTTTTAAATATTAAATAGTAAATTATTTAATATTTTATATAAAATAAATGTTAAAACTTTAAAAAATCGAAAAAAGCACAAAAAAAACTAACATAAGGCAAACGAACGATGTTAAATGTAAAAATCGGAAAAACAAAAACAAAAAAGAAAAGCGAATGTGATGGAAAAAAACAGAAAAACCAACGCTAAAACTTCTTTAAAAAAGCTGAAAATTAAAAACAAAAAAAAACATAAACGTGAAAAATTGCTTAAATAACCCTGTTTCAATATTAAACCTTTAAAAATTGAAAAAAAAAAGACATCTCACACCACGATTCGAACCCAAAACCTTTAGATAATGAGGCCACGCTCTAATGAACTGAGCTAAGACGACGTTGACAAAATTAGGTCGGTTTTTTTAATATTTAAACTAAATCATGTTCCGACGTCATTTGCGCATGCATAGAAGTGAACTTGTCATGAGAGGACGGATTTTGCTGACCCCTCCCTGTAGAAAACTGATGATTTAGGGTGAAGGAATTAATGTTTTTGGCCAATTTTTCGATATTTGTCGAGCGAAAGATCGAGCTTTAAAATGATATCAATTTCGTGAAAATCCATGACCCGTGTCAAAAGTTTTTGCGAGACATACAAACATACATGATGATTGCAACATCTTGTCAGACGAGTGCCACTCCCTCAGACATTTAAAATCCATGAGCCCAAATGCCTGAGGGAGTATCTATACAAAGATGATGTTACAGAGTCTTAGCTTTGTACGACAGCTAAGTCTCTCTCTCGGTTCAAAATGTTGAGATCCAGCAACAAGCAAGAGCAAGATAGCCAGCAACAAATTAAACTGCAGACCAGCTTAATGCGGGTACTGGTCTCCCGCTTTATGGTTTTTTAAATCAAAGATTTGCTTCTCCTAGAAAGGTTGCCTTCCCCACGGCTTACGGGAGCCCTCTCCACCCCAATACACATATACATATACACACACAAATATACACGGTGCTAGTTGGCCGTTGACCCAGAAAAAGAGTTCATTCGCCCTTTGAAAGGTCTTGTTTTTAATCCTCCAGGGAGACTAGCCGCCCTCCTCACCAAACATACATACATACATACATACACACACACATTTTCGCTTTTATATATATACTAGCGAGGGGTACCTGGCGTTGCCCGGGTGTTTGTAGGTGTGTGTGAAAAAAACCCGAAGAAAAACAGGTGCCCGTGAAAAAAAAAAAACGAAGCCTTGACAATGCGCAGTTGGAAAATAATAAAGTGTGAAAAAAAAACAGGTACGCGTTTTTGATTGACATGACGGCGATAGGTATTCAGCAGTTAGCATTTTGTGCGGGACAGTTTTTAATGAGGTGAATAAATTGGTTTGTCTGTTTTTAAAAACCCGCTCCCTGTTTATTAGGGGGAGCGTCTTGTCTCGAAATGAAAGCTACCGTCTGATATGACGAAGTCGACATTGACCAAACGTTACTTAGCTCTCTAGAGACCACTGGCTTTCGGCCAGTGATTATAGTCGAGTTTCGCTTTTTGTTTATACCGAAAACCGAATGTAACGCGTGCCGATGCGGGAAATGTGGAATAATTAACGTTTGAAAGTCAATAAAATTAAATAGACAGGCGAGCTCCGTGGTTAAGTGTGAGATATTACAACTTATAGATGATATAAAATGTTTTAAGAAGTTGTGAAGCGAGCGAGCGCTTCTCTGAAAGAAGACTTTTGTGGACATCAAGGAAAAGCGTACATACATACATACATACATACATTTTCGCTTTTATATATATAGATAGAATATATATATATATATATATATATATAGATATATATATATATATATATATATATATATATATATATATATATTAGTATAATGATGATTAATTAAAATCAGAATAGGGAATCGAAAAAAATCAGAACTTTTTGAGGTATTGGAATTGGAATTAGCCATCTATATATATAAACGCGAAAATGTGTGTATGTATGTATGTTTGTATGTGTGTTTGCGTGTCCACTAAAAACTTTCAACAGACGCAACAGAAATTCACAAACTCGATATCATATTGAAGCTCCATCCTTCGCTCGAAAAATATTGAAACATTTTACAAAAACATTCATTTTTTTCACCCCGAAATCAACAATTTTCGACAGGGGGGGGGGGGGTTAAAAAAAAACGTCCCCTCGTGATGACAACCGGTTCTACGCATGCATCAGGTGACGTCATAACCTGATTTAGTTTAATAGTTGAAAAACTGGCTAAATTTCATGTACGTCGTGTTAGCTCAGTTGGTTAGCGCGTTGGTTTGTTATCTAAACATTTTGGGTTTGAATCGTGGTGTGAGATGTCTTTTTTTTTTCGATTTTTTAAATTTAAATATTGAACCAGTGTTATTTAAGCCATTTTTCACGTAACGTTCGCTTTTCTGTTTTTTTTTTTACTTCGCTTATCCACCCCCGACCACACACCCAAAAACACCCGGATACCCACCGATTTTTTAAATTTTAATATCGAAACAGGCTTACTTAAGCCATTTTTCACGTGTTTGTTTTTCTGTTTTCTTTTTTGTTTTTTCGATTTTTACATTTAACATTGTTCGTTTACCTTATGTTAGTTTTTTTGTGTTTTTTTCGATGTTTTGATTACCCCCCCCTTAAGTTTTAACGTTCGTTTTCTTTTTTTACTTCGCTTATAACAAACAAACCTGGTCTTGACCTTATTTGCTGAATAGCTATTGCTTACGTCGTCGTCATCGTAATGCTCTACGACTTCCATGCGCGCACCTGTCAATTTGGTTCTTACTTAAATAAATTCAAACATCTTTCAGTAACTCATTCTGGCTGGCCGATTTTATTTTCAAACTTCGCCTCAGGGCTTTGGGTTCGATCCTACCCCCCTTCGGTTCGATCCTACCCCCCCTCCGGTTTCTTTTTTATTTAACAGCACACACGCCTCCAAACACCCGGGCAATGCCGGGTACCCCCGCTAGTAATTAATAAAACCCTACTTGAGAGCTCATCCTTTAAACTCCTCAGCTTAACATTCACAGAAAACATGAACTGGAACAAATACAGTGAGGACATTAACAAGGCTGCTGCAAATATCAGAAATATTTATGCGTCTTTTGTTCATTTTTGTTTAGAACTAAGTTTTCCATGACTCGTCTTAATGATGAAAGTATAAATTGATTTTAAATTATCAGTAAAACTAAAATTCATGGATAACTTCAACAAGTGCAATTTTATGTTTGCAAAAATATATGTAATATTTCATGGGTTTTTACAGTAATCCGACCCCCCACCCCCCCACACACACACACTCCAAAGAAAACAATTCTATATTTAGAAATTTAAAATGAATCGAAATTGGAATCGGTAATTGTATCGGAATCGGGAAAAAAAATTGGAATCGTCCTGTAATATGGTCATTACTTTTTAATTGTGTTGTTGCATTTCAATCCTCTCAGACCCGCCCATTGTCTGGTACTCCGTCGCAAAAGGAGCAAAGAAATAAATAGGAAAGAAATAAAAATCCGACTCAGAATTTTAAGTGCAAATGAAATGCATTTATCTGTGGTTCTTCTAAAACAACGCATTTCATTATCTTTTAAAAGTCTTTGTCCCCGCTACCTGACGCCGACTGTTAGCCACTGCTTTCGCGCCCTCATATTCACACGTCCGGCAAGTGTGCAACCCGTTTCTCTTTACGATTGCGTAATGTATCTTTTGTCTTTTTCTTGTGACATAAGCTCAAGCACACTTGCTAATTTGCAATAGCTAACAGCTGCTTCTGCTAATATTTTTGCCAGCCAGTTACCTTTCGGCTGCTGCTGATTTTCTCACATGCGCCCATACGCACTCCATTAGTCTCATGACTTATGGAGGGAGTTAAATTTTGCGATTTATGATTTACAACATTTATTGTTACCACACACAAAGAATACAAGATTTTTTTCTTATTTCATGAAGTTTTAAAAATTTGTCTTTTTTTATCAGAGGAAAACGGTTAGCAAAAGGAATATTGGTGCTTATGCACTTATTGAACCGTGTTATTTTTAAAACTGTATTTTAAAATTAAATTAAAGTTTTACGATATCTTTTTTTTTATAAAATTATTAGATGAAAGTACAGAATAGTTACAAAACACCCTCATCTCCCTATGTTAAGAATAGCTTTCTAAATAATTACGTTATTATTTCAGCATGGTTCAATAAGTGCATAAGTACCGGAATGTTATATAGCCTAGCTATATGTTTGCTGATTAGCACAAAAATTGAAAGATTTAAAGTTTGAAAATAGAAATTTTTGCATCTCTTTCTTTTACTTTTTTTTTTTTTAATTTTCTTATCAGTTTGGTGTATAGGTAGGAATTGGGTCATCCTATCGGATGCCAAACATTCACCTGCTATCTCATATATTCAACCGAGAGATCTTTTTAAGATTCTAACCATTCCTTTAAGTGCAATTGTTTGAATCTCTCTTGCACTTGGTTCACCGAGTATATTTGCCACATAGTTTTTGAATATCTTTTTCATGAGTCTAGTTGCTCCTATAATTTATGGGATGATTATAGAAACAACTGAACTCATGAAAAAGAATTTGCATCTGTATATATTTCTATATAATCTTTAGAGTCTTATGAGAATATATCTATGGCAAGTAAGCTATGTAGAAATGTACCTGTTACATTCAAACAGGAAATCTTCAATAAGTTGATTTATACAGGGTGGAACGATAAAATTGTCGTCATAAAAAAGATGACATGATTCCATTTCTGTTTGATGAAAACCGGTTTTCTTTCTTTGATCATCTACTAGTTTGCCAGTTGTGTACAAATCCCAAGAGCAATAAGAGCCTTCTATCATGTATGAAAGTGATCGGAGATGCGCCACTGTACAACTCATGCTCTCTACTGATCCAAGTTATGACAACAGGACCATTGCCAGCACCCTCAAAATGCATCACTGGATTGCCACTAATAACAGGGGCGTGCCCAGGGTGATGAAAACAAAGTTTCCGACCACGGTTATGGTCTTTGGTGTAGTTTCAAGTGAGGGCCACATCATGCCACCTCACATCTTTGAAATCGGCTTGAAAGTCAACACCAAAGTGTACCTGGATGTGTTGAAGAGTGTGGTGATCCCCTAGTGCAATCAGGTGGCTGCTGGAGACCATGAGTGTGGCAGCAGGACTTGATGCCGGCCCACTAGATCCAGACTTGGCTTCAGAAGGAGTGCTACAACTTTGTACCCTTCTCTCACTGGCCCCACCCTCTTCTCCCAACCTGAATTTTTTTTTTTACAAAGGGGTCGCCACTTATCAAGGCCTGGAGGCTACTCGAGGATAAGGGTTATTGAGTGTACAGTAGTCAATGGATAATTTCTTAGTAATCGTTAGTAGTAGAAATTTCGTAAATTGGATTATTCAATGGGACGGTTCAATAAGAATTTGTTTACATTGGACTTGAAGACAACTAAATTGTAGTCAGCTGGAAAACAGACTAATAGAAGAGAGTTCCATAGGCGTGCAGTTCTGAGAAAGAAGCTCTGTTCATGGAATCTATGTTTCGGTTTAGTCATATGTCAAGAACATCACCAACATGACCTCCCACAACATCAAAGCCAGCCTGATTGCTGCCATCCGTCGGCACTTGTGAAAAAGGCATGCTTCCAATTCTGGACTCGTATCGAGGCGGTGACTGAGGCTGAAGGTGGCTACATTGAATAGATGTCAGCTCTACTACATAATCAAGTTCCATGATTTGATTTTTTTTTTCAATAAAAGTTTTAAAATAAAGCTGTAGTGTTGTTTTCTTTAGAGTGACAAATTTATTGTTCCCCTTGTATATTGGTATAAAGGTATCTATTATTTATATGTTATATTTATATTGTATATTGGTATAAAGGTATCTATATTTATGTTTAAGAAAGATGATTAGGTGAAGGGGTTCTCTCATTATCATCTTTAAAGTGATTTCATCTTCCTTGTTCACCTTTTTTCCAATTTGTTTTTTTTTTTTTGTTTTTGTTTTTGTTTTTTTTTGAATAGTGTGCTTGTTTTTTTTATTAAAACAGATTGTCTCTGGAAAGCAACCTATAAAACCAAAAACAATATTTTTGTTAAGGGTTGCGAAACATGTTTAAGGCGAAAAGGGGGAAAATACAGGCATTCTCCGAAATTAAGAAAAAAAAGAAAAGAAATTAAAAACCTATGATTATGGATGGAGTCTTTCTTAATAGTAGTAATAATGTACATGTAGACAACACAAGGGTTATGTCTCCCCAAATTGACACTAGAATTTTAAGTTGAAAGACGTTTTAGTTTTAGAAAAGAGAAATGTTGTTCTAAAAAAATGGTAATATCAATCCAGAGAAACTCTGGAATGTAAAAGCTTGCTGACAAAGAATAGAGTTTCTCGTTGGATAGCCAATTCGTAGAAGTCTTGAATTAGAAAAGTTTGCAAGTGAAGAGCAAATTCCTTCTTGTGTGGACAAAAAATTATGTGCAGAAATTCTAAAAGATCCAGCATGTTTTATGGAGTGATTCCGGCTTCTGATTGGTTGATAGCAGAGCGTTATTTCATTTGATTGGTCAATTCCTATAACTCCTGTCTATAAATAGAACCTTCCAATTTTTTGTAATCAACCCCTTTTAATTATACCAAAAAGTTTGGAACAGTCTATATGGATCTGTTGTGTAAAAGCATTGATTAGTAATTAATTCTACATGACAGTTTTCTCAGAGTTGAGGTTTCAATCTTTACTATGGGTGATAATAATTAAGAATGACATAAACTTCTACTCAGTTATGGCTAAGGGAATAAGAATAATCTACCTCCTTGGATTAAATAAAGGGCAAAGTTCAAAAAAGATAGGCTACCCAAATTTGACATAAAGATTCACAAGTTCAAAAAGATATGTCTGAACATGGTCAGAGGTTATATCGACTGAAATGTTGTGAAAATATCAACCAAGATAAGATAGTAGACCGAATAATTCAAACAATTTCTCTTATTACTATTATTTCTCTTCCTCATCATCATCATCATCATCATCAGCCTTCTTCTTCTCCCCTCCCAATCTATATATTAATACGATAGCATGTCTGTTATTTTGTGTGTCACACTTACATCTTTTTTCTTCCGAGTGACTGTCATTTAATTGTTATGACCTTCTATTTCTTGTAATAAATAATTTTACTCAGAATTCTTCATAAGTTTTGGTTTCAGTTTCGATTATAGCTGAAGGAACTCAAGTTATGTATTCTTTTTATAAATAATTTTACCAAGAATTCTTCATAAGTTTTGGTTTCGGTTTCAATTCAAGCTGATGCACCCAAGTCATATGAATATATTTTTTTTATTTTTGAAATCACAACTTTATAAAATATAAGAATCAATGGAAAATTGACTCTATAATAATATGTATGAAATCTGCATAAATTAAAATATCATATTTAAGCATATTTTACGACCGAGCTATGCCAGGCATCCCTGCTAGCTTTGATTGCAGTTTTAACAAAAGAACTACAATAATATCAGAGAGTCTCCATATACACTGAACATCTACAGAATGCCAACATCAATATATTACATATGAAAGAGTCTGCTGTGGAATTTCCACAGGTCCCACTAGTAAGGTCTGTCTTCTCGTTCTGCTTGATTCTTTTCTTTTCCTTTTTTCCTTCCCTTTTTCCCTCCATTTTTAAACTGCTGCTCACATACAAATCTCAGACCAAATTTTTTCCCAGCAATAATTACTCATCTGTATTTTTTATTACCATGCACTAAGTTTTTGGTAAAAGAATTCCTACCCAAGTGGTATTAATGTCAAAATCCTTGGCTTCCATGATTTCTTCCAGACGGTCAATGTTCCCAGACCTAATCACACCTGGAATTTCCTGTAAGAGAAAATACAATAAAATTCTTTAAATAAAATTTTTTAATTTTTTTTATTTTAAATTAGTGTTATAGTGTTAAGTTGATCTACCTATTTTGGAAATGAATGGCCTTACCGAGACACAGTAAATTCAGTTATGACTAAGCATTGTGGTATTTATTGTTAGTAGTTATGGTCACAGAATCAAACGCATACTTTTTGAAACATACTTTTGTTAATTATATCACTGTGTTTGTTATGATTATTACTGACCCTTCAAGGCGATCAACAGTTAGATTTTAACTTTTAGTGTTATGGATGGCCTTGATAACCTATAATTTTTCCTCTCTTTCTCCTCACATTAGTCCAGTCTAAATATAATTCCTATATGCATTTAGTTATGAAACTCAAACTTTCATAATTACAAATGGCCTAAAAGAATTATATCATTTACTCCATCTCTCCTCACATTAACCAGTCGATTCTCTCTCTCTCTCTCTCTCTCTCTCTCTCTCTCTCTCTCTCTCTCTCTCTTCTAACCTGGAGCACATGGTGCAGTGAGGAAAAAAATGGTTGGTTAATTTTAACACCTATAAAAACAAGGTTCTCTCCTTTCATCATCAATGCTCAGATCCTTTTTTTGCACCCATTAAAGTGAATAGCTCTCTTCTTAAGGAAGCCTCTTACTTTGATAAGCTCCAAGGACTAACTTTCATTCTGGATCTGAAATGGAAGTCTTACATCAAATCTGTTGCCAAGGTTGCTGGAAAAATGGTGGGATCATTCTATGACTCCAGAAAGTACCTGACTCCTGACGAAATCCTTTATCTGTATGGATGTTGGATACGTCGTTCTAAGATGGAATATTGCTGCCACATCTGTTTAGAGCATTTTTTTCTACTTTGGTAAAAACAGACATTGCAACAGAGTGGGAAAGGGGATCTTTTCTCTACTCCACAATCCTTGGACTAAAGAGAACACTTCCTAAAGCGATTATCGAACCAATGAAAACACTTTCCAAACGATTGTTGAACGAATGAGAACACTTTCCAAACGATTATCAAACCAATGATAACACTTCCCAAATGATCATCGAACCAATGATAACACTTCCTAAGCGATTGTTGAACCAATGTGAATACTTCTCAAGTAATAGTTGAACCAATTAAATCGCTTCACAAACAAGTTTTGAACCAATGCAAACGCTTCTCGAATGATTGCTGGACCAATGAGAACAGTTCCCTGGTGCTTGTTAGACCAATGGAAATGTTTTCTGCATGATTTCATCAACCATATTTTGTAATCTCCCAAGTGAGATAACGATTTGTCAACCAGGTAAAAGTTTCAGTCTGACACACCAACATGATGATTATGCGATTATTGAGACAACTTAGAAAGTTTCAAAGGTCAAAAATCTAATAACTATGTTACACAGTAATTGACACTAGAAAATATCCAAGTGTTTACAATGCAATAAAAGGGAAAAATTGTAAATCAATACTCTCGTTGTTTGATTACTTTTTGAGTGCATGTCATTGTAGAAAATATAAATAGTGAATGAGATTTGATATACATACTAGAATGCCGCCCGGCATTGCCCGGTCATAAAATATGCTTAAAAATGATATTTTAATTCATGCAAATTTCGTATTTATTATTATAGAGCTAATTCTTTATCGATTATTATATTGTACCTAATATATAGTAGTGAGATCAAAACTAAAATAATATATATGACTTGACTGCCATCAGCTAGAATCAAAACCAAAACATACAACTCACCACCCTCATTCCTTAGCCTCTGAGCCACAGTCATATACATATATAATCACATGAAAGAGCACAATGATACAAGGTCCGTTGCTGTTGGTTTCATCCAAACCAATGACGGTCATCAGATCATGTCTGTTTGAGGGTGTGCAAGTCGCTGGCAAGACTGAAGAGTCACCTTCGGACACATGGATGTTCAGTGACTGAGGGAATGGCACTTGTCTGACAAGACGTTGCAATCATCATCATATATATATATATATATATATATATATATATATATATAATCAAAGTAAAGCAACGTTGAGCCTAGTACCAGATCAGGTGACCCTTTGGGATTCCAGGTACTGTATATGCTCTCCATTTATCTCAGCATTGTTTCCAGTCGTCCTGAACCTCCACTGCCATCTGAGTTTTCTAATTTCAAATAATATGTATATAAATATATTAACAGGTATTAGAGAGGCATTGAAAGGAATACACATATACGCACATGTGCATAAAGGTATGCATATATATCCATATATATATATGTATATACAGACATGTGGATACCAAGCAAATGAGGCAATCAATTGGGAATACAAGATAAAAGAGGTAAATAGATAAAGGTATTATTCAAAACTGTAAGCTATTACAGATTAAGAATATAATAATGTAAGATATGTAGCTAATAATAATATAAAAAGAAGATTAAAACTAAAAGGAGTAGCATGGTATGTTCTTAGGTTTTTCAATTATTTTTAGTTTATAGGGTAGTATTTAGGTTGCTGGGGAGATGTGTTTTATTATGTCTACAATTAATAGAGGTTTCATGCTTTTGATTGAGTAGGTTATCCCTATCCTTAAATCTCGTAATATATAATTTCTCATCAAGACATAAATAGCTGGGTGAGTTTAAAGATGAGCAAGTTCTAGCTTTCTTCAGGATATTCCACTTTACAATTTGTGTTAAATTTTGCTCAACCAACTCATCTGTATATCTATAAAAGGGAGACTGTGTGTGTTAAGACACTTCTTAATCTATATACTCAACGGATTTTTTCTATGGATTGGAAATTTAGTATATAGGATATTCAGATATATGAAAAACTTTTTAATTAGTTTTAATCCGGAAAATGGGGCTTCTAAGAGGTCAAAATTGAAAAATTGGTATGTGGGGATTGTTAGCTTTTTATCTGTTTGCAAACTGTTCCACAAATGCACATGCATGAATGGTTCACATGACAGATTAATAATGTTAAAAATAAGTAGGTTTAAAAACATTTTTTACTGACGTGTCAAGCTGGCCTAATGGTTATCGTGATTGGCTTACTGTTTTTACATTTTGGTTTCGATCTCAGCCTGAGTATTTTCTTTTTTCTTTTTTACTTATAAGGAGTGAACTGTTTAGAAAAACATAATTCTTGCATTCACATGTCTCAGTTTCCATATAAATTAAAATATAATATTAATGCATATTTTATGACTGGACAATGCTGAGCAGCCTGCTAGTTATAGTGTATAGAAAGTGATGTTTTTCTTTTATAGTTAGGATTCTCGAAAGAACATTTGCGACTGGTGATTCTTTCCTTGAAAGTGTTGTCAGCTATGCCAATATAATATTTATTAATATCTGGGTTTTCTTTGGTGAATATTGTGGCTTTCTATACTATAGATGTTACTAAACAATTTCCTTTGAGTGGGCATTCAAATTTATTCATACAACTACATGATTTACTTAATTTATTTGTGTTCAATCCATTGATATTATTCAAAATTTTCTTATTGTGGTTTCAATTATTTTTTCCAGATTGTCACTACAACTATAGCTCATTTTTACTGTATTTTTATTGAAGATTTCATGTAGAATATTATCAAGGTTGAAATGTAACTTGATGAGATTCAGAATTTTTTTTTCCTAAATTGGTTTTGACCATTAAATTGAAAGGGGTGTATGCCATATAATTTTTTTTATGTTATAGTACAAGATCTAGGCTGGATATATTCCAGTTGTGTGCTTTTATATCCACTATCATTTAAAGAGATTTTTGTTGGAGTTAAAAATGTTTATGTTAGAAGAATTATTACTAATCATTTTGCTGATTGATTTTTTTTTTTTTTTTTTTTTTAATTACATTTTCACCCCAAACAAGGCACATTGCCACTTTGGTGTAGAGGGCTACTATCAGGGGCAGCAACTGCTGGGGCACTATGTTGGTATTTGGGCAGCAAGATGTCGGTTAACGTTACACTTGAACTTCTGCATGTCAGTACAGTTAGGGAAGCAGCGACCTGGAATGGAATTCCAGAGTCTATGGGTTCTGGGGAAGAAACTACTGGAGTAGAAAGATCTTTTACATCTAGGGATCTCTACTGTGTGGGGGTGGGATTTAGCTGCCTGATTTGTGGATATGTTTTATTATGGATTTCGGGTGATTGAAAATTAGATTTATATAAATTAGGTTCGTATTATCTTTTTTGTTCATTTTTTTTTAAACATAAGAAGTTAATTTCTTATTTTGGGCCGTTAGAATCTTTTATAACAATGAGTCCATCATCTCTATAAAGTCCAATTTTAACATAGTGCATTGGAAAATATCGGCAGTAGTGAAAGATGGCTTATGAAGAGATTAGCAGTAGCAGCAGTAGCCAAAAAATGTGCATATGCAAATTAGAAAGTGTGCAAGAGAAGAAAGCGTGCGATTAAAAAAGATGGACGCATAAGAAATGGCTGTCTACAGCCGGCATGTAGTGGAGCAGAAGTGAGAGACTTTTAAGCTGGTGTCGAGACGCGGAGAAAAAAATAGTAATAAACGACTTGTGTTAAAAAAGAAAGAAAAGCCGGGTCGGATTTATTTTTGTTTCTTTCTTTCTTTTTTGACAGTGCCAGATGGCATTAGGCTCCAAGAGAGGTTTGAATTGTAACTAAACATGACGGCCATATTACACAATATTTTCGACTTCGATGTTAGGTTATACAAAATATAGAGACCCATCAAGTCAGTCATCTTTGCCGAATTCAAGGCCCATAGATACATCAAATAGGCTGACTTGATCTTTTTTAGCACACTGTTTGTTTTTGCTTACACATACATACAGTTGAAGAGAACAATTTTAATAACATCTATAATATAAAGCTGAACGTCTGTGTGTGTGTCTGGTCATGAATAGGCTCCTATATGGTTGACTATTATAGGAAACTGATTACATATAACGATAGAAGATGTATCGAGACACAGGAATGGGTATGTTTGATTTGGCATAATGATGATTCATTAAAATTGTGGAGTCTGCGTACGCACATGGTCCACAAAGTATGGAAATAAAAAATTTTAAAATAAAAATAAAACATTTACAAGTGTTTTTGATATAGATGTACATAATAATACTTTGATAAGTATGTTTTAACTTAAATAGGGATGGTATAATAAAATTGTGGGGTCTGCGTTCGCGCCTAGCCTCCATAGAATGGAAATAAGCACAAGCTTTAATAAGGACTTTTTATATCTATCTGCATAAGTATACTTTGATCATTATGTTTCAGTTTGAAGAAATATGGTATAATAAAATTATAGGGTGTTCATTCGCGCATGACCTCCATAAAATGGAAATATGTCACAAATTTTAACAAGGTTTTTTAATATAGATCCACAGAATATTGTGATAAGTGTTTCAGTGTGAACAGGTATGGTATAATAAATTATGGGGTTTATCTATTTTATTTTTACTTTCATCATATTTTGCTTTGGTTTTGATACCCTCAAATTCGAAGCTATCTCTTTACAACCCTTCCTTTTCATAACCTATCATACTTTCATAAATCAGAGTCCATTTTCTGTAGGCTGTTTTTGAACCCAGTCAACGACGGTTACTTTTGCTAGTAAAATATATTATTGATTTAAACTTCCAGTAAAATTAAAATCTATAGATCACCCCTCCCACAAATGTTTTTACGTTTGAGAAAATATATGTGCATTTAACATCTGTTTTTAAGGTAATCTAGACAAAATAACCATTTTATACTTAAATATTTAGAGATTTATAAAAAAATCGGAATCGGTAATTGTATCAAAATTGAGAATTTAGTACAGAATCAGTAATTGTATCAGATTCAGAAAAAATATTGGAATCATTCCATCACTAATATATATATATATATATATATATATATATATATATATATATATATATATATGTGTAATATCTTATATATATAGTAATCCACATGCAGTACTGTTTCGCTGTATCACAGCTCATCAGTGCAGCAAGACCAGCACTTTTCCCTAGCCAGGGGTTGAACCTACACCTATCGTTGATAATCGCCAGTTCTAACCTCCAGTTCATGGGATCAGTGCTCGCAAATGACCTCAAATGTGCATTTAAATAGACACTTGCCCACTATTTTTACAGTGCTCGAGCTGCTTGTTTATTTACAAACAAACAAACTGAGCGGTTGAGATACATTTATGACAGTGCTCTACCCAAGGAGTGGGTGTGTGTGTGTGTGTGTGTGTGTATATATATATATATATATATATATATATATATATATATATATATATATATATATACTAGAAGAGTACTAATTTCAGGACGAGTAAAGATAAGTTCCCAAACAGAATAGTTTTTCCCCACTTTTATGATTTAAATGAAGATATAATGATACTAAACTTTATGCCGAATCCTTATTTCAATTTGGATTTTGATTCTAGAAAATGACTAAAATTTAAGGCTTATGCTTAAGTAATTTTAAGAAGGAATTGAAATTCAGATAATCTTATTACTTCAGCATATTAATTATGGATCAAATTCAATGCAAATCTGAAATATTTGAATTTTCCAATGGTGGCAAAGTGTTTGATGACACAAAATGTAAGGGTTAAGCTTAAGTAATCTTAACACAGCTTAATTAGCTTGGGTGTGCGACGTTCAAGTCCAGTTCATTTATAACAGTTTAAGCTACTGAATTAAAAAAAAAAAAACGCCTCCATTCAGTCTTGAAAGACAATGGATATTCCCTGTAAGGATAGCTGCACATGTAATTGTGGGGCAAGAGTTGCATAATATCCAAACCACACCCCCTCCTGAATCGGCATTGCTTGAGTCCAGTGCCAAGGAGAAGTCCAGGACAATTGGAAACAATGCCAAAATAAACGGAAAACACATACAGCACCTGGTATTCCCAAATAGTCACCCATTTTAGTACTGACCAGGCTGATCTAAAGAGAACTGCTGTATCAACGATGATTATGCCCTACTCCTGGATAACTTTGCCGTTCATAGATAAAAATGGTTATAAATACCTTTTTCCAATTAAAAGCAATTTCCGATTCTTCATCCGAAGTTTTGTCAGTGGTGAAATTTTCTGATGTTTCTTTCTCTTTTTTATTTGATTCATCAAGGATATTTTCCTGGCAGAAAAAAAAAATCGGTTGTACGGATTTACTGTAGTCTAAATTGAAACGAAATTAAACTGAAATAAAACAAACGCTTTCATTATTCCAGAAATATTTTTTTTTTATATAGATACCATATATTTCAGTGTATAAGATGACCGTCAAATAAGACAAGTCACAAAATTGGAGCAAATTTTCATAAATTTATCATATATATATATATATATATATATATATATATATATATATGACTTTTATATCGGTTGTATAAGATGACCCCCAATTTTTAAAGATTATTTTTTTTAACTTTAAGGGTCAGCTTATACGCCAAAATATACAGTACTTTAATTTTTTTCTTATTATTTTCATTGAGATATCACAAGTTGTGAATGCAAGAAATTTTTTAAAATGAACATTTTTATAATTCATTCCAACACTTTAGTTCGTTTCAGTCTTCATGCTTTCCAATCCAAGTTTTCATTGCTTATTCTACTATTTTCTGTTTCTAACAGAAGAAAAAAAGTATTAAAGCTGCCAGGTATCCTATTCAGCTAGATGAAGATGAGAAAGGATGAGGTATGGTTGGGGAGGGGGGTGCTGACACTTGGTCAAGGAAAGAGAGATGTTCATGAGATTCTATTCATCGGAGAAATAGTTATCTGTTTCAATGAAAGGAAAATATAAAATCTGATAATAGGATTCTTTGGAACAAGGGATTGTTTTTCTAGTTGGGTTTGGTAAAAATGAATGTTGTCATTTGGGTCCACCTGTTGTATTTAACAAGCCAGTGATAAGTTAGTTGGACAGATAAATAAATAAATTGAACCTAGGGAGAGATATCATCATGAAAGAGAAAGAAGAGGTTCACAAGAAAAGAGAAAATAAAAAGAATATAAAACAATGGGAAAAAGAAAGAAGAGTAATCTTCAAATGACAGAGGGGGGAAGAGGCCAGTTTTATAAAAACGATTGTCTTTTTAGAAATAAGGGTCTTTTACTGGCTGGCCTCGAGACGTGCACATCACCCTTGCTCCGCCTGGGTGGGTGGGGGGTCAGAACTCCCCCCCCCCCCATAAGAGCTAAGTTGAAAAGCTCTTGTTTTTAGCTGGGGAATTAGCCAGATGAACTTAAGTTGTACAACCTGCACCAGAAAGTCATTGAAAACTAGTCTGAAATTGGCAAGTGAAAGAAAGCTATTGGAAAAAGAAACTAATTAAGATTTTATTTTACATCTTAAAGGAAAAGCACCTGTAAGCAGAAACCTAATTGCTTAAATCTAAAGATCTAAACTCTTCCTTTGTACGAGATATATATTGAATTCTTTTTGTTTTGTGAAATAGTTAACTTTGTTATCTGAAAATCATCTGCAGCGTTGTCATTATTGATATCTGAGCTTGTGGAGAACGACCAATTGATTTTTCAGCTCTGCCCTGCACACTGATATTCCAGCTGCAACTGTGAATAGCACCCATCTGCTGACACCAGTACACCTGCAGAAGAAATTCAACCATAGAAGCTGATATCGGACGATTACCCAATAGTACCACAGGTCTTGCCCCCACCTCCCGGACTTGGGGTTGTGCGTGTTGTATGCTCTGAGTATCAGTGCTATTTTCTAGAGGGCCAGAGAGCGCCTGGTTGCATTTTGAGGGATCCACCACTAGACGATTAAAAATGTAGCCCTGCCAGGTTGCATCTATGGTCCTGTGAGCCAGGAGTGATGAACACGACCAGAGATACATCACAAATATGCTCCTGTGGGCCAGGATCCGATGGATATGGCCAGCCCCCAGACGAGGGGGTAGGGTTATAAAGCATCTTTTTCTCCTATTACTACATAAGAATAGATTGATTTTTAACTCAAAAATGTTGTTTATTTAGTAATTAAAAAAGCGAAATAAGACATAATTTTTTTTTCTCGCCTATGCATAACTTTTAGTGCATTATGTTCTCTGGTGTCAGTCTATATGATTGCTAGAAAATGTTCTTGATTATATAATCCAAAACGTAATCTTTCTAACTCTCCAGATTTCAATCTTTTGGGGTGTTGTGGGGCCAAATGTCGCTGGCAATCGACCCTACAACTAAAAGACGAAAAACGACAACAGCAAAGAAGAGATGACAAACGCAACGGGTATATTGCTTATTTTAATAAATGAAAGTAGAATGAACAGGAATGATGGAAGTTCAAAGTTACGACAATACCTGAACATGCAAATATTTTTTCGCAACAATCTCATTCTTTAACTGGGAAACGAAATGTTGAATATAATTTTATTTTCAAGCAAAAACAATAAAAAGAAAATGCGAAAAAATCCCTATTTCTAATTCTAATTAAAAAAAACTTTTTTCTATTTATTTCATTTTTCTTTGTTTTTTTTTCTATTTCTATTATTTATTTTTCTATTTTTATTGATCTATTTTTTTTCTATATTTTATTTATCTATTTTTCTATTTTTTATTTATTTATTTTTTCTATTTTTTATTTATCTATTTTTATTTATCTAGTTTTTCTTTATTTTTCATATTTATTTATATAGTTTTTCTATTTTTATTTATCTATTTTTTCTGTTTTATTTATGAAAAAAAATTTTTTTTAATTTATCTATTTTTTATTTATTTGCTTTTTCCTATTTTTAATCTATTTTTCTATTTTTTATTTATTTATTGTTCTGTTTATTACTTATCTATTTTCTCTATTTTTTCTATTTTTCTTTTTTTTATTTTTATTTTTATTTTTCATTTTCTCTATTTTTCATTCTATTTTTTCTATTTTTAATTTATTTTTCTGTTTTTATTTTTCTATTTTTTGTTTTTATTTTTCATTTTCTCTATTTTCATTCTATTGTTTCTATTTTTAATCTATTTTTCTGTTTTTTATTTATTCATTTTTCTGTTTCTTACTTATCTATTTTCTCTATCTTTTATCTATTTTTTTCTATTTTTATTTTTATTTTTCTATTTCTTATTTTTATTTTTCATTTTTCTATTTTTCATTCTATTTTTTTCTATTTTTTCAACTTGTTCAATTTTTTATTTTTTTTTCTATTTAAAATTTTTTTTTTAATTTTTATCTTTTTTGTTTGAAATGTATTTCCTGAAATTGTGCCTATTTTCCGATGCCAAAAACAATTCCTTTAATTATCTTTTTTTATTATTTAATTTTGTTTAAAACAAAATCTTCCGTTGCTAGTAGTAACAATAAAATAAGAAATATTTATTTATTTTAAACTACCGGTAAAACTAAAAGCTATAGATCCCCCCCCCCCCAAGTGTGTTTTTGTGTTTGAGAAAATGTCTGTACATTTATCAGACGTTTTTATGGTACTAGAGATAAAATAACAACTTTATAGTGTAATATTTAGAGATTTATAAAGAATCAGAATTGTCAGTTGTATTGAAATTGGTAATTTAGTATGGAATCAATAATTTTATCAGAATCAGATGAAATATTGGAATCATCTCATCACTATTACCTACACTCCTGTTGCAATAATTAGTCTTGAAAGCAGTGAATTAGTAGCAACACTAGTTGCTGAAGCGCCGTGGTTGCTATGGAAAACAGTAAAAAAAAATGTCGCTCACCTTCTTATGTTTTTTATGATTTTGAACACCACTAAATTCATAATTTTTGTTTTACTGAACGAAAACTGAAAAAACAATTTTTCAAAATATAGCTGAGAAGGTGATCTATAAACTGTAATAATTGTTTGAAATTTGGTCGAAAAATGAGTGAGCGATGAAGCTTTAAAGCAATTCTAAATGAATGGAAGCGTCGTTGGCAAGTGGTCACTTAACCATATTTTCAAACATGGTGGTGTTTGAGTGATAACTTTATTATATCAGAGTTTGTCTCTGCTTTATCGTTATTTTTATGGAAAGTGTTCGACTGAGCTTCAGTCTATGGTCCCCCCTTACCAAACTTTCACAAGAAACACTCGTCTAGCTGAAAACACTATCAATAATTCCCCCCACTCGTTATCTGTGCCTAAACATAAACGTAGATTCCATGAACAAAGCTTCTTTCTTAGAACTGCACGCCTGTGGAGTTGTCTTCCGTTTTCCTACTTTCCAGCTGACTACAATATGGTTGTCTTCAAGTCTAACGTAAACAAGTTCTTGATGAGCCGTTCCACTTGTTAGAAATTTACTGAATTTCCATTACTAACGATTACTATATTGTCCAATTTCTACTGTACACTCTTTAACCCTTATCCTCGAGTGGCCTCTTGGCCTTGATAAGTGGTGATGCCTATGTAAAAAAAAAAAAAAATCATTCAGATTTATTTTGTAAAGAAACTGAATGGTGGTAGGAGGTCTCAGACCGAGGATGCGAATCCAGCTGGTGTTTGAACTGGCAAGCTATGGGGTTGTCACTAGTGGTTACGGGAAACGTGTGCTGGCTTGAGAAGCTAAACTGCTGGGAATCGGGTGCATCATTGGCAAGTGGTCACTACTGCTTCTACTGGATTCGGACGTTATCAGGGAGGTAGTCTAAACCGTTCTGCATGGATATGACTGCTGCTGCTGAGTTGGGTCGGACCGCTGACAGGCCCAACCTCGCCTTGCGGCAGTCTAGCTCCGACTAACTGTTTGTTGAAAAACCCACTGTATTTATACTTGTCTGGTGGACGTAGTTGTAGATACTGAGGCTTTGCAGCACTGGTCGTCGTTTTTCACTCTTGATTTGTGTTCGTTTTTGAATCTTTAAAGTATTGTAGGGAGTAATCTGTTTGAGGTTTACAGTCGTGTGTCATATCAAATTGAAGCTGGGAAAGTTGTGAATATTATTCTAGCGGG
>NC_136510.1:84527658-84780158 GCF_053919585.1 Euprymna scolopes
CAAGCACCTACCCCTTTTACTCCTGTTTTAAAAGTGCCCTTTTCAGAGGAATGTGTTATTGGCCTGTGCACCACCGAGAGACGATGTTCATTACTATATTTTTGCCGGTTGTTTTTTAACTTGACCACTTGCCCTGAAAAAATTCTCTGCACATCACCACAGTGGAGGTCTGTTTAGTGCTTTCCCTCAGTTTTTCCATCCTCTTTTACTCCTTACTCTTCATGACTATTTGGTGTGACACCAAACGATGCTGAAACTACAATTGTTTTTTTTTAGGCGTGGGACATAGTTAACTTACAATTTTGCGGTTTCAATTTTCTTGGTTCCAAGTGGAGTTCCGTTATCTTTTTGTTTTACTTCTACCACAGTTTCTATATGGCCAGTTAGTGTTTGTAGATTATGTAGATTAGTTGCCACATTCAAACGTCTTCCTTAAGATTTCAACTGTTTCCAGCATTACTGTGTATTGTATAATCTCAATCTTCCTACTAATTCCGATTTCTCCTAGTCTTTTATCCATGTTCTTTGGGAAGGTTCCTAGTGCTTCTACAATTTGTCATATGAGAACATATTTTCCTCTTAAAATATGAAGAAATTATAATTTCTTACACAAAATAATATAATTAACCAAAAATAATAATTAATAAATAATATGTAATGTAAATATTTATTAATATAATTAAATATTATAATAATATAATAATACTTGAAATATTATATGATAAAATGAAATATAAAATATAATGCAAAAATGAATATAAATAATATATAATTAATGTATAAGATAACATAAAAAATATTACTGTAATATTAGGAAATGAAAATATCCTTTTAAGCATTTCTGGAGACCTTTAAAATATAACTGAAAAAAGTATTCATTTTTCGTTGGTTCTAGAAGGTTCCAAAAACTAAGTGGTCTAAATTATTGGATTCTGGAACATTTTCCAACAATTATTATAAATAGAAGAGTATGCATTTGTAAAACCAGTTATTGATTCATACACTAAATTGAAGGTGACGCGAAGTTAGGGCAACCTTCTTGCTAAAATCATAACTCCGGCCAACCTACGAGAAATGAATAAAAACTGGTTGTAAATAAGCACACTGAACGTCAGTCTAATAAACCATTCGACAAACAAACCATAATGGACAACATTTTGGTAATAATGGACAACATTTCTGAATCTTGATATTGACCAAAGAAAATATATCTTTGAATGTTATTTAAGTACTTATAACTTATGGTGTAATGCTAGAACAAAAACCATTATTATCTCCCTTAGACCATTCTGTTTACTGTAAAATAGTTTTTGTTACAATTACCTTTTTGTTTACAATAAATTTATTTTCTTTTTAACTCCATTCTCTATTTCTTTTTACTCTTTTTGTTTATTTATAATATATATGTTGCAGTGAATACTCCTAGTCATCACAATAACGTAACAAATTATTCGTATTATATTGATATTTGATATTTGAAAAAACTAAGAATCCTTGGTGTGTTGAGCGGTCTTCAGTCTTCTGCTCTCATTGGTACCACCAATTTTCTTAGAAAGTCTTCCCCATTTTCCAGTACTGTCCATCTGTTTTGATAAACTTTGCAAATGATCTTGCGTTATTGCAACAGCCCCTTACCATTGATTTCTCACTGGCAACAGCCATTGATCTTCATTAAGCCTCCTCAATGTTCCAGTGCTCTCTGCACTGTTTCAGTGGAGGTCTGATTAGTGCTCTCCCTCTTTGATGTTTCTATCCTCCTTGATTTTTCACAGCTGCTGCTGCTATTATTATTTACTCACTAGGAGTAGTCACACAGGCCATCATCAAAGATTTCTCTTTGAAAACAACTTACGGTGTTGTCAGGAGTCTGAGTGACAACAAGTCTTTCCAGATTTCAAGTACTCTCCACCTCTTTTGATAACTTTTGCCAATGAATCTGCATTATCACAACAGCCACTTACCACTGATTCCTCCATGGCCCCGACCATTGGTTTTCACTAGAATTTAGATGGCATTAAGCCTCCCCAGGATCCCAGTCCTCCTTGCATTCATCCAGCGGAGGTCTGGTTAGTGCTCTCTCTCCACGGTCTTTCCATCCTCAACCTCCACTTATGTAGTGTAGCACCTGTTTATAGCGATACAAAAAGAGGGGAGGGGCAGAAGGCAGGGGGTAGAGGAGTTAACTTACAAATATACAGTTTCAGTTTTCATGATTCCATGTGTTGATCCTTTCTGTTATATGACTGTAGCAGTTTCTATATGTCCAATTTATTTTACTTCTGTCTAGTGTCTGGGCCACTATGGCACGTTTGGATGATACATACATTTTTTTTATTGCTAATGAGTCAATGAATAACCACTTATCAAGACCAAAAGCCATTCGATGAATATATTTTCAATTTAATGATGCAGAATATCATCAGAGGATTGAAAATTTCGATTATTCGAACGACTGTTCTTATCTTGAGTGTTATAACAAAAAGGTTTACTTCTTTTTCTTCCTTAAAATAATCTTCTTGTCAACCCCTCCTATTCTGAAGAGACCCTATTTGGTTGGCCAAGACGATTCTCCTCAACCAATCAACAGATGCTCAATTTGGGGGGGGGGGGGGTAATGAACAAAAAAAAAAAAGAAATGTTCTTCCGCTTTTTCAAATAAAGTCTAGAAAAATGGTAGGATCCTTCTATCGATCCAGTAGATATCTCAATGCTGATGCAATTCTCTATCTATACAAGAGCCAGGTACATCCAAAGATGGAGCACTGTTGCCACATCTGGGTAGGAGCTGCTAGAAAGGATTCATCCTGCCTTGATAAAGTTCAAAACAGATTTTGTAGCCTCGTAGGGGATATCCTTTTCTCTTCCCTGCAACTTCTTTCTCACAGAAGAGATGTTGTGAGTTTGTCTTTGCTTTATCGTTATTTTCATGGCAAGTGCTTGACTGAGCTTCAATTTATGGTCCCCCCTCGCCAAACTTTCACAAGAAACACTCGTTTAGCTAAAACCACTATTAATAATTCCCCTCACTCTTTATCTGTACCTAAACCTAAACGTAGATTCCATGAACAAAGCTTCTTTCTTAGAACTGCACGCCTGTGGAACTTTCTTCTGTTTGCCTGCTTTCCAGCTGACTACAATATGGTTGTCTTCAAGTACAACGTAAAAAAGTTCTTGATGAGCCGTTCCACTTAAGTTAACAAATTTACCGAATTTCCATTACTAACGATTACTATGTTGTCCAATTGACTACTGTACACTCTTTAACCCTTATCCTCGAGTGGCCTCGATAAGTGGTGATGCCTATGTAAAAAAAAAAAAGAAGTCCTGTTCAGTGAACATGTAAAGAAATTTCTCCTTAATTTGAAAGTAACAACTTGAATCTGAACATTGTTGTAGGCCATCCATTTTTTGGGATTTTAAATAAAAAATTTTTTCATTATAGTTTGACTTCTTAAAGCCTCAAACACAATTAGCTTTGCACATACTTTTCCATCTTATTGTTTAATTCGATGCGCATATTATCTTTTATCTGTTTTGTGTGCCTTCTGTAACCCTTTTCTTCAGCATCTACCAAACTTCGGCAAGCGAGAACTAAACTATTCTCTTGCCAAATCACTTTATTGTTATTCTCACAACGTTTCAGACGATGTAACCTCCAACCAGCAGTCTGAATAATACAAATAACACAAATTAACAATCCTCACCTCAAAAATTCAGACACCGGATTGAAAATGATTAATAGAATAAACACTGTTTGATTATGTATGGGGGGAGAGGGGACAGCCTACAACCTGTATTTGCTGACACTGGATTTGAAATAAGTTTTACCTCCAGAGTGTTAATAGGATTGAAAGTCCAGATCAATCCTTCTCTACAGCTGCGAAACCTGGTCGATGATCTGTGGATCTCAAAGACTAACAGTATTTGAACAATACTGCCTCCATTGAATTCTGCAGACTCGCTAGCACTATTTTGTCTCCAATATCCAAGTTATAACATGCAGCAGGATCTTCCCCCTGAACCAATCTCTTTTAATGAGAAGAGCCCACTGATCCAGTCACACTGTGCACTGCAAACCAGGAGAGTTCATCCAAGAAGCAATAGCTCTAGGACCACTCCAAGGTTGGCAAAGATGCCCAGGAGACCAGCTGAAAACATGGTTACACACCATCAAAGCTGATGTCAGACCTACAGATCTACAGTGTTTGCTGCTGGTCCTGGGTCTGGCTGCCCATAACTATCTCAGCCGCTATAATCTGTCATATGTGCTTGCGTTCATCAGGGATACTGTGTATTTTACAGGAGGAGCCAGCTCAATCAATCGTGAGTGAATGTCAAGCACACTTATGTCTAACTTTATCGTCATGAGGAGGAAAATCACTAGGGACTATATTGTAGTATTCAAGACTGCAGTCCAGTGATAACATTTATTCCACAGATGAGAAACACTTGGAAACTAACTTTGTTCATGACACTGAAGCAGCGGTACTACAAGCAACAACAACAGTAGCCTTAGCAATATTCTGAATTTATGCTTGTCATCTAAGCTGAGTGAGGATTAGTACAAATTCCCAATCAGAAACAATCTCTTATATGAACAAAGAGGGAGATGATAGTAGCTTAGTTGTTAACAATGTGGACTAGTGCAACTTTGGTGTACCAAGTTCAAGTAGAGTTTGTTCTATAGAAACACTTTCACTTAATGATATTGGCAACCTTCATGTGGTCCCACCTTTAAATGATGTCTTTCTAAAAATGTACTCCTTACTCCTCCTGGTGATGTTCTTAACTTTGGCCACTCCTAGGTTTCAGGTGATTACTTAGTAGCTGCTCTGATGAAGACCGTAAGTGTTGCAGGATCCTGTTTTGTTAGATTATCACTCCTTCTACATTGTCAAGATCATAAGCAATCATCCAGCATCGGTCATCAATCACTGAGGAGCAGAGGTCACTTTTAAGAAAGAAAAATAAATAACAATTCAATGGTCATATGAACTGAGAGTGAGATGACAGCGGTTCTTACATATTAGGGATCCTATATCAGTAGTTATTAAGTTTGCTAGTGTGAATTTTGACAAGGGTCACATTGAATGCATGATGATAACCTAGATCTGTAAAACATAATCGCTCCCATGATTGAATGAAAGATGGGTGACAATGTAATGGAGCTAAAGTCAAATGCTTTAGACAAAACAGAAGTCGAACAATAAAAGGATATGACAAATGACATCACATTTTCGAGAAAAGTAAAGTTTTCAGATCAATTCTCTGTGGGGATGCCATGCAAACGAGCCATGGTCAATAATGTAGAATAATCTAAGGCAAATGTTACTTTGATGTCTGTCCGTCTGCATCACACATTTTATTAAGTTAGAAAGTTAAGTTTAAAAAGTTAATAATTATTAAGATAACATTAGTCTTTCTCTGTTAAGTCCATTCTCTCCAAATAAAACCTTGAAGAAAACTCAGCAAACGTCTCCTTGTGTATTACTTGCTGTATGAAAAGAAGTGAAAAACAGTGAGTTTAGTTATTCCAACAATGCAACTTGCAATCCCCTCTGATTCATTTGGGTAGAATAAAAATATAAGAGGCATTACTTTTTGAATGTCCATGGTATATATATATATATATATATATATATATATATATATATATATATGAACAAATGATTAATAAAACATGTTAAAAGACATCTTGAAAAAGAGTTAAAAACATATTTAATTTTAAAAAAGGAAGCACAAGATAAGTGGATAGTCCTTAATCCGCGGAGTTTCGAAGAAATACTCTCCTTCTCATCAGAGGGCAGGAATTAGCAAAATGCAGGATCGGATTTTGCATATAAAAGTATTTAATGAAACTACAAGTAAGTCACAGATCTTACTTGGTTAAAAAAGGCTGAGGTAAGGGGAACAGGAGGCAAAAGAAAAATGATAAAAAGATTTCACATGAATGGATAGTCCGGTGAAGGGTAAAAATCCAAAAATGGTAAATCCAAAACGGTCGAATTTATAATTTCAATCCAATGGGTAAATTCCAAATTGTCCAAAATAATCCAAAAGGCAGAGTTCCTTGGAAAAAAGCGCAAATGGAATGAATTTTTTTGATTCATCCAGCCTTGACAGACGTGTTTTAAATTTTATCTCTAGTACTTTTCTTTTAATGATTTGGAATTCATTCCATTTGCGCTTTTTTCCAAGGAACTCTGCCTTTTGGATTATTTTGGAATTTACCCATTGGATTGAAATTTTAAATTCGACCGTTTTGGATTTACCATTTTTGGATTTTTACCCTTCACCGGACTATCAATTCATGTGAAATCTTTTTATCATTTTTCTTTTGCCTCCTGTTCCCCTTACCTCACCCTTTTTTAACCAAGTAAGATCTGTGACTTACTTGTAGTTTCATTAAATACTTTTATATGCAAAATCCGATCCTGAATTTTGCTAATTCCTGCCCTCTGATGAGAAGGAGAGTATTTCTTCGAAACTCCGCAGATTAAGGACTATCCACTTATCTTGTGCTTCCTTTTTTAAAATCAAATATGTTTTTAACTCTTTTTCAAGATGTCTTTTAACATGTTTTATTAACCATTTGTTCATATTATAAGCTCTATTTCTTTTTCGGTTTTATTGAGCTTTTACATCTGGCTGAGTTTATTTTACTTGTAAATATTAACTCTTTAATATTTATAATATATTTTAAGTTTACCATTTTGATTACCTTGGTAAACTTATTGTAATTTTTATTTTTATATATATATATATATATATATATATATATATATATATATATATATATATATATATATATATATAGTGGCACGACGGTGGTGGTCAATCTCTGAGAGACACATACCTCATGCTCCTCTGGGCAGATATAGTCTAGGCAGACACAGATTTCTGCATGTTATTCCGTACAGTGTCAACATTTTTCTCGTTTCAGTGTTTATTAATGCCTTTTATTGTTCCATATATAAACATGTACATGTGTTCATTGTGCAGATCTTGATCGTCCCACTCGTTTGCAACAAAGGAATTCACTTTTCAAACAAATTAAAATAAAAAAAAACTAATTTAAAAACAATTAGCAGAGATTTATTTCTTTTTGGATATTAAAGTGGTACTTGTTTCTTAGGTCAAATAGCAAACTTGCAAACTCTAGATGTCAAACGGGAATATAAGTCCAGTTAATACAAGCATTTAGCTTAGAGCCCCAAGGACCTACCTTGCCTGGAGAGGCACACCAACCGAACCGATTGCCAACTCTCAGAAAAAAACAACTACTAACTCAAACAGCCGACTCTAACTTTTTGGAAACTCTTTTTTGGGCCCTGTCTAAGACTAAGAGACTAGTGGTAGATGCACCAGCACAGATGTGCCAACAAATACTCCATGTATGCATTGAGGATTGAACCTTTAACTTGCAGAAGACAGAGAATGCAAGGATCCATGGTATAATGGATGAAGTACTAGGTAAAATTTAATTTTAAGTGACACTTTTCTGGGGGTTGAAGGCTAAATCCTTATCACTTCTTCAATCAATCCTGGGTGAATGTCGTCTCATTTGTCTTTGTCCACATGTAAATAAAAAGTGAATGAAAGATTCTGGAGGTTGAAGGTTAAATTCCAAAGAATACAACTGCGAATATGCCAAATAATACAAATGGAATTGTGGAATACCTACCGGTACCTGTAGTGGCATTCTCCTGGGATAGGATGAGCCGCCCCCAATTGTGTTAACCATATTTCGCATCATAGCCATCTACCCCTGTTGGTTGGCGGCAGAGTCAACAGTATGATCCAGCCATTCACAATTCTAGTGACAGACACCAAAGACGCCAGGACCGGACATGATTTCCATATCTACTTTCACTGTCATGAGCCAAGTCTTAAGTTGGCCACCCTAGCGCTTCTTCTAACCAGCGAGAGCAATGGGTGCCACCAATTGATGGACAAACTCATCCCCCAGCTGGTGCAGCACATGACCGAAAAACCCATTGGTATCTGGACCACAGTTCAGCTAACGGGGCTTTGGTGAAATCTGGGGTGGTGTCTGCTCCAGCAACTGGCGGCCTACTGGTCATCCTGTCTCCACGTCTCCAGAGAATCTGCGGCAAGCAGGAGGCAACTCCAACTTCGACAAGACTATACATGTGGCTGAAGATCGCTTGCGAATTTCAAATTCTCAAAATCCTAATGAAAAAAACAAAATTGTAGAATAAGTAAACAAAGTCTCATTCGAACATGTAAAACAATTTTATTGAGTCGTTTTTGTTTACATATAAATAAAAGGAGAAACGAAAGAGGAAGGTGTCAATAAAGAAATATGTCCATAAATATGAAAAATGAACAAAAAGTTAAAAGAAAATGAACATGATGTTAAATGAATGTCTCGTTCGTAAGGAAGAGTAGATAAAGGATAGGATGAATGTCTTGCTTGTAAAGAAAGGAAAATGGTTCATATATATGGATGATTTTATGCACACAGGTATAAAAATCAAGCTGCGTCTATGTGTATATGTATGTGTCTATGTGTGTATTTATGCATGTATGTGTGTGTATTTATGTGTCTATGCATATATGCATCTATGTATGTATGTGTTTATGTATGTATGTATGTGTCTATGTATGTATGTGTCTATGTATGTATGCGTCTATGTATGTATGTATGTATGGTGAGCTACGATGTTCACTCTTTCGCTGCCGGAAATTCAAGTGCCCCGAGACGTTTTCTGCGCAAGCGGCTAGAGGCGCCCTTTTTCTTTTTACTGAATTGCTCTGGAGGTTCAATGTTTTGATTTTTTTTTGACCAATCAGAGAGTTTTCCGGGCTGTCGGAAATTATGTGTCTGGGAGCCGGTGAAAATCTTTAAAAACCTCTGTATTTTCCAAAAAAAGTGCAGTTAACAAAATTCAGAGATAGTGTTGGAAGATATATATATCACTACTGTCTGCAGCTCAAAACTAACGCGACAACACTGTGAACGTAGCAGGCGAGTCGGCTGATAAAACAATGTGGGCGAACACAAGTTTTGGCCTTTTCCAATGTTTCTTACATTTGTTTATTATTTATTAATTAATTTTACTATTATTGTGGGGAAAAGAAGTAAAGAGAGCAAGACAGAGAGTCGAATTTACGATGTTCTTTCGTAGAAAATATATCAACAAAACAAATACAGTTAACTCTCAATTTATAAAAAAAGATTTATTACTTTTTAGGAAATATTTCAATGAAAATAATAGTTCATTTATGAGTGAACAAAAGGGGGGGATTAGTTGAGATTAAGGAAGTTTTAAAATAATTGTTTACATAAAATTAATTAAAAATGAGCATGCGATAGTAGAAGGGGTTGGCCTTTTCCAATGTTTCTTACATTTGTTTATTATTTATTAATTAATTTTACTATTATTGTGGGGAAAAGAAGTAAAGAGAGCAAGACAGAGAGTCGAATTTACGATGTTCTTTCGTAGAAAATATATCAACAAAACAAATACAGTTAACTCTCAATTTATAAAAAAAGATTTATTACTTTTTAGGAAATATTTCAATGAAAATAATAGTTCATTTATGAGTGAACAAAAGGGGGGGATTAGTTGAGATTAAGGAAGTTTTAAAATAATTGTTTACATAAAATTAATTAAAAATGAGCATGCGATAGTAGAAGGGGGAATACAAAAGTTAGTTACTGTGTCTGTGTGTTCGCCCACATTGTTTTATCAGCCGACTCGCCTGCTACGTTCACAGTGTTGTCGCGTTAGTTTTGAGCTGCAGACAGTAGTGATATATATATCTTCCAACACTATCTCTGAATTTTGTTAACTGCACTTTTTTTGGAAAATACAGAGGTTTTTAAAGATTTTCACCGGCTCCCAGACACATAATTTCCGACAGCCCGGAAAACTCTCTGATTGGTCAAAAAAAAATCAAAACATTGAACCTCCAGAGCAATTCAGTAAAAAGAAAAAGGGCGCCTCTAGCCGCTTGCGCAGAAAACGTCTCGGGGCACTTGAATTTCCGGCAGCGAAAGAATGAACATCGTAGCTCACCATATAACTTTCCGCCCAGTAAACGGAGTTTAAAGGTTCATCGTTCATGATAAATAGCTTTGGGTTTTTTTGTGAAGGAAAGTTTGGTAGTATATTTACATGTAAATGTAGGTTGGGAAAAAAAAAATTTTTTTTTTTTTGTTTAGAAAATTTTTACATCATTTTTATTTTTAATAGTAAAAATATGTGTTGTCCTTTTTCCACCTGATGGTTCTCCCGGACTTTGATTTAGTTTGTTTCTTTTCAACCTCTGTATCAGAGGAAGATACAAAAGTGTCAGATACTGGAAGGGGTGGAACAAAATCTTTTGACGTTGTTGAAGAATATGCAGGCTTCAATCTATCTATGGAAACGTTACTGTGTACATCATCAGACATTTTAATAGTAAAATATTTGCCATGACGATGTACTACTTGGAATGGACCTGTATATGGAGCTTCCATAGATTTTCGAATCCTGTCTGTTCTCAACCAGACGCTGTCACAAATTTGAAGATCCTTAGGAATGTACACAGTAGGTAAAGAATGGAGGTGTCCACTGGATAATCCGTCTGTGTCAAATTTCCGCATCTCCTCAGCTAGAGCTTTTATGTGAGCATCTGTTATATCAATGTTTGCATCCTCGTACGCATCGATTAACAATCTAGGTATCTGTGCATTAGCACCCGTAACTGCAGTAAATGGTGAATAATTGGAATCGTTGGGTGTAATCCTGATACCTAGAAGAACTATAGGAAGAGCAGACAACCAAGATTCTCTTCTGGCAATAATTGCTGTCTTTAATGTTCTGTGTGCTCGCTCGATCATTCCGTTTGCTTGGGGATGGTACGAAATCGTTCTCAGCCTGTGAAACCCTCTAATTTTTGACAGTTCTGAGAACAGCTCAGACTCGAATTGGCTACCTCTGTCTGTAACGACATGGAGGGGCACACCAAATCGCGATATCCACAGATCAACAAAAGCAGTTGATACTGACGCTGCAGTTATTTCGGTCAATGGACAAGCCTCTACCCATCTCGTATTTCTATCGATGCATGTTAATAAATAACGATAGGGAGAGAAATACGGGTCTGTTTTGCTCTTGACTGGTGGTAGAGGGCCAACAATGTCAATGTGTACAGTGTGAAATCTGCTGGATGGCAATTCAAATGGATGCACGTCACTTTTGTGTGTTTGTTTATCTTTGCTTGTTGGCAATGCTGACATTCCTTGCACCATTCCTTTATTGACTTGGCCATTTTGGGCCAAAAATATCTGGAAGTTATCATTTTAGTTGAAGCAGCAATTCCAGGGTGTGACAAGTTGTGTAAACTGTCAAAAACAGATTTCCGGAGCTTTTGTGTGACAAAAGGTCGTGGAAAAGGTAAAGACACGTCACATAGGATTGTTTTATGTTCATTAATCTGATACGGCTTCAGTTGATCACATAGAGTTTTTGTTTCTTCATCAGTGGTTTGGTGATTGGCCATCTCCTGTAAGTCACAAATATCAATTGTGATTGCATACGCTGGTCGCGATAAGCAATCAGCTACAATGTTCTGTGAACCTTTTATGTGTGAAATATCAGTCACATATTCACTCAAGAAACAAAGGTGACGCTGTTGTCTATCGGATTTTAAAGGTGTTTGGCTTTTAAAGGCGCTGCAGAGCGGTTTATGATCTGTTAATAACAACAAGTTTCTGCCTTCCACCTGATGTTTAAAATACAAGACTGCTAAATAAGCAGCTAGCAATTCTCTGTCAAAGGTAGAATATTTTTGTTGAGTTTGTGATAACTTTTTTGAAAAGAATCCAATAGGAATTGGTTGATTGTCAATCATTTGATGAAGTGCTGCTCCAACAGCGTAACTGGAACTGTCCGTAACAAGCTGATAATTAGTAGCTTTTGAATCGGGATAAGGTAGAGCGGTTACACCTGATAAACTTGTTTTTATCCTTTCAAAGGATTCAACTTCCTCCTTTGTAAAATCTATTTTCTTAGATTTTTGATTCAACCGAATACACTCGGTGAGTGGTAAACTGATTTCACTGAAATTTGGAACTAATTTTCTGTAAAAATTTGCCATGCCAAGGAATCGACGCAGTGATTTTGAATCGTTTGGTTGAGGAAATTCATTTAATTCACGGATTTTCTTGTCACTTGGCTTAAGACCATCAACAGATATGTGAAATCCCAAAAATTCAAGTTGAAAAACATTGAAAATACATTTAGAAAGGGAAATTTTAAGGTCGTACTCACTGAGTTTCTGTAAAACAGTATCGAGGTGTTTGGAATGCTCTTCTTCACTATTTGAGAAAATAAGAATATCATCGATGTATATAAAAATACAATCGATGTCGCGGAAAATATTGTCCATCATCCTTTGGAAAGTACTAGATGCGTTCCGCAAACCGAAAGGCATGTAATTATACTCATATAAACCGAAGGGTGTTGTGATGGCTGTTTTGCATACATCATCCGGATGGACTGGTACTTGGTGATAAGCAGAAGATAAATCAATTTTTGAAAAAACTTTCTTACCGTGCAGTTTTGATGACAAGGAATTTATGTTTGGCACTTGGTATCGATCGGGTTTTGTTATAGTGTTTAGTAACCTGTAGTCACCTACAGGTCTATAAGTCCCATCAGATTTATTCACCATGTGCAAGGCCGAACTCCACTCTGATTTAGAGGGGGATATAATTCCGGCATTCTGGAGTTTCCTGAATTCCTCTTTTGCTATGTTGTATTTCTGGGCTGATAACTGCCTCGTTTTAGAGAAAGATGGAGGGTTACTGCCAGTTTCAATTCTATGAAACACTTTAGGTTTTGTTGCATTGGAATCGCGATGTGGAGAAATTAAGTTGGGATATTTTTGCGAAATTGTGTGAACTGTTGTGTCGGCAACGTTATCCGAGCATAAAGCAATGTTCATAAGTATTGGTGATGGCTGTGCGTTTGAATATCTTTTGGTTGTTTGATCAATCAATTTGTTATTTGTGCAATCAACTATTAATCCAAAATGATTCAGAAAATCATAACCTAGGAGAGGTCTGGTAGTTTCTGCAATGAGAAAGGTCCAAGTGAAATCACGCCTCAAGTGCCAGGTTTAATACTGCTTGACCGGAACATTCAATGTTCTGATCGTTAGCTGACACAATTGAGATGTTTGTTGGGTATATAACTATACCGCTTATATATTTTCTTGGGATTACAGATATTGCAGCTCCCGTATCCACAACAAAATTCAATTTTATAGCTCCTAACCGTGCGGCTACTTCAAGAAGCGGCGAAGATGTGGAAGCTATCACGCTTCGCCGGGTTAGTTTTCCGATGTTTTACTAAAAGCAGGGGAGGCAGGACGAGAACTGGGTTGCATTTGCACATTCCGTTTGTCTGGCCATTTACACCATGGTTTGCAATATTTTGCACGTTCGGCAAAATATAGATGTGAACGGCAGATTTTGGGTCTCTGATCCTTGTTAAAAGGACGAACTCCATTTGGACAATTATATGATTTTTGTGACGGATTACTTTTTCTTTGAGATCCGTCATCACTCTGGTTACGATGGTTTTGGTTCCATGATATCTGTTGTATATGCGTGGCTTCCTGTCTATTAAAATATAACAACAGGTCATCGGACATTTTTCCAAGTCTTTCCAGATCGAGATCAATTTGTGCTGCTACCACGGGTTTGATCAAATGAGGTAGGGCTTGGATGAACTTATGTCGGACAATGTCTTCTCCAACACCAATTCTACCTGCTAACAACATGAGTTCGTTCAAATAAATCGAAGGACGTCCTGTTATGATTGAAGATGACATTAGTTTGTCCAGCATTTCAGGCTTTGATTTTTCATACTGATTAATCACAGCATCTTTTAACTTATCAAAGTCTTTTGATTCCAGTATGCTGTTTTCTAATATATCCACAGATCAACAAAAGCAGTTGATACTGACGCTGCAGTTATTTCGGTCAATGGACAAGCCTCTACCCATCTCGTATTTCTATCGATGCATGTTAATAAATAACGATAGGGAGAGAAATACGGGTCTGTTTTGCTCTTGACTGGTGGTAGAGGGCCAACAATGTCAATGTGTACAGTGTGAAATCTGCTGGATGGCAATTCAAATGGATGCACGTCACTTTTTGTGTGTTTGTTTATCTTTGCTTGTTGGTCCAAGTGAAATCACGCCTCAAGTTATGAAGTGCCAGGTTTAATACTGCTTGACCGGAACATTCAATGTTCTGACCGTTAGCTGACACAATTGAGATGTTTGTTGGGTATATAACTATACCGCTTATATATTTTCTTGGGATTACAGATATTGCAGCTCCCGTATCCACAACAAAATTCAATTTTATAGCTCCTAACCGTGCGGCTACTTCAAGAAGCGGCGAAGATGTGGAAGCTATCACGCTTCGCCGGGTTAGTTTTCCGATGTTTTACTAAAAGCAGGGGAGGCAGGACGAGAACTGGGTTGCATTTGCACATTCCGTTTGTCTGGCCATTTACACCATGGTTTGCAATATTTTGCACGTTCGGCAAAATATAGATGTGAACGGCAGATTTTGGGTCTCTGATCCTTGTTAAAAGGACGAACTCCATTTGGACAATTATATGATTTTTGTGACGGATTACTTTTTCTTTGAGATCCGTCATCACTCTGGTTACGATGGTTTTGGTTCCATGATATCTGTTGTATATGCGTGGCTTCCTGTCTATTAAAATATAACAACAGGTCATCGGACATTTTTCCAAGTCTTTCCAGATCGAGATCAATTTGTGCTGCTACCACGGGTTTGATCAAATGAGGTAGGGCTTGGATGAACTTATGTCGGACAATGTCTTCTCCAACACCAATTCTACCTGCTAACGACATGAGTTCGTTCAAATAAATCGAAGGACGTCCTGTTATGATTGAAGATGACATTAGTTTGTCCAGCATTTCAGGCTTTGATTTTTCATACTGATTAATCACAGCATCTTTTAACTTATCAAAGTCTTTTGATTCCAGTATGCTGTTTTGTAATTTTCCAACTATATCCGTTGGTAGTGACGCGAGAATATGATAAAATTTTTGTCTTGGTTGCTTAATGTTCATAATACTGAACTGGGCTTCCATTATTGAAAACCAAGCTAGTACATTTGAATCAATAAATGCCGGAGTTTTCATCGCAATTGACTGCACTGGTTTATCTTGTTCTGCTGCCATGTCGACTTCGTTTTCTGCCATTTTAGTTTTCCCTTTTGTTATTCACACTTTTGCTGTATGTTGTCTTTTATAATTTTGTTATGAAGATAGGTTTTTATGTTAAAAAATTTTTTTTTTTTTTAACATAAAAACCTATCTTCATAACAAAATTATAAACTATACCGCTTATATATTTTCTTGGGATTACAGATATTGCAGCTCCCGTATCCACAACAAAATTCAATTTTATAGCTCCTAACCGTGCGGCTACTTCAAGAAGCGGCGAAGATGTGGAAGCTATCACGCTTCGCCGGGTTAGTTTTCCGATGTTTTACTAAAAGCAGGGGAGGCAGGACGAGAACTGGGTTGCATTTGCACATTCCGTTTGTCTGGCCATTTACACCATGGTTTGCAATATTTTGCACGTTCGGCAAAATATAGATGTGAACGGCAGATTTTGGGTCTCTGATCCTTGTTAAAAGGACGAACTCCATTTGGACAATTATATGATTTTTGTGACGGATTACTTTTTCTTTGTTGAAATTCACATCAAAAGTTGGTTATTTGAAGTATTAGAAGCCAGTTTTTTTGTTTGTTTGTTGGTCCATGGTGAATTTGTAGTGAAATTATTTCTTGGGTTTTCATTTTGTTTAGTTTCATTGAAATTCACATCAAAAGATTGGTTACTTGAAGCATCAGAAGATAGCCTTTTTTTTTTTTTTTTTTTTATAGAAATGTTTGCGTGTTCAAAATAAGCACGTCGGTGGGTCGCCAGTTTTGGTCTTTTCCAATGTTTCTTACATTTGTTTATTATTTATTAATTAATTTTACTATTATTGTGGGGAAAAGAAGTAAAGAGAGCAAGACAGAGAGTCGAATTTACGATGTTCTTTCATAGAAAATATATCAACAAAACAAATACAGTTAACTCTCAATTTATAAAAAAAGATTTATTACTTTTTAGGAAATATTTCAATGAAAATAATAGTTCATTTATGAGTGAACAAAAGGGGGGGATTAGTTGAGATTAAGGAAGTTTTAAAATAATTGTTTACATAAAATTAATTAAAAATGAGCATGCGATAGTAGAAGGGGGAATACAAAAGTTAGTTACTGTGTCTGTGTGTTCGCCCACATTGTTTTATCAGCCGACTCGCCTGCTACGTTCACAGTGTTGTCGCGTTAGTTTTGAGCTGCAGACAGTAGTGATATATATATCTTCCAACACTATCTCTGAATTTTGTTAACTGCACTTTTTTTGGAAAATACAGAGGTTTTTAAAGATTTTCACCGGCTCCCAGACACATAATTTCCGACAGCCCGGAAAACTCTCTGATTGGTCAAAAAAAAATCAAAACATTGAACCTCCAGAGCAATTCAGTAAAAAGAAAAAGGGCGCCTCTAGCCGCTTGCGCAGAAAACGTCTCGGGGCACTTGAATTTCCGGCAGCGAAAGAGTGAACATCGTAGCTCACCATATATGTATGTATGTGTCTATGTATGTATGTGTCCATGTATGTATGCGTCTATGTCTGTATGCGTCTATGCATATATGCATCTATGTATGTATGTGTCTATGTATGTATGCGTCTATGTATGTATGCGTCTATGTATGTATGTGCCTATGTATGTATGTGTGTTTATGTTTATCTATGAAAGGGAAGAAATTGTCCATGGATATGGACGAAGACAAAAGGTTAGAAAGTCCAGAATTGTAAGACAGTTTCATTCTAACATTTACAACAACTTTATGGAATCGTTTTTGTTCACATGTAAATAAAAAGAGAATAAAAGAGAAAAGTGTTAGTAAAGGAATGCGTCCATATGTATGGATGATGAACAAAAGGTTACAAGAAAATCTATTTGGTGTTAAATAAATGTCCTGTTAGAGTGAAGAGAGAAGAGTTCACGAATGAAGGATAGAATGAGTGTCTTGTTTGTAAGGAAAAGAAAATTTTCATATATGAGAATGATTTTATGTACACAGGTGTAAAAGTCAAGCTGCTTCTATGTGTGTATGTGACTATGTGTGTATGTCTCTATGTAGGTATGTGTGTATCTGTTACATTATCTAGTCCATGTGTGTCAGTCGTAGCCATATTAGAATCTTTGGAGCTACTTGTCAAATTCCAGGGCGAGACAGCCCAGGGAGGCAGGGGTGAATTGCAAGAGAGAAGTTTGGAGAGTTGAAAGAAACGTTGTGAAATGAGTCAGCTCATAGTGTACTCTCCTGGCTAGAAACAGGAAGAGTTTAGTGGACGCTCAATTTGACCATTTCCAGTCATGTACTCAGCTCATCTGAGAGATGGCATCTGTTTGAGTAAGCTAAAAGGTATACTAAAGGGTAATCTTGCTGAAATTAAATCCAAGGCTAGAGTCCTGGGATATAGAGTCTTAAAAGATAAGCTTTGGAGTTGGAAAGACATCATGGATGGGTAAACTTGCTGTGTGATCTCCTGGCCAGAAAGAGGAAGAGTCTAACTAGCACTCCATTTTATCATCTCTTGCTGTGTACGCTTTCTAAAGATGACCTCTGATTGCACAAGCCAGAAAGAAAGTTAAATGTTTGCACCAATCAGTGCTGAGTTTAGACAGTAAGCATAGCTTCAAAATCCTAATGGTGGTTTATTGTAGCAGTTTTGTTTTTGTTGTCGCTGTTGCTATAGCTTGTACCTCTGCTACAGAGTCACCAAATTTTGTAGAAAAGATTGCACTCAAAGTCACCAATGTAAAGGTTTTGTTTTGATGACATATATTAACGTCTTAAATTTATTTCTGCTATTCATAAATGACCCCCTTAATAAAATTGTGTCTGAGATGGTTATATTTGCTGATGACACCATGCTCTATAATAGGTATGAGGGAAAAACGATTGTACACATATCCAAGGCAATAACAGAAACCTTAGAAAACGACCTTGCAGCGATGGAATGGAGGTTGGACCATGGCCAATAATTTTGGACCTGTTAAATTTGAGACTTTTTTGGACCTCTTAGATTTGAAACTTTTTTTGGACCTTGTGAGAGACTAGTAATAGACATACTAGCTCAAATATGGCAACAATACTCCATGCATGAGCAAAAGTAGTGGAAAAGGACGTTAAGTAAGTGGTGGCATTTAATACTACTTTCGTTTAACAACTACAAAAGAAACTTCTCAACCATTGAGTATCATGGCACATGGCACTCAATCTGAGAGCCCATCTTTCAAATTCCTTAGCTTAACATTCACAAGCAACATGAATTGAAACATTGAGGACATTGCCAATGCTACTGCACAGAAGGTGGGCTCCCTCTACCTTGCTAGAAAATTACTCACAATAGAAAGTATCCTATACCTTTCCACAGCAACAATTTGCTCATGCATGGAGTATTGTTGCCACATTTGAGCTGGTATGTTTACTACTAGTCTCTCACTTTTAAACAAGGTCCAAAAAAAGTCTCAAATCTAAGAGGGCCAAAAAAGTCTCAAATTTAATAATGTTGGAATTTTTTTTGTACCAATAATGGTGCATCCCCCCTGTTTACATTTATTATTGTTTATCTGGTTCTTATATATGATTTTTTGTATCCATTATGATTTTTAGTTTCATATATTTTCGGTTTGTACGAAACTCCCTTTAATTTGGAGAAAAGGGAAATGCTAGCTCTGTAATGACGTCACGAGCTCAGCGCGTATTTCGGTCTCTTTTGAAATTCTGCTGAGGAGGAGAGTGAACGTGTTGTTCATTGCCCTGCGCTGAAAATGGAATTTTCAAGAGCCCTCCTTCAAAGAAGTAAACCCGGCAAGAAATTAATACCCGTCTGTGACGAGACAGACTTCTGGAAACTACTTATGTGACTACGGTTCTGCACGTATTTATTTTACAAGGAGTGGAATTTAAAGAAAATACCTTTTACATGACAAGGTATTATGGAATTTCCTATCCGGACAAGCGACGAGGTCTTGCTCCTGTAATACATGTGTGCATACGGTTTTCATACAAGGAAAATTCTAAAAGAACTTTAAACAAAAAAAAAGAAAAAGGCACGTGCCTAACAAGCTTTCAATTGTGAGTACGCTCCTAAAATTATTTCATATGTGAGTGTGATTAGGAGATACTACTATTTTGTATATTCTTGTTAATACGTTAATGGATACACACAACTTCTTTATAAGAACCAGCAGTGTTGTTATTTTTTCATATGCTACCTTGGCGTTTAAGTTTAATGCCCGCAAAGGGAAAAATTTGCAACTTATTGTAAATAAAGTTTCTTCTTCGTTCCAAAGCAAGACATTTATATTTTATTCTTTACCCCCCCCCTCTTTTGTTTCATGCTTTTTTTTTCAGCTTAGTTACTTTAGTGTCGAATTTATCTGGAAGCAGGATAAATTCCAATAATAGGTCCAAAAAAAGTCTCAAATTTAACAGGTCCAAAATTATTGGCCATGGTCCAACCTCCGTCCCATCACTGCAATTTTGCATCTCTGTGCCTCTTTTAAAAGTATTTTAATGGAATGTGCTTTGATGAACTTGTAGCACTTGTGGCTCCTCAACATATACACTTCCGACTAACCCGACAAGCAGCAAAATCCCACCCCTTCACTGTTGAGGTCACTAGGTGCTGGAAAGCCTTCTACTTTAATAGTTTCTTCCCTCGGACAGCTAAAGATCTACGTACTCATCATAAAACGAAAATGCCATATTCAAAACATCATATAAATTTATCAAGTATTTTTTTATTTTTTTTTACGATTTTTAATAGTAAATCATAGCCATTACAAGGCTGATTGTAATCTTGGTAGTTCGAATTGAGTTGTTTCCCTTTATCTATTAAATATGATGAATCAAGGTACATCACTCATCATTTCCGTCCAGTTTTGGAAGACAATAGATACCTCCTGAAAGGGTAGCTGTGTATGTAATTGTGAGGCAAGGGTTGCGTAATCCCAATGACACCTCTCCTGAATCCACAGTGCTTGAGTACAGTGGCAAGGAGAAATCCAGAACAACTAGAAACAATACCAAGATAGAGCAGCTGGATTTACCAAAGAGTCACCCATGTTATTATTTCAACATTGCTTAACTTTGGTGATCTAACAGGAACTGGTGTGTCAACGTGATTATACCATATACAATATGCAACGTTATCGCTTTCTCATAAAATTTGATTTTCTTAAAAACAAAAACAAAAAAAAAAAAAACTTCTTGATCAAATTACGTCATTTTTGGAATATGACATTTTTGTTCCGTGACAGGTTTGTATACATCATAAAAAAATTTTCTGCGCATTTTCGGATTTGGAACGAAAATTGAAAGTCGCAAAATTGAATTTCAACTAAAAAGCAACGTTATCTACTTAAATAACATGTCACAATTAGTAACATATTATTGCATTATTACATAAAACATGTAATTTCACGATCCATTAATCTGCCATTATTATTTTGAAATGTAACTTAAACAAGGGAAGTAAGTCAAAGTTTCGAAATTTGAATTTTCTACTTTATCATTTTCTGTAACTTTGGGATACTTTACTAATTTCGACATGACAATTAAGTAGATAACATTACTTCTAACTGAAATTCAATCGTTCGATTTTCGATCTTACTCCGAACAGGCGCATATCGATTTTATTATTATTTTTTTTAATTAGGTTGGATTTCGGACTTGCACCTAAGATTTTTTTACAAATTATAAAAATTACTAATTATTAATTAAAATTTTATTATATTCAAAATATTTTAATTTTCATAAAAACATATTTTTTCTAAATTTAGACTATTTTTATTCATATATCTGTGTATTTTAATTGCTGAATTTTTTCTTTTAATTCATTAAAGTATTAATTTCACAAGGATAAAATAACGTTTTAATTATAACATTATAGTAGTATTTGTTAGAGTTTCCCCCCTTTGCTCGAAATCTCTCTCAGGAAAATATTATTAAAAAATCACTTCCTATCCGTTAAAAAGTAAGTATTAATATTCACTTGACAATTTTTTCCCCTCCAGTATTCCATATTAATATCTACGACTCGAAATTCATTTTTCTTTATTTTTAATTTGATGCAACTTGTCTTTCTAGTTTTAGTTCTCCATTATTGGAAATTCGTTGTTGTTGGTCGGATTATTAGCCAATGAGAATGCAGCGTGAATCAGGCGCGTTACGTTGCACGTGACCTACAAACAAAAATGGACGAGAACAATATGGCGTTATTTATTTATTTATTCATTTATTTTCAATATTCGCCATTTTTCATTAGGTACGAAAAGAAAAGATAAAGTAATTATTTATTTACTTTCGTTTATTTTTTAAAGTAAAAAATATCTTTATTTTTAAAAATGTGTCCGTTTACTTATACCTACGCGAATCTCGTCCGAAAAAAAATTAGTATCACGTTTTTACTAATTTTATTTAATTTATATGTTTTTGTTTTGTTACTATGTTATTTGTTTAATTTACTTTATAAAAAAGTACGAAAATTAAAAATGTAAAACAAGTTGAACTAACAAACGAACAAAGAAGTAATTTTGTAAGCCTTATAACGGTTGAAGTATTATTGCGCGCCAAATTATCAATCCAAACCGAACAGGTCGTGACCGGACAGGAAGTATACATTGCATTAATGGTTTTATTTTTATAGACTGAAAATATTTTTAATAAATATTTTTTATTTTTTATTCAAATAGTAAAGAATACATACTTTTTGTAAATCTAAAAGATTTTTAAAATCTTGTAACTTTATCGTTATTGGTGCATTTAGAGGTCAATACGCAGTTTTACCTTTGACCTACATAAGTGAAGGTTATCATCAGAGTCGTGTTTATTTATTTATTTTGCTAAAAATTGAATTCTTAAACTAAATTCTTAATTAAAATTTTTTTAGCTCTTACGTTTCTTAATGGAGTTTTCTTTCTGTTTAATATTTTTGTAACTTAAAATTAAAGTATATTAAATTTATGTCAAGTAAATATTTTTTCCACAAAGAAAAAGTAGTTTTTAGAAAAGTAGTTTTAATTTTAACTTAACAAAAAGCAACAGAATTTCTGGTAAATTTTTACGACGTGTCCCAGTCCAGCGTATTATAAACACCCCAACCTCCCCATGTTAAGAACGGCTTTCGGAATAAACATGCTCCAACATCGAAAGCCATTCTTAACATGGAGAGGATGGGGGGTTTAATTTTGAAAACCGTTCTTAACATGGTGTGGTTATTGGGGTGTTTATACTACGCTGGGCAGGTCGTAAAAAAAATACCGATTTTTTAAAAAATTATTATTAAAAACACCCTTAGCTAAATCACCACCCATGAAATTCCCCTTTTTTAGGCGATTACGCCCTGAAAAACCTGTCGGAAAGAAAAAAAACATGCACACATACACAACTATTTTAGAATTTAAAGTGAGGTATCAGTTTAGTGTTACCCATTTCTGAGCTGTTCTAACTTTTCGGTCACTTTTTTCTACTAACCCTAAGTTTGACTGGCAAGGTCGTAAAACAACGAGTAACCACCTTCATAGTAGACTCAAACCCTAAAAATAAATAAATAAATAAAAAACCCACAAAATTGATCTCCCGCAACAACAATTATAATAAGTTTGATCAACTGCTCGAAAACATTAGAATGGACGGAAAATGGCGGGGGGGGGTCAATTTACCGTAAATCTGTATATGAAACGGAGCCCCCTATTTTAAATTTTAAAATAATTTTTACTGGTCCCTTCCTTCTGCCAAGACTTTTTGGGATATTCACACGTAATCGCCTAATAAACTACAATTTCATTGAGGAAGTGTAACTGAGTGTCTTAATCTACGATATTGCCAAAAAATATATTAAAAAAAAAACATTTTTAATAAGAAATATATTGACAAAATTGTTCAATCCAAATGAATAGTAGATTGCATTAGTACTACAACACTGAATCGTTAGGAAATCATGTTAATTGCAGTGAGTTTGTGTGTCCGTGTGTGCGCGTATGTGCATCTATTTGCTGTGTGTATCTCTGTGTCTGTGTGTGCGTGTTTGTTATAGATTATATATGTATTCCTTTTTTTTTTTAATTTCTAAACACTCATTTCTTTTTCTAAATTTAAATAATTGGTAATTTGAAACAAGATATTAATATTATTGTGACTGCTGCATGTGTGTGGAGAGGGTTAAAATAAAATGAGAAACCCCTATTTTAGAGATTAAAAAAATTATACTGTTTTTTTTTATGGAATATTTTCCCTTTTTTATTTTCCTAATTTTGTCCTATCTTCTTTGAAAATTATTTTTGTTGTAAAAGCCGATTAATTAAAATTATTATTATTTTTTAATTGTCTTAGTTTATAATGTTCAGAGTTAAATTGATTAAAAGATATATTTAAAAAAAAAAAAAAAAACTTCTTCCCTCCTTATTAGTAATACACAAAGTGGGTTTTAAACGTTGATAACTTGTAAAGATTGAACTGCGACGTGATTCGGACGAACACTAAAACGCAAATGATTTTAGTTGCTACCCTCTTTCTTTCCCTGCTTTGTTGAGATTCCTCTCCTTTTCACTTTCAAAAGTAAGTTAGTTTTCACAGTAACGTGTTACTCAAAGTATTTTCAACCAATGAAAATCGTTTTCGACCCCCCCCCAAGTAACAAGTATGTGTTAAATTAGCTAATAGTGACCTTCTAAACAAAATCAGATTTCTCCAGAATTCTCAAACCAGTCACACTGAAGGACTCCAGAACATATGCTCACCCCCCTCCTCATAATGCCTTTAACCGAGAGAGGCAAAAAGGAGCAATTCAATGATTCACATATAAGCTTCCTTCAACACACACATTTTCACACACTAGCGAGAGTCAGGTGAACAGAAACGAACTGCTACTCAACGAGACCAACACACATACACAGTACCACGCTGCCAGATACTCATATACGTATAATACTTACATGTATTATTCAAACTGTGAACATTTGGACTTGTAACTACTTATTCAACTTTCACCAAACACGAATTTGTATTAATTCTGATTGAAAATAACCTTTATCTATATAATTCTAAAACTCAAATGACCTTGTAACGAGTGATGTAACCCACTTTCCGGTTTACGACATCCGGTTGTGCATGCGCACATAAATATTAACCCATAACAACGTTTACAAATAAACACAAATCGCTTCTTTTGCAGATTTTGACCTGCACACTGAAATATTAACGTTATTATTTTGAAATTATTATTTAATATTGGAAGAGTGTGGGTGTTTTGCAACTATTCTTTATTACAATTATACTGTCGCTATTTTCTTACAACTAACATAAGAACAATTGTAGTAAAGCCATTACTACTACTACTACTACTACTACCCTCTATCCGTCCCTCTTCCTTCCTTCTTTTTTTATTTTTTGTTTACATTTCTAGATACAAAATAGTTGTGTGAGAACGGTGAATTTGTTGACACATTTACTAATCTGTTTCAATATTAATTTTATTTTATTTTATTTATTTAGGTTTTATTTTTTTGCTTCAGGTTTTATTAATTATTTTTTTTTAGATTTTAAGTTTCTATAACTTGGTTGAAGGATTCCAATATGGGTTTTTCATTCTTATATTTCTCATCGGTAGGTTCATGTTTGTTTTTGCTGCTAAATGACTTTCGTCGGCGTTTGATTCATAGGAAAATCATGTTTAATTTTCGATTTTTGAGCGATTATTCGGAAAAATAGGTAACTTTACACGAATATGGAGGATTTTTTTCTCATGTTTGAGTGATCCGTCCGTGATTTTTCATTTTAATATACTTTCATAGAAATGTTTCCGTTATGTCAAAAAAAAACCTATTTTCTTTACATCACAAGTGTCACGCTCATACATGAATTCCATAGCTAATATAACATACTGACCCAACGGGTTATGGGTAGTCTAGTACTCTTATAAAATTTTACATATATTTTGTTGTGAAATATATATATTCTTATAAAATTTTACACATGTTTTGTTATGAGCTTTTGTTTTTCTTAATTTTTCATTTACAAAACTCCATTTGTGTTTTTAGTTTGCACTTACTAACTGGTGACCCTTTTATTATTTCAATATTTCGTTTATTTTCATTTTTATATGCACGTCATATTCCAAAATTATGGAATAAGTCAGAAAGAGTGGCAACCTTGGTTGAAGTGAGTGTCCCTAATGATGGAGGTCTGAACAGAGCTGAAAGTGAGAAACAGACCAAATATCAAGGTCTCATATATGATATGAAAAGAAACTGGAATCTTAGGGAGATATCATTCATACCAGTTATTATAGGTGCCACAGGGTTTATGAAAAAGAACCTGAAGTCGTACCTAACTGATATTCCGGTTGAACCAAGTGCTAAAGATATCCAGACAATTGCACTTAAAGGAACAACAAGGATACTAAAAAGAGCTCTCGGTTTGTTTCAATAAAAAGCAGGGTAATGTTGGCAGCTGGTTTGGCTGCCCCATACCCAGCATTACAATCTTCAAAGAAAGAAAATGAAAAAAAAAAAATTTAAATTGATCTAGTAGTTTTTTTTTTTTTTTTTTTTTATATAGTCATTTTCTTTTTTCCTTACCGTACTGTCATTTTGCACACAGCTCGGCATTTGCAAAGTGCCGCCATACACACGTCCATGCTCTGCTATAAATTTTCTTTTGCTTTCATTTATCAAAGTTTAGATTTGATATGTTTATCCTTTTATTGTTTAACTAGCAGGCCGTCCGACGTTGCTTGGTCATAAAATATGCATGAATATTATATTTTAACCTAAATATTATATTTTAACCTAAATATTATATTTTAATTTTACAGAAACTGATACATGTGCATGCGAGTTTTTTTTTCTAATCAATTCACTTCTTGTAAGTGAAAAAAGAAAAAATACTCGAGCTGAGATCAAAACCAAAGCCTAAAGACAGTAAGTCAAGTACGATAACCATTAGGCCAGCTTGACATGATTTTAAAAAAATGTTTTCAAACCTACTTATTCTTAACATATTCAGGAAACAGTTGACAAACAGATAAAATCTGATGACCCACCCCACCCCACCCCCACATACTAATTTTTCAATTTTGACCCCCCTTAACAGCCCTATTTTTCCAGATGAAAACCAATTAAAAAGCTTTCCAGATGTCTGAATACCCTATGTACCAAATTTCAAGTCTGCAGATCAAAAAATTGCTAAGTATATAGGTTGGGAAGTGTCCTCGCACACACATTCTCACTTTTATAGCTAGATAGATAGATGTATCGATTTAAAAAAATTAAATTTATCGCATTTTGTAATCAAATTCTTCATATTATACACCATTCAGTCATGTGAAAGGATATGTGGATCTCAAATGAGACTGTCTTCTCATATGAGAACCCATGAATAAAGTCTTTGAAAACCGGGATATTCGGATCATCCAAAGTATGAGAGTTATTTTTAAATTAAAGCATCATATTTTTTTTTTTTAACTAAAAATGTTTAATAACTACAAAGAAAGGACTGTTACCATTAAAACGAGCAACCTTTTGTGCTCCAGAATTTATTTTTCTACATAGTCACCACCATTCTCAATCCATTTTTGTCAGGAATTCTGTTACTGACTAATGTCCATGACAGGGTTTGCTTTCTTAGAGTCTCACACCGTCAATATCTGAAAAATAGGAGGCATTATTTTTAGAACGCCTTTCGTAAATATTATCCAATAACGACATGTGCATTTTTGATAAGTTGTAGTGCACCTCCTGTGCACTGTGCAAAATGATTTCATTATTATTGGTATCTATTTGCTTCCCCACGAAAGCAAAATGTGACACAAGGTCATTTTTAATGTGGGGGAAAAAACCTGCTCCCCAAAAGAAGGGCAAAAGGGGCACTCTGGTTGGGACCAAAAATAATAATTGTCTCAGTATAAAGGGTTTCCCTTCCATATACCAAGGACAAATTACCTTAGGAGTAGCATTTGAACAGATACTACACATTGATTTTGGCCCAAAGCAAGCCTTTTTTTAATTTATTTCATTATTATTGTCATTAATAATGATTAATACAATTTGTTAATTATTGTGACCGGCTATTGGACAGTACTAGGTATGGTAGACAAAGCCACCATTCGCCCATGCATAGAGTATTGTTGCCACATCTAGGCTGCTGCATCCACCACTAGTCTCTCCCTTTTAGACAGGGTCCAAAAAAGAATCTCCAATCTAATAGGTGTCGTGCTATGGGCCAAGCTCCAACCCCTGTCACATCCGAAATGTTGCATCCCTGTGCCTGGTTTACAAGTACTTAAATGGAATGCAGTCTGACGAACTCGTGGCACTTGTAACCTCTTGATGTAAATACTAGGGTTGGGAAGATTGATCGAAATCGGGAATCGGAAAAAATCGGAGCTATTTAGGGTATCGGAATCGGAAAATTTTGAGCCTATTCATCGATGCTAAAACCGATTCCTTTAATTATCTTTTTTATTTGATTTTGGTTTAAAAAACATTTTCCACTGCTTGCAGTAATCATAAAATAATAAATATTTATTGATTTAAACTTCCAGTAAGACTAAAATCTATAGATCATCCCCTCACAAGTGTGTTTTTACGTTTGAGAAAATATATGCACATTTAAAGATGTGTTTCTACAGTAATCGGAACAAAACAACAATTTTATAGTCAACTATTTAGAGATTTATAGAGAATCGGAATTGGTAATGATGTCGGAATCGGGAATCTAGTATGGAATCAGTAATTGTATCGGAATTAGGAAAAATATTGAAATCGTCCCATCACTAGTAAATACCCCTGACAAACCTGACCAGCAGCGAAATCCCGCCTCTTTACTGTTGATGTTCGTAGATGCCAGAAAGATTACTACTCTAATTGTTTCTTCCTTCAAACTGCTAGACTTTGAAATTCCCTCCCTCTTTCTTGTTTCTCTGATTGTACTAACGTGTATAAATTTAAATGTAATGCGATCAGACATGTTGCTACTCGACTCCCTACTTAGAGTGCTCCTGTAGGCATGGCCTCATATGGTAGTTTGTTATGTTCAACTGGTAATATGCCTTCTTTGAGGTAAATAAGAGTAAGATGCTCCACACTTATGTACAAATGGGTAACAGGGAGGCAGGTTGGTGGTGGCTAAGTGGTTATCAACACAAACTGAAAACCTAGGTGTGTCAAGTTCGAATCCAGTTTGTTCCACAGAAACACTTTCATCAAACCCACCCATGACCTTGTGTCCAACCTCCTGGACAAGAGGTAAATAAAATAACTGGCAATAGACGAGCATAATGTCGAGATGGATTTTATAAAAACTAGCAGTTCAGCCCGGCTTTGCTCGGGCCCTATGTACTGTTCATAACTTTATGTGCATATATATATATATATATATATACATATATATATACATATATATATATATATATATATATATATATATATATATATATATATATTAAAAAGTTTGATCCATGTCCAAGTAACCTACATCTAAAATTTCAAGTGTTTAGACCCAAAATTGGCGGAGGAGTTTGGTAGAGTTTTAAGGAATTTCCCTAATAAAATAAAATAACACAATTCTATGAACAATGACAAACAACTTCTTCAACTTAACAAGGGAAAGGTTTATTCGCAGAGCGTACTGAAGGGAGAAAGTAGAGTCGGGTCTCCACTGCCTTACGAGGTAGTTACAGCCGGCGGCTGTCGTCAATACCTTTAGTAGGAGCAGCGAAGAGAACAGGCGTCTAGCACCGACGAAGGCTGGTAGCGTAAGAGAGAGTTTTCTTCTGGGACCGGAAGCTGTCTGGTCCCTAGGGGTTAATTTGTATTCGTGTGCAAGTCCTCAGATTGGACAGTTTAATGCCGCATCACTCACTCAGAGGAAGCGAATGCGCGAGAAGAAAAGGGGTCTATTTGTGTCTGCTACATAACCCCCTGCTTAGGCTGAAAGCCGACAGAGAGAAAGGTAGCATAACAAATAGCAGAAAGAAAAATACAATAAGAAATGTCCGTTTCTTTAGGTCATTTTCTTGCAGAAAAAAAAATGTTGTAGGAAAATTGAGAATGGTAGTCCAGCGTGTAGACAAAGGAGAGGATATCAGAGTTGTCATCAGTTAGTAGTCAGCAACGCGAAGGTGTTCTTAGTGGTCAGTACTAGATAGAGAGAGAAAGAGTGAGAATGTATACATACAGTCATTAGCTCGTGCCCCATACATAGTAGGAAGTGGGCGTGAGGTGCGCGCGCCGTTTCGGCGCGCGGCTTGTTCGCCCAACCTCTCTCGTTGAGAGTTGGTTCTAAAGAGGAAGAAACAGCTTATCGCCTTGTTTTTATACTCGTTTCCAGAGTGTATTTTGCGCATGTGTATTTCCTTAGAAAGCGGAAATGACGTCGTCCATGTGCGTGATCGTGTTCGCGTGTGTGAGTACATGTGTGTACGTAAGTGTGTGTGTATATATATGTGAATGTGAGTGTATGTACGCGAACGTGAATAAGTGTACAGATGTGGACGTGGGCGCGTATGTTTGTGTGCGCGTATGCATATGACAGCTTGAAATATGAATGTGTTTTGTGTGAGACTTGAAAAAGGCTCGTACAAATACTCCCCTTCCTAGGAAAAAAAAATATACATGCAATGTATATATATATTTATGTATAAATATATATATATTTTTTGGTGAGTAATGTTTTCGGCAGTTGATTTTTTTGTCCTGTTTTTTTTTTTTTTTTGCTGTTGGTGTGGTTGTTTGAAAAACAACGTCAAAAAGAACAGAATGTCAAAAACGGAGTGTGTTCGTAAAAAAAAGTATTTACTTACGCGTGGAAGATGCGTTTACTCTTTTTTTTTTTTTTTTTTTGGCTGACATTTGTTGGTTTGGTTTCTGTTGTGTGTTGACATGTGCAAAAAGTTGCTTGGACAGAGAAGTGAATTGTTCCGTTTGGAAGGAAAATTTTTGTTTCGTGTTGACGGTGTCGTGTGTGTGTCCAGTTGACGGTATCGTCGCATGTGATTCTGCGGTAATGTGTGCATCGTTTGGACGGGCGCTAGTCGCGCGTTTGTTCTTGTTGAACGGGGTCTGGTTACTGTTGTCTTCGCATGTGCGTCTGCGGTAGTGTGTGTACATTGTCTGTACGGGCGTTTGTTGTGTAGTCGTTCGTGGTTGCCGGCTGTCAACGAAACTTCCAAGTTTTGAGTTTATCCGCGTGCGTCGTGCATCTCAACTCTTATTGTTGATTCAACTTCTTCCTATGTGTTGATAGGGATGTCCTGTTTCTTTGTTGTTGCGTCTGCTTGTGCGGGAGGGAATTGCATAGGCCTATGTGATTTTGCTCCTTGCGTTTGTTGCAGGGTAATGTCAGGAAACCGTGAAAATGTTTGTCAAGCTCGAATTTGTTTTTAAATTCGATATGAAAGTCGACAGCTCCGTGTTCGTTTTTTTTTTTTTTTTTTTTTTTTTTTGCAGAGTCTGACGAGGGTTCGTCATTGTAGTTGGTAGTAGCTATTCCTGTGGGTAGTGGTTTGGTTCGCTTGGTTTTCTTTGTTGAGAAGTTCGTTTTTTTCTTTATCAAATAAAACGCGTGTCTCGCTCAAAACAATTAATCTCAAAACGGTAGGGTCGCCATGCTTGTTCGTTCCCAGTCAGTCGGGCGGGCGCCAGTTTGTTGTGGACTTGTGGCATAGGAGGAAATGCGTGCTCCTCTCGCGTTCCGAGGGAAAATGAATTGTCTCGAGGAAGAAACGAACGATGTGTTAAATTGAATTTAACTAACAGAATTTCTTTGGTGAAAGAAACAAGCGAAAGAAAAGGGTACCACACGTGGTTAGTTTTGCATGAGTCTTTCGCTGATAGCTGGTGAGAAAGAAAGTTTATAGCTTGGCGTGCGTCTCTCGTTAAGTGGTGAAGAGGAAAAGTTTATCTTTGTAGAAAAGTCTGTGTGTGTATGAGGGCTTCGTTCAACCTCATCCATTTCATTTAAATAACGGGGTCACCAAATTTGTAGGGGACTAGGATATATAAATACCCTTTTTTTTTTGTTGTTGTTTAAAGTTTTAAACGTGCTCTCCCGAATCCGTTGTCTGTTTATGTGGGTGGTCGGAAACCATGTGCTGGTTTTTAAAATGCGCGCCTTCCTTGCCCTGTTAAAACGCGAAAGAAGTGTCTGTTCGGAAATGTGTTATCACGACGGAGTCACCATTTTTAAGGAATTTCCCTAATAAAATAAAATAACACAATTCTATGAACAATGACAAACAACTTCTTCAACTTAACAAGGGAAAGGTTTATTCGCAGAGCGTACTGAAGGAAGAAAGTAGAGTCGGGTCTCCACTGCCTTACGAGGTAGTTACAGCCGGCGGCTGTCGTCAATACCTTTAGTAGGAGCAGCGAAGAGAACAGGCGTCTAGCACCGACGAAGGCTGGTAGCGTAAGAGAGAGTTTTCTTCTGGGACCAGAAGCTGTCTGGTCCCTAGGGGTTAATTTGTATTCGTGTGCAAGTCCTCAGATTGGACAGTTTAATGCCGCATCACTCACTCAGAGGAAGCGAATGCGCGAGAAGAAAAGGGGTCTATTTGTATCTGCTACAGAGTTTTTGAAAGTCAAATCGTCGAACCGTAACCTCTTGACAGCCAAATTTCTGGTCGAAAACCAATTAAAAAGATTTTCCCTAATCTTAATACCCTTTATGTCAAATCTTGAGTCTGTAGACTGAAAATTGACAAAGTAGTTTGGTAGGGAAATGTACACATACAGACACACACACAAGCAGACAGTTTCACTTTTATAGATATATAGATAAGATTTATTCTGGTTAGTTTTAATTAAGTATTCACATTAGCCAAGAAAAACATCATGTCGCCATATTTTTTTTTTCTGAAATCTAACCTTGCAGCGTGAGACATGACCCACATTATTTTAAATTCCATTATTTGACAGGAAAAGGGGGGGGGCAGTCCTTTTCTGAACATTATATTAAGTGTTTTTAAATTTATATTTTTATAGACTTTATATAGCTATCTTTCTCTTTTTCTTCTCCAATTTCTTTGTTCATTCCATGTATTCAAATTTCTAGCAATTTTTTGAGGAATATACTTTTGAATTGAAAGCCATATTTAATTTTATAAACGTTTCCAATAGGTAGCTAATTTGTACAAGTCTTGAGATGAAAAACAGAGTTTTCAGTGGGTATCTAATCTGTATAAGTCCTGAAATAAAAAATAGAGTTTTTGGTGGGTAGCTAATCTATATAAGTCCTGAACTGTAAGAGTTTGTAGACAAAGAGCAAGATTCCTTCTCGTGTGAGCACGACACAAAAAATTATATATGGGAATTCTAAAATATCCAGTATGTTTTATTGAGTGATTCCGGTTTCTGATCGGTTGCTAGCAGAGCGTGGCTCCATTTGATTGGTCAGTTCCTATTGCTAGTGTTTATAAATAGAACCTTCCAATTTTCTTTAATCATATCCTCTAATTATACAAAAAATATTGCAACATATACATTTATCACTGAAGTGACCTTTTGCTATCCAATGAAACGAATGTAAGACAGAATATAATGAAAATTTGGGCATCTGCCTAAAAAAATAAATAAATAAAATAAAAACCTAATGAAAATTTATGTGTGAATTAATTCTATCTTCTAGAATTTGCAATGATAACTAATGAGATATATATATATATATTTCAAATAGAATTCAAATATATTCAAATATAATTTTTTTAACAATACAAAATCCCTTTCAATAATTCCAGATTACAAATGCTCTTTATTTTTAACTGCTTTTAACAGGTAAAAAATTTCATTATGTTCATTAAAAAAATAATTTTTTTGACGAATATAATGAGTTTTTATTTCCTGTAAAAAAAAAGCAGCTAAAAAAATCAAATGTGTGTGTGTGCATATATATATATATATATATATATATATATATATATATATATATATATATATATAGATAGATAGATATAGATATAGTCTACGTTTTATTGGGAAAAAACGGAAAAGATTTTGTTAACATCATAGACACATCACATATTTTCAGATATTGACTCCCATTGTTTACTCCAAATCAGTTAATTTGAGAAAGTCTTGAAATAAAGAGGACATGTTGATGAATGAACCAATTTTCAGATTTCATTTTTACATTGTTTATATTCAACATGACAATTTCGAAAAATACAAAATTATAACGTATTCATCATGAAGTATTCAAGTTTCAAAAATGTGCCATTAACAAAGGGTTAGTATACGATCGTTTCTGAGACAAAAGTTGTTTTTTTAAGTCTCTTAGTGCAATACAAAATTAGAAGGAAGATAATCAATAATTCGCTACTAGTACAATCAGATAGCAGAATTGAATGTTATGTATGTACGTATGTATATATATATATATGTATATATATATATACACACACATATATATATATACACACATATACATATATATATATATACAAACACATACACACACACACACACACACACATATACATACACACACAGTGTGTGTGTGTGGGGGGGGGTTATGGAATAGAACATCAGCAAAGTGCTCGATTATAAAGAAAATTCAAAATAAGAGTGTAATATTTATTTACATATGTCTGTTACAGAAGATCAGGAAAAACATTGGTACCGTTGGTTTTAACTTCAACATAAAGTGGTCCATTATTTGGTCAATTGATATTGGACTCTTCAACCTTGTTTTATATCTATCTTCTGGATATGGTGTCCTGCACATCGCATAAACTACTGTGTTTCTTTCCATCATAATGACATTTTATCATATATTTTTGTTATTATTTTTTTATACTTCTATTTTGTTTTTCTGCGATTTTATAAAATTATATTATGAAGGTCATGCCATTGCCCGCTTCTCACTATGAGGAGGTGGTACAACAAGTCATTTACTGTTCTTTTCATTTTTATCATCTTTTGTTCATCTGTTCTATAATACATATTTACTCCATGGTCTATATTACTTAAAATATCCTCAATGTTTAAAAATCATGTTTATTTACAAAAGATATTTACAATAAATAATAATTGTTACTCAAACTCTACCAAACATCACAGGTTGTAAGCAGAGAGAAATCTCTAATGATGGCCTGTGTGAAAGCTTCTAATAAGTAAGTAAGTAAGTAAGTAAGTAAGTAAGTAATAATAATAATAATAATAATAATAATAATAATAATTGGAAAAGAATACTTAAGAAGAACAAGAAAACTCCTAGAAACTGAATGATATAGTAGGAACCTAATAAAACGTATAAACAAATGGGCAGTATTACTAGTAAGATACTTTGAACCATTCATAGGCTGGACCAAAGAAGAACTGAAGCATCTCAATCAGAAGACCAGGAAACTTATGATCATGCACAATGCATTACATTAAAAGGATGAAGCTGACCGGCTCTACATGAAAAGGAAAGATGGAAGAAGAGGACTGGTTAGTATAGGAGACTGTGTGAAGAACACAAAAAAAGAATTAGAAAAATACATAACACAAAACGCAGAAAGGCTAATCACTACAACAAGGAACACTGTAAAAATGAGCAAGACAAAGAACGAAAAGGGAAAAAACTAGAAAAGAAAAATGTGAAGAGAAAAACAGCTACATGGATGATTCATAAGGATAACAAAAGACGACATTGATGAAAAAACACTTGGACATGGCTACAAAAAGGACACCTAAACAAAGAAACAGAATCACTAATAACATCTGCACAAGATAACGTGATTAGAATCAATTATATCAAAGCTATGATCGACAAGACAAGAAAACAGCAAATGCAGACTCTGTGGACGAAACAACGAAACAATAAACCACATAAATGAATACAGCAAACTAGCCCCAAAAAAATATAAAAATAGGCATGATTAGGTGGGAAAAATAGTATACTAGGAACTACGCAAGCAACTGCATCTTGAACACATGGACAACTGGTACAAGCACAAACTGTAGCAGTACTTGAAAGTCAAAACCATAAAATTCTATGAGACATAAACATACAAATAGATATCTGCATGCAAGTAAAGAGGCCAGATATCATGATAGTTAACAAGAAGAAAAAGTCCTGGCAGATTGTAGACTTCACCATTCCAGCATACCAGAGGGTGAATATCAAGGAGACAGTGAAGCAAGCAAATATGCAGAACTAGCCAGAGAGCTGAAAGGGATATGGAAGATAAAGAAAGTCAAGATAGCACCAATAATCATAAGAGCACTAGGAACAATCCCAAAAAACTTCGAAAAAAGAATGGGAGAGATTGGAATTAGTGGGATGGCTGAGAAGATAAAAATGGATAAGAATAATGAAAATGGCTGAAATATTAAGGAAACCCCTTTAATGCAGAAACTAATCCACATGAACTATAACTGCCAACCGGACATATAGAAACTGCAACAGAAATAAAACATTAGAAGAACACTGCATGGAACCAAGAAAACTGAAACTGTATAATCGTAAGTAAATCCCCCCACCCCCACCACAAAAAATTGTAGTACTGATATCAGCTGGTGTCACACCAAATATTCAAAGGGAGTTATGGAGGAATGAAAAGACTAAGAAGAGAAAGCACCAGACTTTCACTTTATGAGTGTGAAAAGAACTAAAACCTTGGAGAGGCTTTTTGCCACCCAAATTCCAGTGATGACCAATGGTTACTGCCAGCGAGAAGTTAATGGCAAACAGTTGTTGCGATAATGTAAATTCATTTCCAAATTTTATTGAAAGAGGTGGAGAGTACTGGTAATTTAGGGAGACTTGTTGTTACTCAGACTCCAGGGAACACCACTGGTTGTTGTCAGTGTGTAATCTCTGATAATGACCTATAGGAGAACTTCTAGTGAGTACAAATAATAATAAATTGTAGTGTCGGTATTAACTGACACCACACCAAATAGTCACGAGGGGTTAAGGAGGATGGAAAGACCAAAGAGAGAAAGTACCAACCATACTTCCATTTGATGAGTGCGAAGTTGATGACTACAACTTGGATGTCTTCAAGTCTAATGTTAACAAATTCCTAATGAACCGCCCCCTAATTAAACACTTCATAAAATCTCCTCACTAACGTGATGTACTTACAATAACCCTTATCCCTGAGTGGCTTCCGGGCCTTGATAAGTGGTGATCACTGTGTAAAAAAAAAAAAAGAAAAAAAAAAGGACTTGGACCTTGGGGAGGGTTGTTGTCATCCGAATTCCAGTGGAGGCCAAAGGTTGTTGCCAGCAAGAAATCAATGACAAGCGGCTGTTGTGATAGCATACATTCATTTGCAAAAGTTATCGAAAAAGGTAGAAAGTACTGTAAATCTGAGGAGACTTGTTGTCACTCAGACTCCAGGGAATCATTGTTGTCAGTAAGTAATCGCTGATGGTAAGTTGTATGGGAATTCCTAATGAGTGCAAATAATAATAATAGTAGGTAGGTTAGTAACATTATTTTAAGAGCAGACACGAGACCACCATTTTTTTTTTTTTTTTTGCATACTATGGTTCTAGCTCGAAATTTGGGTTTGGTTAGAAGCAAAGTATTGTATTTGTTCTAATATTAGACTGCATTTTTTTTTTTTTCTGTCCTCAGTCAGTGTAGCAGAAACACTTATAGTCTTATGCAGCTTACATTTTTGTTCCAGTTCAGAGTACCCCTTTTTTGAAGAGCTGGATTTCCCCCACTGACCTATGTCTAATTCTGTCCTCGTTGGGAGGCTAGTAAATAGAGACACGTTCTCCAGTTTAAAAGTGGAAATTCCATCAACTGACCCACTCAATTATCGCCCTATTAATCTCCTTCCTCTCTTCGCTAAAATCTTTGAGTCCTTAATGAATCAAGAACTAGTCCACCACCTCATAAAAACTAAACTTATTTCCAACCGACATTATCGATTTAAGCAAACTCGTTCTACTGCAGGTATCCTAACTGTAATCTCTGGACGAATATACTGCGCACTGGATAAGGCAGAGAAAGCTAGGACAGTAACTCTAGATATATCGAAGGTCTTTGATAGGGTCTGGCACAAAAGTCTTCTCATGAAAATGAAATCACATAGTATTACTGGAGGACTACTTAATATAATTAAATCTTTCTTAGACAAGAGAAAAATCCAGATTTTCTTCTCCTTGATGGTCATAGGTTAAAACAACATGATGTAAATGCCGGTGTGCTACAGGAGTCGATCATTGGACCTTTATTGTTCCTGATATTCATAAATGGCCTCGCTGATAAAATTGTTTCGGAGATTGGTGTATTTGCTACATTCTATAATAGGCATGAAGGGAAAACAAATGAACACATATCTAAACAAATAGCTGAAACTTCAGAGGAAGACCGCAAGTCTGTAGTGGAATTGAGATGTAAATGGACAGTAACATTCAATTCTGCCAATGTTATTGAAAGAGGTGGAGAGTACTCGTAATTTAGGGAGACTTTAGTATAGAAGACTGTATGAATAACACGAAAAAAAAAAAAGAAAAATATTAGAAAAATACATATCACAGAACGGAGAAAAATCGACTCTACGTGAAAAGGAAAGATGGGAGAAGAGGACTGGTTAGTGGTTAGTATAGAAAACTGTGTGAAGAACAAAAAAAAAACAAAAAAGAATTAGAAAAATACATAACACAGAACGCAGAAAGGCTAATCACCACAATAATGGACACTGTAAAAATGAGCAAGATAGAGAACGAAAAGGCAAGGGATAAAACTAGAAAAGAAAAACGTGAAGAGAAAAACAGCTATATGGACGATTCATAAGGATGACAAAAGATGAGACTGACAAAAACACTTAGACATGGTAGGTAGGTTAGTAACATTTTTTTGCTTTAACAATTATAAGAAGTTATCTGGAAGTTCTTCGTTCAAACTCCTTAGCTTAACATTCATAGGCAATATGAATTGGTGCAAATACATTGAAGACGTTGCCAAATTTGCTGCAAAGGTTGGCTCTCTGTTACTGTGCTAGAAAATTATTTACACCTAAGAGTATTCTATATCTCTATGAAGCCATCATTCACCCATGCATGGAGTATTGTTGCTACATCTAGGCTACTGCAACTACCACTAGTCTCTTCCTTTTAGACAGGGCCCGAAAAAATCTCCAATTTGATAGATCCTGCACTATGAAATAAACACCAACATGTGTCTCATCGCTAAAATATTGCATCCCTGTGCCTGTTTTACAAGTATTTTAATGAAATATGCTCTAACGAGCTTCAAAGCATTTGTACTCCCTTAATGTAAATACCCCTGACTAAATTGACAAGCAGCAAAATCCCACCCCTACACTGTAGAGATCTCTAGATTCCGTAAAGCCTTTTAATCAAATAGTTTCTTCCCTCAAACTGCTAGACTTTGGAATTCCCTCCCTGTTCCTTGCTTCTCTGACTGTATTGTCATGCAGAAGCTTAAGTGTAATGTGAACAGACATCTTGCTGCTCAACTCCCTACATAGTGCTCTTGTAGATTTGGTTCCAAATAGTAGACCCTTACGTCCAAGTGTGGCTTGTTTGGAGTAGTAGTAGTAGTAGTAGTAGTGTATGGTTTAGACCTCTATACCGCTATTTTTTAGCCAGTCTGAGAAGTTGTCTTCAGAAGATAGGCTGTCGTATAATCTCCTTCCAGTCGGGTGACTGGACAGTGTAGGATCAGGTGGTTTGTGTCCTGGAGGGTTTCCTTGCACTTTGGGCAGATTGGGGAGTCTATTTGTCTCCACCTGTGTTTTTTTACTACATTCCTGCAGTGTTTTTGTTCTGATCCAGTTTGCGGCTACCAATTGCTTTCTACTATTTGTAGTAAAACCTGGGAGGCGCAAAGTTGGGTCTTCCATGATGTCCTCTCCTTTGGGAGTATTGTTTCTCCATTCCTCCTTCCATGTCTCAACTGGGTCGAATTTTTTGATTTTTGAGTTGTAGAAGGACTTTTGAGTCTGAAGGTATCTGGGGCATCTTTTAAAATTTGTTGGATTGGTAATTCCCTGGTGTCCTTCTCAACGTTTTGAATCCATTTTTGAGTTGCCTCTTCCCTCCTTATGTGGGGTTGTGCGATTGAACTTGCTACTGGTAGCCATTGTGTTGAGGTTGACATCCTGAGGTAATACACATGGTTTCTCTGAGTTTTTTGTCAATTGATCTTGTGTGATAGCTCCAAGACCATGCTGCAGCTCAGTATTCTGGAGCACTGTAGCAGAGTGTGACTGCTGTTGTTCTGAGAACCTTGGGAAGCTCCCCATTGCATTCTAGCTACTTTCTTTAGGGGGTTGTTTCTTTTGGCAATCATTTGTACATCCCTATATAGGACAGCATTCTATCAAGAGTGATTCCCAAGTACTTGAGGAATTGGTCAGGCGGGGGGGGGGGGGCTTCACCAGCTTTAACCTGGAAAGTTTGTCTGGCTTCATAGTTGTTGAGATGGAAGACTGATGTAACTGTCTTTTTGGTGTTCATTCTTAAGTACCACTTGTCAAAGAAGGTTTTCATAAGGGTGGTGTCCTCAGTTAGTGTTTTTTCCAGTTCCTCCCAGCTGTCTGATTAATAAGCCAACACCAAGTTGTCTGCTTTCCCAACTTTACTTGTTTGGAGTGAATAACAGTAGTTTATTTTTTTTAATAAAAAAAATAAATAAACTACACCCTCTCTCTCTCTTAAAAAAGAGGGGATTCTGAATGAATGTAAAAATAATTATGTCCAAACCAATCAGCATTCCCTGGTGAGTAGAGTCGCCCCGACAGAAAGGAGGAGATAAAGCTTGAGATGATGGTTTCCTGAGCAAGAAGTTAACATTTTAGTATTACACCGAAAAAAGTGGTAAAGAAACAAATATATAACAAATAAATGTTACCAAAGGCAAGAGAAGTTATTATTCAACTTACCTGGATAAGTTCTTTTTGTGTGTGTTTTAACTTATTTTAAAGCGTTTATTTAATTCGAAACACAAGTACTGTCGAGTTGCTAAGTTAGAACGATGACAAGATGGCTGACATGAGGCTGTCGGATTTAGCCTGTCGATAATCGTTCAAAACTCGAAAATAAAACAAAATGCTGATGAAAATCCACTCAATAAATGTAACTTGTGTTTTGAATTAAATAAACGCTTTAAAATAAATTAAAACACCCAAAACTTATCCAGGTAGGTAGAAGAGTGACTTGCTAGGTGTATCAGAATTTTTGTAGGAATTTTTGACACCCCTAACACGAAACTGCGAATAAAATATAAAAAACTAGTAATTTCTCTTTTAAGTGGGTTGTTTATTTTCTTTATGGATTATACTTCCAAAATAAACTATTAAAGTTGTTTTAAAAGTAATAGAAATTTTTTGTTTATTTTTTAAAAAACAGTAATGAATTTTACGAACTCAATATTTTTCAATTTTTAAACTTTAAAAATCTATCAAAATTTTTCTATTGATTCTATTTTTACGATATTTTCAGGGTCAATGTGAAATTTTATGCTCTTTCCAATAAACCGAATATAATATTTTAGACAAACGTTTTTTTTTTTTAATTCACGCCCTCCACCATTTTCAAGTGTCTATTAAAAAGTAAATAATTAATTTACTCACCAAAGTGTTATATATCACAAATTGAAGAAAAAAGGTCAATAAATAATATATTAAAATTAAAAAAAAAAAAAATAGTGTTTTTTTAGAAATTTACCTGTAAAGTACGAAGTTTAAAACCTTTTTTTTAATCACGTTGTTTGTTTTTTTTTTAATGAAACCTTGGTCCTTGCTCCTTTAATTGAAAAAAAAATAGGGCTTGAATTACATTTTTCGTGTAGTTATAAGCTTGGAAAGACAGGGGGTCGAATAATTCACGCCTCCCATTTTGAAATGTCTGTTAAAAAGTAAATAATTAATTTACTCACCAAAGTGTTATATATCACAAATTGAAGAGAAAATGTCAATAAATAATATATTCAAATTTAAAACAACAAAAAAGTAGTGTTTTTTTAGAAATTTACCTTTTTTTTTTAAAACATGTTTTTTTTTTTTTTTTTTTTTTTTTTTTTTTTTTTAATGAAACCTTCGTCCTTGCTCCTTTAATTAAAAAAAAAAATTAGGGCTTGAATTACATTTTTCGAGGAGTTATAAGCTTGGAAAGATGGGGTGGAATTATTCACTATTTTTCACGAAATTTCTGACACACCTAGTGAGTGACTTGCCTTTGGTAATATTTATTTGTTAGATAGTTGGGGAGGGGGGGGACTTTTTCGGTTTGTTGTCTTTAGTAATAAATGCCCAGAAAAAAAACTTACTATTTCACGCGCCCACGTCCTATCAAAGACACCCTTTCTTTCTTTAATACTAGCCTCGTTCTCGCCCTCTGAGTAGTCAACTGTATAGGCTCCGCCTCCTCCTAATAAGCGACCATTAAGATTAACAAGAGGATATCCCTGCTGCTGCTATTCGCTCTGCCTTAGCAGCCAGAGAACGGTTATTTTTTTAAAAGCAAAAATTTGCAGTATTAGCCTGTTGCCCGCCTTTTCTATAGGACAGCATTTACTTATCCGCCTCTTCTTATTTTTATTTTTCACATTAATATTATTCTTCGTATTATTCTACTACAACGGATTACAGGTTTGTCTTCTCTCGATCATAAAGTTTCTATGGCAACTGTTCCTTTTGCTAAACATAGCATCAGAAAGAAAGAAAAAGAGGGAGAGGGAGGGGGAAAAGAGACAAAGAAAGAGAAAGAGGGAGATTAAGAATAAAAATTTATGAAAAGAGGTAGGTGAAAGAAGGGATATCGAAGTACATGACGTTTTTGATGGAAATAGAAGGAGAGGGATATGTGTGTGTGTGTGTGTGTGTGTGTGTGTGTGTGTAGAAAGATACATATATAAAATGTGCATATATATATATATATATATATATGTGTGTGTGCGTATGCGTGTGTGCGTATTTATGTATAGAGAGAGAGTGAAAGAGAGAGAAGAAATAGAGAAAGAAAACAGATAGAGAAAGGGGGAGATTGAGGGGAGAGGGTTGAAGGGGGGGAGAAAGAAAACAGATAGAGAAAGGGGAAGATTGAGGGGAGAGGGTTGAAGAGGGGGGGGGGAGAAAGAAAAGATCGATGTTAGGAACATATGAAACATAGGTCAAAGGTCATATAAAACCGCAGAAAAAGATAAAATACTTTTGTGGTTAATTATAAATGTTGGGATTTTATTACCAATCGCTACATCCAGGCAAGATTTAGACTGAAAAATCGGTGCCTGTTAAGATTGTAAGAACTCCCAGTAGGTGAGGCGGGGGGGGGGGGGTACTACTTATTAGCTTCGGCCGGGAATCCCTTATTTGAAAGGGTGTGAATTCATAATCAGGATCTATCAATTTTTAGGACCGAAATTGAAGGTGCAGGAATCTCTTGAAGTCGAAAGTGTGTGTGTGTGTGTGTGTGTGTGTGTGTGTGTGTGTGTGTGTGTGTGTGTGTGTGTGTGTGCGTGCGTTCATCACATAAGAAAACAGTAGTTCGAAATGACATTGTTTAAAAGAAGAATTAATTCTCATTCAATGTGGTAATTTTCCATGATGAGAATTAAGGTTCATGAACGTGGCACGCAAATTCAAGACGAGGTATTTTAACACCTTCCAGCGGTGGAGTTATCCTGACATCCAGTCTTGCGGAAGACAAAAGAAAAACTGGAATAAACTTATTTGATTTTTGCGGCAAATCCTTATATAACGATGTTCTCAAACGTTCCAGCCTGTTTGCTGTATCACTATGTGTGGAAAGGTAACATAGTTCCTTTGTTCTATGTGTGCAGGTGGTCAAATCGCAACTTTGTGTGCTTACGCATTCTGATACCCCTGGGCAATGAAAACAGTGATTGATACGAAAATGTTCCGGCCAAAGATTTGTTCCGGCCATATGTAGCGATCGCTACAAGATAGGGTCGGCAGATTAGTTTTTAAAGATCATATTTAAAAAAAAAAACTGATGTGTCGATCCTATTTTGTAGTGACCATTATATACGGCCGGAATAAATCTTTGGCAGGAACATATATGTTATTTTAAGCCAAAACAACAGTACTTAGTTAACTGTCATGTCGAAAATAGGCATATATCCCAAAATTACGAAAATTTGCGGAGTAGAACAACTGCTCTTGTGTTTATAGTAAAACAAAAAAGTCTATCGATATTGGCTAAAACAAAACGTCGGCCATTAAAGTGACAAAAATGTAAATAAGTATGCCCCTTGTATTTGCAATCTTCAAAGTGTTCACATGTAGGGAAAATGCCATTCCCCCCAATTTTCCATAAAAATTACTTTTAACTATAAATAATTTTCTACTTGATAAATTTTTGCACTTTTTGGATATATTTCTATTTTCAACATAAGTAAGTACAGTTGTTTCTGCTTGAAGTAACATATTTTTTAAAAATCGATCTGTCGACTCTTTCTTAACAAGCACCGAAATGTCATTACAGCTTGTGTGTGTGGTAAAGCTCACCGTCACTATGTACTTGCTCCCTCATGAGGGCAGAGTCAGGCACAAGAGTAGTGTTTTAATTTTGGGGAAAATAATCTTGTCCTTCCAACCCATAAAAAAAAAAAAGGTTCTCTCTTGATTTGGACAGAAATAAAAAAAAAAAATTTTTAAACCCTCACTCTGTCTCTTTAGACTAAGATCAAAGTGTAGTATCTGTTCTTCAGATGCTACACTTCAATTTCTTGCTCTCTCTCTTAGTGGAGGAGAAATCCTTCACAATTGAGACAATTTTTATTTTTTGTTCCTTTTCTCCACGTTAAAAAATGACCCTGTGATGGCCTGGTGTCTAACTCTGTCCCGTGGGGAGACATTGTAAATAGGCACTCTGCCTCTTCAGTGATGGAGAACCAAAAAGATGAAGTGCTGTATCAGAACACTCTAGGGGAGTTTGCTGTTTTTCGACAGTCGGGGGGGGGGGAGTAGGTATTTAGTTCTCTCCCACTGCAAAAACTGTGATACCAGGCTCGGAAAATAGAACTGGGAAGTTAGGAGGGGCATTCTGATCTGCAAAAAGTGCCTGGGCTGCTCTGTCAGCATTCCCTGGTATGGGCGCCTTAGGCGATTAGCAATAAACTGACCCTTTCTCAAAGAGAGAAGACAAAGCCTGAGAGGGTGAACTACCAGGAACTGCACAGAAGCAGCATTACATTTGCAATCAACAGAGACCAGATCATTATAGGAATCTCTTAGAAGTTCGTTTTTTTTCCATTTTCGGAAGAGTTATACGAAGCAAAAGGGGAGGCAATCCAAAATTTAAGGATTTTTAGACTTTAAAGACTTTTATTTTATTAAAGAATTTTATCTTAAAACAATTCATAATTTAACTTTTTCAAATAAAGTTATTGAAAAAAAAAACAAATGCAAACATTTCAAAATATTATAATTTGATTGTTGTATTCTACATATAAATGATTAATTTTTGGTGTTTATTAAGATCGAGTCAACAGATCGATATTTTAAATATGTGGTTTTAAGCAAAAACAACAGTACTTAATTAATTGTCATGTCGAAAATAGTAATATATCCAAAATTACGAAAATCCATCAAGTAGAACAACTGCTATTGTGTTAGTAAATAAAAAGTCTATCGCTACGGTATAAAACACAATGTCGGCCATTACAGAAGCGAAAAGGGAGATAAGTATGCCCACTATATTCGCAATCTTTAAGGTGTTCACATCTAGGGAAAATGCAGTTTCCCCCAATTTTCCGTAAAAATTACTTTTAACTAATTTTGGATATGTTATTATTTTCGACATGACAATTACGTAAGTACGATTGTTTTTGCTTAAACCCACATATTTAAAAAAAATCAATCTATCGATCTGTCGACTATCTTGATAAGCACCTACGTTTTTTGAATGAAAGTTATATAAAAAATATATTCCTTATTTCATAATATTCTAAACGCAATTTTGTATTATATTTGTGCTATTAAAAATATTTATGCTAGAATTATTTTCAAATATCCAAGGTGCCTTTAATAAGTTTCCGGACTTTTTTGTTCAGGCATTTAAAATTATCAAAGACTCTTGAAAATTCAATATGTTATTGTTATACATCTTCTGGGATGACTGACCAATTTTTATGATTTCATATTCAAATGAACAGCTACAGCAAGAATTGGAATACACGTTACTAAAGCCTGATTGTCACAACTGGTGACTTTCAAAAATGCAATCTAGATGTGAGGACACTTTAGAAGAACGATATGCAATAAAATTCTATTTTAAACTTGGAAAAAATACCACAGAAACGTATGGAATGTTTCAGACTGCTTTTGGACCATATTAGATGAATAGAGCATCAATTTTTGAGAGGCATAAGAGATTCAAGGAAGGCAGGGATTCTGTGAGGAATGATTAGAGGTGTGAGAGAAGTAAGGAAGTCAGAACACCAGTTGATTGGCTAAATAAAGAATGTCATGGATAAACCATTGAATTCAGCAGCACACTGGCTACAAGGAGACCAGTTAGCGAAATAATTCTTGCCAACACTCTAATTCGATTGCCTAATACCTAAAACAGCAAACAAATTAAGCTAGATGAGAGAGTGGATAGTGTGAAACTATAAAGTGGACTTGAGTCACTAAGTGCTGAGAGAGGGGGGATAGAGAAAGGAAAAGGAAGTGTCTTACAATAAACAAAGAGATGGGAAGTAGCAAACAATGAATCTGTAGGTATTTTTAGATCAAACCTTTTAGATTTGACAATGACAATAGAAACCTACAGAACAGATAACACAAGGAAGGCCAGCTTCCGGTAGCTGAGGTGGGGGACTTCAGATACCGACACAAAGAAGACAGTTGACATCAAGCTGCTGGTTGCAACGGATGGGAGCTGATAGCGACAACGGTTGGACAGTTTTTAGAGCTGTACAAAATAGACTTTGTGGTTTAGTGGGGGATGCCCTTTTCTCTTCCCTGCAACCTCTCTCCCACAGAAAAGACGCTGCGAGCCTGTCTTTGTTTTATCGTTATTTCCATGGCAGGTGTTCGTCTGAGCTCCAATCCTTGTCCCCCCTCGCTAATCTTTCACGAGAAACACCCATCTGGCTGAAACTACTGTGAATAATTTTCCCCACTCTCTATCTGTGCCTAAATCCAAATGTAGATTCCATGAACAAAGCTTCTTTTTTAGAACTGCACGCCAGTGGAACTCTCTGCCGCTTGCCTGTTTCCCACCTGACTACAACTTGGACGTCTTCAAGTCCAACATAAACAAACTCCTGACAAACCACCCCTTTAAGTAAGACACTCTATCAAAATCCCCAATACTAATGATTACTACAATACTATCTCATTGATTACTGTACACGCAATAACCCTTGTCCCTGAGCGGCCTTCGGCCCTTGATAAGTGGTGACCCCCATGTAAAAAAAAAAAAAAAAAGAAAAAAAAAAAAGCTGACTGCGAAACAGAGATAGAGACGAATTGCAACTGACAGATGAACGTAACATCAATAGAATGAAGAGAAGACACTCACAAGTCCAACCGTCAAATATATGTGAAACGTTGGTGTCTGTGTTTTTCCTGTTTGCTTTACTCTATTCTTTTACTTTGTGGACCCATGTGTGTCCCCATCGACAGTCGCCAGTGAGAAAGATGATAATCTGGCAATTAGAAGAATAGTTGACAAAAAATCCATGGGCGTCAGCGGTGTGTCAGAGTCACACACGTTGTTGTCACAATAGTACAAACATTGAAGTTGATGAGGATCAGACCATTTCACAAATCAACTTTTCAATCAAAAAGCAGAAAATGCTCTAAAACGAAACCATGAAGGACCCAACCATGAATCTCGTTAATGAGATCATATATCAGCGATGGACAAATAATATTCATGAATTACCTGCCAAGATCTGATAATATTGATCTTTCTGTGATGAACTTATCATCAAATCCCAAACTCCACGAGGGAAGATATCCTATACCAGCTCCACCAAGCCCATCAAGGCATAGAGAAAAGATGCTGACTTATGAGAGAAACCACTGGGTAAATATCAACAAAGATATTGAAACCATATGCAAGTCGTTCACACTTTGCTAGGTACACAAAGATGCGCACAGGCACAAACAACTGCATCCACATGAGATTCCATCTCAGTCTTGGAATTTCATCACATTAAACCTATTCAAAATTGATGGGCAACAATTCATGCTCACCATTGATAGCTAATCAAAGTACACAATTGTCGATGAAATTTAAAACAAGAAAAAATAAAGTAGATGATTAAAATAATAATTTTTAAAAATGCCTCCATTTAGTTATGGAAGGCGTATTTGAATCAAGTCTTCCCAGACTGAGAGTACAGGATTTTCCCTGTACAATGATTTTCTCACCATAAAATTATTTATGCATAGGCCCATTTTGAACACCCATTATTACCACCGACCAGTAAGCGCACACTTTAAAGCCCCTTGATGATGTATACATGGCAAAGTTGAAGGTGAACACTGGCAGTTCTAGCCACAATCCTGCATGTGGTCACTCTTTTTTCATGAGCAAGTGGTTGCTCTTTTTCCTGAGGGCAACAGGAAAGTCCAGCAACACTCACATTAGGGAAGGGGCTAGAAAAGAAATGCTTACCCTTCTCAGTTTGGTCAGCTTACCACAGCTGACAGATTCCTCCTTATTGCGGTCAAAAAACAGAACAACAAAAGATTCAAATTAATCTTGGTAGCATGGAATGTCCGAACACTATAGTGGAAATACGTCAAGACCAGAAAGACCCACAGAACTTGTTGCAAATAAGCTTATGTGTTACAGAACAGATATTGCAGCACTCAGTGAAACAAGACTCACACGTTAGGAGAAGAAGGAGGAGGATATATCTTTTTCTGGAAAGAAAAAAAAAAACCAGGATGCAGATAGAACCATGGTGTAGGGTTTGTCATCAGAACAGCCCTGCTCAGAAACATCCTGGTCATTCCAATTAGAATCAACAAATGCCCCAAAAAGCTGCACATAGTTCTGAGCAAATCAAGACATCTTACTATTATCAGTGTGTATTTCTATTATTATTAGTGTGTATTACTATTATTAGTATTTATTACTATTATTAGTATTTATTACTATTATTAGTATTTATTACTATTATTAGTATGTATTTGTATTATTAGTGTGTATTTGTATTATTAGTGTGTATTTGTATTATTAGTGTGTATTTGTATTATTAGTGTGTATTTGTATTATTAGTGTGTATTACTATTGTTAGTGTGTATTTGTATTATTAGTGTGTATTTGTATTATTAGTGCGTATTTCTATTATTAGTGTGTATTTGTATTATTAGTGTGTATTTGTATTATTAGTGTGTATTACTATTGTTAGTGTGTATTTGTATTATTAGTGTGTATTACTATTGTTAGTATTTATTTCTATTATTAGTGTGTATTATTATTATTAGTGTGTATTACTATTGTTAGTATTTATTTCTATTATTAGTGTGTATTATTATTATTAGTGTGTATTACTATTGTTAGTATTTATTTCTATTATCAGTGTGTATTATTATTATTAGTGTGTATTACTATTGTTAGTATTTATTTCTATCATTAGTGTGTATTATTATTATTAGTGTGTATTACTATTGTTAGTATTTATTTCTATTATTAGTGTGTATTATTATTATTAGTGTGTATTACTATTGTTAGTATTTATTTCTATTATTAGTGTGTATTATTATTATTAGTATTTATTACTATTGTTAGTATTTATTTCTATTATCAGTGTGTATTATTATTATTAGTGTGTATTACTATTGTTAGTATTTATTTCTATCATTAGTGTGTATTATTATTATTAGTGTGTATTACTATTGTTAGTATTTATTTCTATTATTAGTGTGTATTATTATTATTAGTGTGTATTACTATTGTTAGTATTTATTTCTATTATTAGTGTGTATTATTATTATTAGTGTGTATTACTATTGTTAGTATTTATTTCTATTATCAGTGTGTATTATTATTAGTGTGTATTACTATTGTTAGTATTTATTTCTATCATTAGTGTGTATTATTATTATTAGTGTGTATTACTATTGTTAGTATTTATTTCTATTATTAGTGTGTATTATTATTATTAGTGTGTATTACTATTGTTAGTATGTATTTCTATTATCAGTGTGTATTATTATTATTAGTGTGTATTACTATTGTTAGTATTTATTTCTATTATTAGTGTGTATTATTATTATTAGTGTGTATTACTATTGTTAGTATTTATTTCTATTATTAGTGTGTATTATTATTATTAGTGTGTATTACTATTGTTAGTATTTATTTCTATTATCAGTGTGTATTATTATTATTATTAGTGTGTATTACTATTGTTAGTATTTATTTCTATTATTAGTGTGTATTATTATTATTAGTGTGTATTACTATTGTTAGTATTTATTTCTATTATTAGTGTGTATTATTATTATTGTGTATTACTATTGTTAGTATTTATTTCTATTATTAGTGTGTATTATTATTATTAGTGTGTATTACTATTGTTAGTATTTATTTCTATCATTCGTGTGTATTATTATTATTAGTGTGTATTACTATTGTTAGTATTTATTTCTATTATCAGTGTGTATTATTATTATTAGTGTGTATTACTATTGTTAGTATTTATTTCTATTATTAGTGTGTATTATTATTATTAGTGTGTATTACTATTGTTAGTATTTATTTCTATTATTAGTGTGTATTATTATTATTAGTGTGTATTACTATTGTTAGTATTTATTTCTATTATTAGTGTGTATTATTATTAGTGTGTATTACTATTGTTAGTATTTATTTCTATTATCAGTGTGTATTATTATTATTATTAGTGTGTATTACTATTGTTAGTATTTATTTCTATTATTAGTGTGTATTATTATTATTAGTGTGTATTACTATTGTTAGTATTTATTTCTATTATTAGTGTGTATTATTATTATTAGTGTGTATTACTATTGTTAGTATGTATTTCTATTATCAGTGTGTATTATTATTATTAGTGTGTATTACTATTGTTAGTATTTATTTCTATTATTAGTGTGTATTATTATTATTAGTGTGTATTACTATTGTTAGTATTTATTTCTATTATTAGTGTGTATTATTATTATTAGTGTGTATTACTATTGTTAGTATTTATTTCTATTATCAGTGTGTATTATTATTATTAGTGTGTATTACTATTGTTAGTATTTATTTCTATTATTAGTGTGTATTATTATTATTAGTGTGTATTACTATTGTTAGTATTTATTTCTATTATTAGTGTGTATTATTATTATTAGTGTGTATTACTATTGTTAGTATTTATTACTATTATTAGTGTGTATTATTATTATTAGTGTGTATTACTTATATCAGTATGTATTTCTATTATTAGCGTGTATTACTATTGTTAGTGTGTATTTCTATTGTTAGTATGTATTACTGTTATCAGTGTGTATGCTCACACCCTCACTAATATTGATGAAACAAAAGAACAATTCTATGAACAGTCCAATAAGATCATCAGATCCACCTCCTCAGAATGACAAACTGATAATTCTTGAGTATTTCAATGCAAGAATTGGAAATGACTATAAAAACTGGGAAGAAATTCTCGGAATGTAAAGAGCCACTGCATTTTTAACATCTACTTCAGGATGGCTGAGAAACAGTACTCTTGGGGAGACTGCTAAAGAGGTTCTTGATACAAAGACAAAAGTTTATGAAAACCGGTTAGACCAGAATGATGAACAAATCAAGGAAGCTCCCAAAACAAGGATAAGGCCTATATTGAATGGCAGTACGATTGTTCTTCTGTATCAAAGTGCATAGCTTTCAAAATTCTGCAGGCCAAAGTGCAATCGGATCCACGTAAAATGCAAGACAAATGGTGAAAGAGAAATCATCTGAAGTTCAACATTATGCTGACACACACGCTGCAAAGAAATTTTTTGTACACTCACTGAAGACAATTTATTGAGCCTCAGTCTAAGGTTGCTGTCCTTTAATATTTTCTAATGGGTCAACTCTGATAAAAAAAAAAAAATGCTATCAATAGATTCACTGATCCCACGTGATATTACCGTCAGTAAATCAGCTGTAGACCTCACAGAAGCCATATTGTTTATCACTGAATAGGTTGTTTATGCTGAGGTGGTTGACAACTTATCTATTTATCATGGGCTCAAGCAACTTACTCGGGACACACAAGAAACCGCTTCTTCTGTAATTAGAAACAAAAGACCTATCTTTGGTATTTTTAAATACTGGGCAAACTGTCAAAATTTTCCAAGATGATGGGAAGCACCTCTCCTTAAGGCAACATTTAAACAGCTTTGCAAGTATTATAGCTAGTTCCGGTTGTAGCTTTTTCCACACTATGATTGGAATGTTGTCAGGGCCCGTTGCTAGAATCAAGATTCTTGATAAGTCTGGCAATATCTGAGACAGATATATGGACGTCGCTCAAAATATTTTCAGTCCTGAGAGGATATTCAGGAGGTAAATTTTACTATTTAAAAATATTTATATATTTCTTTGTCCACTGGGCTAGTATCTACAATTCTACACTTTCCGGATTTCAATACTTTTGGTGTTAAAAAAAGTCGATAAGAAAATATAGGCACCAGTCATAATATATATAAATATATCTATAATATAAAGCTGAACGTCTGTGTGTGTGTCTGGTTATGAATAGGCTCCTATATTGTTGACAATTATAGAAAACTGATCACATATAATGATAGATGTATCGAGACACATATGAGCTTCACCTTCACCGAGGTGCACGACTTATATGATCTTCACCGAGGTGCGCGACTTGACACACAAAAAAAAAACAGCCTCTTAATCACCTGCTAACGCACGCGTCACTGTAACGTCCAATGACAACAACAACAACAACCTTCTCACTCGACCTGCCTTTTATACCACTATCTCAATCCCTTCTCTTGCGCATGCGCCTGTAGATTCCTGACAACCTCGAGACTTCCGCTTATAAAAACCCAAGTTTTGTTGTCGCGCATGCCTATACAAGGCACAAACACGTGGGCGTTTGTTTTGTTGGTAAGTACTACACTCCCCCCTGATCTGATGATCACATAGAGTGCACTCCGGGGGTGGCCTCTTAGTTCATTGGCTTCTGCGAAGGGTGGTATTTACAATCTCGGATTCAGGTTCTGGTTCTGGTTCTGGGTGTGGTTCTGGTTCTGTTTCTGATCCTGCCTGATCAGACGAACTACAACTACCACTCTCTTGCTCGGTGACCTCACTCATCAGCAGCTCATCATCTGATGATTCATCGCTCTCTGTAGTTGTGGGATGTACTTCACTAGCTGGGTGAAGATCGCGCACATGGTGTGGGGTTCCATCAACAATGACTGACTGCTGGCTGACCACTCCAGATATTCGTCCTCGCTTGAACTTGGTGGTGCACCGGTTTCCAGGGGGTCTAACCCAAACTGGATCCCCTACCTTGTATTTGTCATGACTGTCCTCGTCGATTGGTTGGACAGTGTCAATGCCCTTTATCCTAACACGGTATTTGTGTATGGCATTGGCGGTGCTGTTGTTAGTGTCTTCCCATCCTTTGGTGTGATGTTATACCAATATGTGGCCTCCGTAATGGTGCATTGCTTTCTAGCAGCAATTCTCTTGATGCTGCGATAGCTCCTCTCAGCAATGCCATTCCCTGATGGCACATGAGCACATCGCAGTCGTAGTCGGACACCCCACTCATTCAACAACTGCCGAACTTGGTGGCTACAAAAAGCAGCATCGTTGTCCGTCAATATCTCTTCCGGCGCACCTCGCTCAGAAAAGATAGATGACAGTTGGCGGACAACATTCGCTGAGTCCTGCCTGGTCATTTGCCGCCACACCGTAAAACGAGTGGGTCCACAGTCGATAAGGGTTAGAAAGGGCTTACCACTGTAACTGGATCCATGGCAAATGCCTTGTATAAAGCATTTTTTATACAGGTAACATCAGCCTTCTCCACGGCACTAAGTTGCTGATATACACTTAGGGCGCCTCCAGCCAATCTCAGGGGGATCACGGTATGCACCCCCTTTACTTCACAGAGGTTGCAGGTCAGCTCAACCCTTTCGACCCAGTCGGCAACAGAAGTGCATCCGTCGAATTCGGGTATCAGTTTTAAATCAAACTTTGCCCCAGCCATAGTTGTCCAGGAAAAGAGACAAAACGAAATAGCCGAAATAGCTTATGACATTCACCTTCACCGAGGTGCACGACTTATATGATCTTCACCGAGGTGCGCGACTTGACACACAAAAAAAAAAACAGCCTCTTAATCACCTGCTAACGCACGCGTCACTGTAACGTCCAATGACAACAACAACAACCTTCTCACTCGACCTGCCTTTTATACCACTATCTCAATCCCTTCTCTTGCGCATGCGCTTGTAGATTCCTGATAACCTCGAGACTTCCGCTTATAAAAACCCAAGTTTTGTTGTCGCGCATGCCTATACAAGGGACAAACACGTGGGCGTTTGTTTTGTTGATAAGTACTACAACACAGGAATGGGTATGTTTGATCTGGCATAATGATGATTCATTAAAATTGTGGGGTCTGCGTACGCGCCTGGTCCACAAAGTATGGAAATAAAAAAATTTTAAAATTAAAAAAAAAAACGTTTACAAGTGTTTTTGATAATAATACTTTGAGAAGTATGTTTTAACTTAAATAGGGATGGTATAATAAAATTGTGGGGTCTGCATTCGCGCCTGGCCTCCATAGAATGGAAATAGGCACAAACTTTAATAAAGACTTTTTATATCTATCTGCGTAAGTATACTTTGATAATTATGTTTCAGTTTGAGGAAATATGGTATGATAAAATTATGGGGTGTTCGTTCGCGCCTGACGTCCATAGAATAGAAATATGTCACAAAGTTTAACAAGGTTTTTTTTAATATAGATCCACAAAATATTGTGATAAGTGTTTCAGTGTAAACAGGTATGGTATAATAAATTATGGGGTTTATCTATTTTATTTTTACTTTCATCATATTTTGTTTTGGTTTTGATACCCCCAAATTCGAACCTATCTCTTTACAACCCTTCCTTTTCATAACCTATCATACTTTCATAAATCAGAGTCCATTTTCTGTAGGCTGTTTTTTGAACCCAGTCATATATATATAAATGACTACTGCCCACGGTATATAGTGAAATTGACAACAATTTCAAAAATTCTGATTATATATAATATATATTATATAATCAGAATTTTTGAAATTGTTGTCAATTTCACTATATACCGTCGGCAGTAGTCATTTTTATATTTCATTAAAATATTTTAACAATTAGGAAACATTTACTAAAAATTATAAGTTTTAGCAAGTTTCACTGTACAGGTAGAATGCTGAACATGAAAACTCGCCAGGAAAAAAGTAATGACCATTTTTTTAAAACAATATGAGAACGAGGCTAAGGGCGATAACTCAAGTTGATAATTTTTCAATTAAGACAGGGAACCATTTCTTTGTTAAGGATAAATATAAAAATAAAGATAACATTATTTTGCCATATTTTTGTTTCGAAAAAGTTTCAACCTTCCCAAACTGTAAAATAATGGATGCTTGTGCAGTTTACCAGAGACATTAACAAACGAACAATAACATTAAAAAAAAAAAAAAAAAAGGCATTAAAAACGAAGATATTGAAAGAAAAAAACTATATTGTTCGTATCCGTTATGGAATAAAGCCCTCATAACAAAATTGTTTAATTTGATCATTTTTTTTTTTTTTTTACAGAGGAAAATCACATTTTAATGAAATCGATTGTATCGCGGCTATCTTGGCTATTTCCGCGAACGAGGAGGGAGCGCCAGAGAAGATAACTCCATCCATCCATCACCGCTTAAAGTTTGCATGAATTTGACGAGATTATTTGGAAACATGGGCAGAAAAATACCTGGATAAATACTTATTTTACAGAGTTTCTTTCGACCTTTTTTTAATCCTTTTTCATTTTGTCCCTTTTCAATCGCTTCTTCGTTTAAAAGCAACACCTGTCTCCCGTGGCACTGTCCTCCTCATCATCCGCGGAAATAGCCAAGATGGCCGTGATACAATCGATCTCATTAAATTTGATTTTCCTCTGAAAAAAAACAAAAAAAAAAAAACTACTTGATCAAATTAAGCGATTTTTTACGAAAACTTCATTCCATAACGGATACGTACAATATGATTCTTTTTCAACATCTTCGTTTTTTAATGTCTTTGATAAACTGCACAAGTACCAAATAATGTTTTACCTTTTTTCTTTTTTTTTTGACAAAAAAAAAAAAAAAAAAAAATGGTTCTCTGTCCCTTAGAAAATCATGAACTTGAGTTATTGACCTTAGCATCATTCTCGACTTGTTTATGAAGATAAGATGGTAAACCATGAGTTTGAAGGGTTAAAAAGTTTCTTCAAAAGAATTCGAATAGAATTAGCGTTATTTTTCCCTTGTTTTCATTTCGAAGTTTCAACATGTACGATGAAATTTCTTTTGACATTTTTATTTTACTGGTTTAAGACAAACGTTGTTTGTGAATAAAACTTCGCCGAAACCCACTCTAAATAATTTGAGTGACTGAAATAGGATTTAATTCTAATCAACATTTATTTTTTACTGAGGGATAAACCACCCGACTCCATCATTCATAAAAATACAAAAATTGTATAAAATCTATCTGATTTAACCCCAAAATTAAAGCTTTTTAACGACCGAAAATATGCGAGAAAAGAAAAGAAGAAAAAAATGGTTTGCATACAGTCAGTAGTAATTCTATTATTAATAATACTTTTAGGTAATTCTTTACAATAACCCCGCCACGCTAAAATAAATAAATAAAAGAAAAAAGGTACACTTGGAAAAAAATCTTTTTTCTTTTTTAAATCGTTCAATATTTGGTGTACTCAAATACACTCTTAGAATACGTGTGTGTGTGTGTGTGTGTGTGTGCGCGTTTTTAATAAAATAAAAAAAAAGCAAATACTTTTATTTTATTTCAAGTTTGATATCCAATTACGTGTGTCGCCATATTGTTGAATGTTGAAACTACGGCCACATAAAACGTTCAAAATTTTGACGTTTAAAGCGTTTCGCCAACCTTATTTTTGTATGCTGTATGCGTCGCGGCGCCGTTGCGTATAATGATTGTTTTGTGCTGCCGTAGTTTTAACAGATCCGCATAACAGGACAACGCTCGTAATGTTATTATATAACTCAAGTAATATTTTAAATTAAAATAAAATAATACCTACTTATTTACTAACAATTAAAAAAAATTTAAGCAATTTAGAAAATAACAAACAGGCCGCCCGCCCGTAAAATACGCATAAATATTTATCTTCACGCAGTTTTCTTAGAGCCAATTCTCTATTGATTATTATCCAGTGTATAGTAATGATTTCAAAAGTTATAAAAATATTTCTTCAGCCCCATCTGCTAAAATCGAAATCAGAACGTCCAACCTTAGTCGTTATTTATCTCTCCAGCGTCGTTATCGTCTGAGCTAGCGACTTTGACCTATGAATGTTTAATTTTGCGCATGCGCAAAAGTAACATCAGGAGTAATATTTTATTCGATTTACCCTGCCAAGATAAACTGTTTTGTTTTCAATGTTGACCCTTTAACAATTTTCGCCGGCTAAAATACAAAACGAAAGTGTGCTACTCAACTGCTACAGTGACTGACACTGCTACACACAGGCCAAATACACTATATATCAAATTTCAACTCTCAGAGAGGAGTTTTATAGAGACTTTTTGCACGCACAGGGTCACACATATACACGCATATATATAGATATATACACATACATATACATATATCCGTGTGCTAGAACGTTTTCATATTAAATTTTTTTTCCTACTTAACCAGGGCAGACAACTCTATTTTGTGTTAAAATTTCTTATATTTATTTTAATTCAATAAATTTAACAACTTTCTAAAAAACAAAAACAAAAAACAAAACACGCATTTGAAAATTTCAGAATTCTCGCTTGTTACAATAAAAAAAATTTAAATCTCTAATTTGTGTTTAAAAAAAACTGTATTTTGTGTTATAATTTTCTTAATTCTATAAAAAAAAAAAAAAAACAAAAAAACAAAGATGAACGACGCACTTATTGTTGTCAGATATTCGATTGGGTACTCAGTACCGGGTACTGAAGTTGCATTTTTCTGCCCCAGATGCGCTCTCCAAATGTCCCACAAACAGAAAATATCTTATTATCCTCCTTCTTTGATAGTCTTCCTTTGTATTCCGATTTTCCTTACAAAAAAAAAAGAAAAAAGAAAAAGGTGCTTATTTGGAATTAAACTTATTTTTTAAAAAGTCAATAGCAGAAACCAGAAACATCGGTAACTTTTTATGATGTGCTCCTGCTCCAGCGTATTATAAACACCCCAACCTCCCCATGTTAAGAACGGCTTTCAGAATAAATATCCCCAACCTCGAAAGCCGTTCTTAAAATGTGGAGGTTGGAGGGGTATTCCGAAAGCCGTTCTTAACATGGGGTGGTTGAGGATGTTTATACTACGCTGGGGCAGGTCATAAAAAAATATCGAAACATCATTATGGTCTACGTACCCGTCACGAAATGAAGAATTTATATACCAAAAAAAAAAAAAATGTAAATTGATAAAGTATTTCTTTTATATAGGAAATAATTTTTTTACGACTTTTAGTGATTCTATTAGGAAACTGTAGTCATTACAATGCTGATTTGATCTCGATAGTTCAAATTGAGTCGTTTTCATTTTATTTATTAAACATGGCGGATCAAAACATAAGGTCTCACTTTGTTATAAAATTTGATTTTCTTATTTAAATTAAAAAACAAAAAAAACTTGATTAATAAGTTTTTTTGGAATATGGCATCTTAGTTTAGTGATGGGTACATACGTCACAAAGTTAAAAAAAAATTTCAGTATTTTTGTTTTGAAAATAGGTTTAATTCTAAATACACACAAACACACAGAGTAAAGAAAGAAGTTGAAAAGGCCGATATTTTCTGTTGCTGAAACTACAACTTTGACATGAACGCCGGTAAACGATAAGTTGATGTTCCTCATTGCTAAAACTGATAATCTTGCTTTCTTATTTACAGAATGAATATATCACGTGATGAGATGAAAGCCGAGTGAGATGACGATTGGTAAAAGAAAAGTAAGTACGTAGATAATAGTTCAATGCTAAGTGGTTGTCACCATGGCAACAAGTGTTTTGATTGGATCATTTATATAGTTCTATTCACCAGTAGCAACAATGACAACGTCGTAGTGTCAGAGCTATGTCACCTTGAACTCCAGTTTCCGGACGACCACCCATAGTAAACAGAACCGAAAACCAGCTCACAGAGTTCTGCTGAAAATCCAGGGGTCGGCATCAGAAACCATCGTCCGCTAATAGTTTTGTCTTCTTCCAGGCAGGCACGGTGAGGATAGTGTGTGATACCTTTGGACACCCAATCAGCAGCATCAGCAGCAGTATACAATCATAGCAAAAAAAAAAAAAAAAAAAAAAAAAACAGCAGCAGGAGCCGGAAACTGTAATAATCGTGGCATGACAGCGATTACAGCTAAGTGAACTTTCTTTTTGTGGACACCACGAAGACAAACAACTTTTTAACTGTTTCTTAGTTTATCAAACAAGTTTCATAAATAAAATTTCGATTTTTACCTTGTATGAAATGGCTTTATTATTTTTATTTGATAATGAGTTTCCTTTACAGTGCCAACATTGTTTTTAAGCATGTTCAATCACCATTCTTGTGTGTGTTCTGACTCAAACTTTCCCAGACTTCGTATGCAACTATTGAGCCTTGGTGCTTTCATTATTGGAGTAAAAAAACTAACTTTTCTTGTGCGTAACGCGGACTTTATGCAGACTAAACGATCTTTAGGTACAATCTTCATTCTAGTGATCACGTGTACGATGAGAATTACTAACTTAGTGTTTTTAAGGTGCTATTATTATTCTTGTTACTTACTAGGAGTTCTCACACAAGGTAATCGGTGATTGCTCATGCGTGTTAAAAGTATACAGGTCAATAGATAATTAAATTCTACTGTATTTAGTAATAATCGGTATTTATCTAAACTCCCCCCCCACCCCTGACGGCGGAAGATGTGACCCAAGGGTCAGAAAATGGAATTGAAGAGTGAGTGCCCTCGAGGAGGCGGACTCTCATCTGTATAAAATACTTGGGAAACCTCATCAGCATTCCTTGGTAAGGGCGATTCAGGCGATTAGCAATAAACTCTCAAAGAGAGACAGTAAAGCCTGTAAGGATAGATCGAGAACTGCACAAAACGAGCAACATACTGTAATCAAAATAGAAGAGGTCACTTTAAAAATGGTCTAGATTTTTGGAGCTGAGAACAAAAATGCCACCTTTGGTACAAGTCATTTGTTGTTTATATATATATATATATATATATATATATATGTATATACACACACACACACACACACACAGGCTGGCCCACTTAAAAGTAGCCCGATTTCTCTAATCGACCAACTGACACCACAAGACAAAAATGCAATTCTTTTTCCAAAAAAAAAAAAGATGGCGGTATATGCCACACGTCTCACAGATCACTGACACGAGTTCATGACATGTTTACGGAAGAGAGAACAATAAGCAAAGGGTTATGGCCACCACGTTCCCCAGACTTGTCATCATGTGCCTTTGGGGGACTTTAAAACAAAAAGTTTATGCAAATAATCCTCACAATCTAGACTAACTAAAGAACATTACCAACGCTATTAGGAGAATCACCAGAGATCTACAGGCAGTATCTGCAAACGTTGTTAAATGTTCCCAGAAATGCATAGATGTCAACGAGGAGCACTTTTAGCATCTTTCATAACACTACAACTATTTTAAACAATAAAAGAATGTTCCTCCTCTTTACTACATTTTCTGGGCTACTTTTAAGTGGGCCACCCTGTATTTACGATTTCTTGATTGTTAACTATTCTGCACTTTTACAAAAACATTTGTTGCTATTTTTTTTTTCTAAAATGAAATAATGTAATTTTTTTTTTAATTTTATACAAAGTGATTTTGTCCGTTTTATCAGTTACAATTTTTTCTGGCAGTCACATTTTTTTAAAAATACATTGTGGAATTTGTTTAAATATTAGACATTTTAACTACTTTTAAAAATGGAAAATACTGCATTAATAACTAATAAATTACCAAACAAATAAAGTGTACGCCATGACCGGTAATCGAAAACGAAACCTTAAGATGTTCAATCTAAAGTTCTACCAACTAACCTACTTGGACTTGCTTACAAATAGAGCTTAAAACAATGCCTTAAAAATATCATTATAGCTTTGGTGTGGCGTCATAGATTTATGACATGTTTCAAAACATGAATCCAAACATAAAATAAAAAAGGAACAAGAAAACAGGCATATTAACATAGTTGAGAATGGCCTACATAGATAGAAGGCCGTTCCATTAAAGTCACGTAACTTGCTGACATCACAAAAGTACAATGGCTAGGATTAGGTGATAGACTATTACGAGAATAGTTATTTTCTGTTTTAATTTTCAAAGAAATCATTGGAGGATTTATTAAACTGCTATTGTATTTTATTTTCCGAAAGGTGAAAAATTATTTTAGATTTGAACACATGCAATTAAAAGTGAGTATATTGCCGGGAAAATACTGTAATGAAGTTTAATTTTTTTTTCACAGTATACCTAATTATTAATTTTAAAATGCACCCATTTTAAAATAATCCTCATAAGAGTCGTCTAACCCTGGTCATTGTATTTTATTCTCCGACTTCAGCAGGTTAAGTGACTTTAGTGAAACGGCCTTCTATTTATGGAGGCCATGCACGATTAGGTTAACATGCGTTTGCCAAAACGAAAATATTATCAATAATGTTGAAAATTATTTTACATGTTCAAAACTATTTTACTTTAACTACATATTGGGATTAAAGACATTTGGTTGACTTAAAGTATCTTGCCCTCACTATTTTTATTTTTTTAAATTTTCATCCTTTTTTGAGCGGATTATTATCAACTGGACACTAATCTACCAGATTATCAAAAAAAAAAAAAAAAAAAATGAAAAATCAAGTCAATATTCAAATAGTTGTAGGATTGCTCAGTTTTTAATGTAACATTCTAGTTAATTGAGCATCCATTTTTAGAACCACTCAGTGTTTTTAGGCCAAATTTAGTCTTTTTTTAAGCAGTTTACCCCCCTCCCCCACTCACTTATTTTTTTTTAGATTATTTTAAAAAGTGAAATTCAAAAAGGGCTGAACTACTTTTAAAATGGCTAAATTCGCTCAAATTTGGCCTAAAAACATCGAGTGGTTCTAAAATGAAGGACTGATTTACTAGAACAATGGATTAGAAACTGAGCACCCCCTACAAATATTTAAATATTGAGTTTTTTTTTTTCTAGTTTTTTTTTTCAACTTGATAGACTAGTGTTGAAAAAAATATTAAGGGGGGGCAAGATTCTTCAGGTCCGCAAGAGAAGTTGATATATACTAGAATTTCGGACTGTAGGGCCCATAATTCTGGTATATATTAAATTTTAATACTAATTATTAATTAGGGTATGATTTTTGTTTTAAAACAAATACAAATATTGATTGTTAAATATATGCTGAGAATGAAGAGGAATTATGATCGTGATCAGGAGAGAAACGGTTGTTCCCCCTCCATTATGAACAGAGATGACAAAGTCAAGTTAACATAATAAATAAATAAATAAAATCATGAGAAAATTATTACCGAAGTATATAATTTTTCGTATTTTATTTTGAATACATATTTAATTCCAGCGTACCTGTAGAAAATTTGGTTAAATGTTAAACTTTTTCCCCACGCTGTTAATGGAAAAATAAAAAAAGAATTAGATTCTATCATTATTTTGTGCGATTAAAAAACAAAGTGTAGTATCTGTTCTGATGCTACATTTGATCTTTCTGTCTGCAGTCAGTGAAGGAGAAATCCTTCAACTGATGCAATTTATACTTTTTTTGTTTTTGTTCTAATCCAACGTGCCCCCCCCCCTTTGCAAGAGATGAATTTTCACTCTGATAGACGTCAATCAACACTGAAGAAATTAGGAACACATGATATAGACTTCAGAGGTTAATATATAATTTTGTTTTATCTCACATATATAATATAAAATGATGAAGGAAACGTTATCTATAATATAAATCTCACCTGTCTGTTTAAATGTATGTATGCATGAATGTATGTATGTTTGTATGTCCGCCTAGAACTTTCGACAGATTTTCATGAGATTGGTATCATTTTGAAGCTCGACCCTTCAGACGACAAATATCGAAAAATTTGCCAAAAACATTAATTCCTTGACCGTTAACTGGGCAGTTTTCCACTGAGAGGGTCAGTTTTTTTTTTCAGTAACATTTTTTGCAAGTCATTCAACCCTCGGATTCATGACATTGCTTAAAAGGCGTTATTTCGACCCCCTCCCCCCCCGTAACGTCACAATCACACACATCGGTAAGACTGTTTTTTTTTCACCTCTTTTTCCTCTGGTGCGTTATGGGTTCGAGCCTGCTTGCTACTCCTATTTTTTTTTTTGCGCTCGCAATATTCTTTCTTTCTTTTTTTTTTTTTGCTCAACCAACACCCTTACACACAGCTCCACTTTCTTTTCCATTTTCGCCTCACGGGTTTGAGCCTGCCTGCCTACTAAATCTTTTTTTTTTTTTTTTTGCTTAACACACACCTTCAAACACCTGGGCAACGCCGGGCACCCACACTAGTCTATATATAAATATAAAAGACAAAACGGATCCACATGTTTTTGTATGTCCAGCAAAGGCTTTTTTCGCTAGGGTTCTAGGGGGGGGATAACTATGTTTTAGAACTTTTTATATACTCCTTAGATTATAATATCTATGATTTGCAAATGCACGTCGTATCTACATTTATTTACATCGATTTTTATAAAATTCATGCTATTCCTTCCTCTTGTGTGCTTTTGCATATAAAAGTGAAACTACTCAAACGCGAAGGCAGCTTCCTGGCCTTTCATGCCGGGATGTCCAGAAAGCAATCAGCTTTGATCAATGTGGGGGAAATCCCTCATATCAGACAATTGCTATTCATTTGGACACTCCCTTTTCGTGAGGAGCTAGTTTTCCCCAACATCCTGGGGAAACAAATAAATGAAACAGCGGAAAGCTGAACTGGCCTCCAGCTAATGTTCATTTCTGCAAGTCAACTTTTTGATTGACATCTCTAAGTTTGAACACTTTTCACTTCCTATGGCCTCGTAGCGTAGTGGTAAGATGTCACATTTTCTTTCACTTTTTTTTTCACCTTCGGGTTTGTCACGGGTTCGGGCCTCCCTCTCTACTAACACTTTTTTCTCGCTTTTACTACAAACACCCTGGCAACGCCAGGTATCTCCGCTAGTCTATAATATAAATTTCACCTGTCTGTTTAAATGTATGTATGTATGTATGTCTGCCTAAAACTTTTGACAGAGGCAACAGATTTTCATGAGATCAGTATCCTTTTGAAGCTCAACCCTTCGGATGACAAATATCGAAAAATTGGTTAAAACAATAATTCCTTCAACCTCAACTGGGCACTTTTCTACAGGGAGGGGTCGCTTTTTTTGACAATATTTTTTAAAGTCATCCCCTCTTTTCGATTGACTAGCCTTAATTTAAACATTCATCACTTCAGGTTTGGCGATGGGCGCAACAGCAAAGATGTCATGTTCTTTTCCTTCTTCGTGGTACAGGTTCAGCCTTGCCTACTACCATTTTTTTTTTTTTTTTTTTTTTTTGCTCAACACACACCTCCAAACACCCAGGCTAGTTGATCAATAAAGGTTAATATGTAATACTAGCAAGTCACCTGACATTGCCCAGTTTTAATATGATATATTAATTCATGGTGATTTCGTATTTATTATCACAGAGCCCAAACTATTGATTATTATATTGTACCCAATATATAGTAGCTACTTTGAAAAGTAGGCTAGAATTGAAACCAAACCATACAACTTTCTAGTAGGATTCCTTAACCTCTAATGCCACACCCATACACACATAGTTAACAAAATAATGTTAATTTATGAATATAGATTTGTGCACGCAAAAAAGTTTAGTCGATTATTTCTGCCAAGGTCAACTGTTTTGTTTTTAATTTTAATCCTTTAGTAGAAATTTTTGCTTGCTAAAAACCAAATCGCTACCCTATATATCAAATTTCAACTATATAGACCAAATATTCAGAGAGGAGTTTTGTAGAGAAGTTGCGCACACACACACACACACACACACCGACAAGGTCACTTCCGTCTCTCTTTATATATTTCCATGTGCTAGAGTGTTTTCATCTTAACTTCAACGCAATTATGCAGAATGTAGAAACTATGCATAATTAGAATTCTGCGTAATAGTGAAATAAAACCAATCAACGAATAAGAAACTATAAAAAATGAAAAAGTAATTAACGCTCGTTGTTCAAAGGGATATGCAAATTAGTTTCCTTTAATATAGTCACTCGCATATCCATGACTGAGTATATTAAGAAGTTCATTTGATAATTTTTAAATAGAAAAAGTAGGTTTTTAATATCAGTGTCAGAGCAAGAAAAAAAATCATGAGAAAATTAAGCCGGCTTAAAGCTTTTTTGCTGAGAAAGCGCTCCGTTTATGAAAGAATGCTGATGTTGCAAGAATGGTGCCGATAAGCATACAAATGACAAATTAATTCCTGACCGTACTTCTTACAATCAAAAAGGTTTTAGGTGTTTATTGACCGTGTTTGTATTAATTTCATCTCAAAATAAAAATTCTTGTTTTTGTTTAGTTGTCAAAAGTCAAGTTTTATGTGCGTGTTCTCTCGATTGTGATAAAAACAAAACGAAAGTCATTAAGCACGCATGCACGGGGCGATTTTGAGATCATATGTCTGTTTCTGCTGACAAGCATGGCTGGCCATTGTGGTGATCTGACACACACTGTTGACAATGGCATTCTGCATCTAGTCTGGTACACTCCAGAATCTGCTGTAGCTATATAATTGAAGCTGGAGTTGCCTCTCCAGATGAAGACCTGGGCAAGTAATAAGGAAACCTAAGTTTGCCCAGTTACCAAGGTCCTCCTCTCGGCATTGTAGACAAAATCTGACGTTAAGGCAAGCCAATACGGTCAGAGCCAACACAGCTGTAAGAATTGCTAGAAAGGTGTTGCAGTGCTTCACCATCCACCTTTTGGGAATCTGAACAAAATTTTTATCAGGATTTACTCCCTTAGGTTTTGTGAAGCCAGGCAGTGTATTTATTTGCCCATGTGAAACTTTGAAAGGATTGTTTAGTGTGCAAAAAATAATTGGGTAGAAAATGTTAAGTTCTGCTGTTGTTGTATATGTTTGTGTGCAAATGAATGGCTATGAATACGTGTGTACATATTAGCCAATGTATTTGCCAGCAAGAGAGTGTATGGATGTGTATGTGCGCTTGGTGAGTGGCTTACGTGTGCTTTGCTGGCCATACTGTAGTGCGTGGATATAATATTTGATAGATTCTTCTCGCAGTCTTCGGGTTAATAATTGAAGAAGTTGCATTTTTTGCATACATCTTTCTTACTGTCCAGATTTACTCTTCCTCTGAAGTCATCAGAACTAAGCCTGTCACCACCAAAATCAAGGTCATTGTTGAGGTGGCTTGTCCTCCGATGGCTGAAGTATGGCCCTGTGCAGCTCTAGGAGACTTTGCTTTTTCACTCTTTGAAAAGGGTTTAATTTTTTTTTTATTGATAATCGCCTGAGGTGCACCTATCTGGAAATGCCAATACGGCTGCTCATACATTTTTTATTGGATCATAGTGCCCTTCCTCTAGGGCACTTGCTTTTCAAGTCTCACTTTCCCAACCTCGTGCCACATCTCCCAACCATGGGAGGGAGATAAATATCAGAACCAAAGTTTGTCTTTAAGACTCACATTACACATTTTTCTCTCTGCAACGCATGTCCTCAACCCATACTAGTCAGATTTCCCTTCCATACATCAACACACTCCATACATATACTCTTGATAGAATTTTCCCTTTGTTAACAATGGTATAATGTTGATTAATAAGTGTTCTAAACTGTGTTCATCCGCTTTTAATTCTTGCAATCATATTAACACCTGTCCCTCTTCTTACAGGGCCCAAATGCATTTTCTGCTGTCATGACAGCAAAAATAATGTTTATTGGGATATGGTTACATAGGAAGATGTGTCATAAAGGTTGTTACAAAAAGTACGCAGCATGGTTGAAAGCAGGGTTGGATCAAATACTGACTTTTAACAATTGAAATACAAATACTTTCGTTAAGGTTACCAGAAATACAAATACAGATACTTTTATTCCTAACTCTAAAAATACAAATACAAATACTAACGCTAAAAATACAAATACAAATACTTTTATTCCTCAATCTCAAAATACAAATAAAAATACAATAACTGATTTAAACAATCTGAAAATATGCGAAGAAAAGAAGAAAAAAGAAGAAATATTTCCTTCCAAATTTGACATCTACATTACACTCTATATCATGTCCTCATTGCATTTTATCATCATTAGAGCTCTGAAAGTTTCCGGGCCAAGTTTGGCTCGCTCTGGGGTATAAAAATTACCAGCCTTGCTGAAAACTCTTTCAGGTGGTGCCGATGTTGCACAGCACCCTAGAATATTTCTGGCGAAAGGCTTCAAAATCTTGAAGCTCTTGTTTTCCCGCCAGTACCTCAGTGGGTTGATGTCAAAAGTTTGGAGGTATCAACTTAAAATATGTCTAAAATATTGATAAATTTAATTTTAGTCATAACTCTAAAACTAGACTTTGTTTCCAAGAACAATCTATGCGTCATTATTAAGGCAAATGTGTCTATTAATCCAAGATAGTTAGAAAATCTATAATTATTGACTTTTAATTAAACTTTTGGGACTACTCAGGAAAAAGTATATGAATACTTAAAAATATTCATTTTAAATACAACTTTAAATAGCTATAGTTATAAGTTTTCAAATTTCTATAAATTGAAAATAAATTAATTCAATTAATTTCAAAACACTACTTTTAAAGAATTTCAAACGAAAAATACAAGAATTAATTATTTCAGAGGAAATATACTCAGTGACCTAATTGGCAGGGACAAGGCGCCAGCACTAAAAAATGTCCCCAAAATGGTTTCATACTCAACTGTGAACTCTTTGAAAGGGTCCATATAGACATTTAGTAAGTAACTGTGAAACCGGATTAAACATTTAAGTGTGAGATTCGCTTAGTGCGAGAGGGTGTAAATCCATGAATGGGAATGGGAGGTCAAAAGTTTTTTTTTTAAATCTACAAGTTTAGACATCCAAACAACTGTTTAAATTACTTTATTATAACTTTTTCTTTAATAATCCATATTTAATAAATATTTATATAAAATTATCCGAAAAAGGCCAAATTTGAAGCATAAATTTGAAAAAAAAACAAACAAAAATTTTGAAAGCCAAACTGCTTCAAAAAAAAAAAAAAAAAAGCCAAGCTGGCAACCCTGAATTGAAGCTACTTGACTCACGGATCACTCAACTAGCAGCAGCGTGTGTGACTGGAAGTGGACAGGGCTGGTAAACTGGTACACGTACGCAACATGTATGTGAACAGGGTTGGATCAAATACTGACTTTTAACAATTGAAATGCAAATACTTTCGTTTAGGTTACCAGAAATACAAATACAAATACTTTTACTCCTAAGTCTAAAAATACAAATACAAATACATTTATTCCTAAATCTAAAAATAAAAATACAATTACATTAAAATTGTATTTAAATACAATTGAAATACAAATACAATTGTATTTGATCCAACCCTAGTTGAAAGACAATGTTGCATTTTCTATTATCCACAAGGATACTTATAAAAGTAAAATTACTTATTTTTAGATGGGCAAGATTAACGTCTATATAACATGTATATTACAGCATCATGAATTTTTGAAAGAAACCAAAATAGAATAATGTTAGTAACAGGGCAAAAGATGACCCTGCTACCTCAACTGTTCGATATTTACGACCTCTCATCCATACTTTCAATGTGACCATACCATCAAAGTCTCCTGTTCTGCACTCATCTCCCTATGCTGTCAAGATTTAACTTTCCTTCAATGCCTGTCTTTAAAACTCATATTACACATCTATCGTATCATTCCAGCAATTCTCCCCATGCAACGCATGTCTTTAACTCACAAATTTCACTTTTATACAATATCACATGCTTGATATACTATTGTCTTATTTACTAGTAGTAACACTCCTCTGGTCAGTAATGGTAGATGTTCCCTGAACTTCATTCCTACATTCATCTCGCCAAAATCATTATCAATAAATTACGACACTATCAGTGCCTAAACCTAAACATGGATTCCATGAACAAAGCCTATTTCCAAGAACTGTCTGCCTGTTCTGCTGGTCTGCTTTCCAACTGACTACAATATCATCATCTTCAAGTTCAACATAAACAAATTCTTATTGAACTGTCCTTGTAAATAATCTAATTATACCAAATTTCCATCACAAATGATTATCACGCAACTGTCCCAACGACTACAATACATACATTAACCCTTATCCTCGATTGGCCCACGGGCCTTGATATGTGGCAACCTTTGTAAAAAAAAAAAAAAAAACACTAGTGTGACGTAGTTGTTACATTTTCACATGGACTCAACACATAGGAAAGAAATCCAAGTAGAGTTTTTCTGTTGACATGAAAGGCATTTATTGACGGTCATTTTATCACCAAACCACGGACACATAATTTTCTAAACCAGTGAAAATATAGGCACATCCTAGTGTTTCGCTCGGGTCAATTACCCGTTTCTGGGTTCACAGCTACAACCAGCTGCTATGTCTGCTCTTGCCTCATGACACATGGTTGTCTGGCCATTTTTTTTTTGTTAAAAGTTCAGATTACATCTTCTTTTAAAATTACCTATCACACTGGCACGTGCGTCCATGTCACAGTATTCCAAATCTTTCTCCTCTTCTGTGACATCAACTTGTGCCACGGCTTGGTCATTTGCATATATCGAGATGCCGTTGCTTGTTTGTGGCTTCGTTACATTAACACCTGGTTCTTACTGTGCTCCAATGGTATTACAGAGGTATGAAAACGCCTGAACGACCTCAATCGTCTTGCTATTCAAATATCAGAATCCTCATCTGTCTTACACTTCTTGCACAAAAGCTGGAAGTTGATAAATTAGATAAAGAACAAAAATATTGGAATAGTCGATTATAAATAAAAAGGGGATATCACCACCGGTAGTAATATTATTAAACACTAACTGTAGAGGAAAAAAGAGCAATAGTAAGTAGAAAAACATTAAATTTGTATTTAGTATTATCATTGTTTTAATATTTAATTGTTGTAGCAAACTAATTTTTCTTGATTCAAACAATCCAATTAGAACTGCTCGATAGGCAACCAAATATTTCCTTTACATTTTCTCTTGCTTTTTTAAAACTTCCAATTTAAACTTTTTCCTTTTTTTTTTTTTTTTAACTTTACTGATTGAGATGCTATTTTATATAAATACTAGCATTTCAGCCCGTCGTTGCCTGGGTGTTTGGATGCGTCTGTTGAGCAAAAAAAAAAAAAAAAAAGAAAGTGGTAGTAGAAAGGCAGGCTCGAACCTGTACCGCAAAGGAGGAAAAGAATGGGGAAAAACCTGACGTCTTTGCTGTTACGACCACCACCAAACCAAATAAAAAAAAAAGTTTTGGTAGGTGAGTATGAGGATCGAACCCTTGAGGCAAAGTGTGAAAAAAAAACAACATGCGAAGTTAACCATTGGGTCACCGCAACATACAAACGGAAACACGTTTGAATTTATTTAATTACTTAGATTTGGCAGGTGCACATTTTAATGACTTAATGAGGTCAACTTTGACTGCGGGAACGCTTTTTTTAGGTGCATGTTTTAATGAGATCAACTTTGACTGCGGGGTTTTTATTTTTATTTTCCCAAGATGTGTGTTGAATAGCAATTGTTTGATATAAGAAAAATATTTCCACATTGATCAAAGCTGATATATCGCCACTGGAAAAAATACCGCCAGAATTAGTGTCGCTTTTATTATACGAAAAAGCCTAATCCATATGCGGTGAGCGAAAACTGTTGAATATTTATCTTCTCGAAGTCGAGCAAATTAAATAGACAGGTGACTTCCGTTGTTAACACGGAGATATTATGATTTATATGTGATATAAAAAGTTTTAAGTTGTGAGCCGACCGACCCCTTCTCTGAAAAAAGCCTTTCTTGGACATACACAAAAAGCGAACATACATACACACATTTTCGCTTTTATATATATAGATAACTAAAAATTTTCGACCCAAACCGATTAAAAAACTTTCCCTATCTCTGAATACCCTTTATGTCAAATTTCAAATGTTTAGACCAGAAATTGTTTGAGTTATTTGGTAGAGACCGCAGAGGTCAAATTTTTTTAAAACTTTAACCTCTATTATGACCCCTTAACATTTATTGTTTTGGGCTCAAATCAAGTTATTAAGTTAGATCTAATGAACCTATATCTAAAATTTCAAGTGTTTAGACTCAAAATTGTCGGAGGAGTTTGGTAGAGGTCTTAAAGGTCAAATCATTGAACTTTGACCCCTTAATAGTCAAATTTCTGGCCGAAAACCAATCACATAGATTTCCCAAAATCTCAGTACCCTGTATATCAAATTTCGAGTCTGTAGACTGAAAATTAACAGAGTTATTGCGAAAGAAAATGTACACAGACATACAGACAGATACGTTCACTTTTATAGATATACTAGCATTTAAGCCCGGCGTTGTCCGGGTGTTTGGAGGTGTATGCCAAGTAAAAAAAAAACAAAAAAAAAACGGTCAATTTCTTTAACTTTGACCCCTTAAAATTTATTGTTTTGGGCTCAAACTGAGTTATTAAGTTAGATCCATGTCCAAGAAACCTATATCTAAAGTTTCAAATGTTTAGACCTCAAATTGTTGAACTTTGACCCCTTAACAGCCAAATTTCTGGGCGCAACCTGATCACACAGATTTTCCCAAATCACAGTACCCTGTATATCAAATTTCGAGTCTGTAGACTGAAAATTAACAGTTATTGCGAAGGAAAATTTACACAGACATACATACAGACAGACGGACACACAGACATGTTCACTTTTATAGATATACTAGCATGGATGCCCGGCGTTGCCTGGGTATTTGGAGGTGTATGTTGAGAAAAAAAAAAAAAGAAAAAAAAAGCGGTTAATTTTTTTAAACTTTGACCCCTATTATGACCCCTTAAAATTTGTTTTGGGCTCAAATCAAGTTATTAAGTTAGATCCATGCCCAAGGAACCTATATCTCAAGTGTGTAGACCCAAAATTGTCGGAGGAGTTTGGTAGAGTTCTCAAAGATCAAATCGTTGAACTTTGACCCCTTAATCGCCAAATTTCTGGCCAAAAACCGATCACATTGATTTTCCCAAGTCTCAGTCCCCTGTATATCGAATTTCGAGTCTGTAGACTAAAAATTGACAGACTTATTGGATAGGAAAATGTACACAGACACAGTCACTTTTATAGATATATAGATTAGTGTTAACACAAGCAAAGCATACTCTTTCTTTTCATTTTTGACAGAGGGTGTACACCCATCTAATATCTAGAAACTGTGAAAATCAGACATATTTACAGATGGCTCAAATAACCTATAAGTGTTCTCCATCTCTCTAGAACACTGGCCCAGTCTAATTATAATTCCCACACTTATTTATAAAAAAAATCAGATATATATTTGCAGATTGCCCAACCTAATAGTATTCTTCATCTCTCTAGAGTACTAGCCCAGTCTAATTATAATCCCTAGATCACTAAAAATCATATATTTACAGATGACTCAACTTATAAGTGTTCCCATCTATTTAGAACACTAGCCCAGTCTAATTATAGTCCCAACAATCATCTATATCTATAGAAAAGGCAAAATGTGTGTTAGTGTGTGCACATTTTGTGTATGTCTCGCAAAAGCGTTTTTTTGGGGGTAGAGGGGGGGCGCTCGGTCACTGTTTCTTAGAACCTTTCATATGCTCCCCAGATTATAAGGTCTCCAATTTATGAAGCGAGGTTGTGTGTATTTTTTATTTGAACAACTTTTACATGCTATTTTCGCGATATTTTTTTTATTCTCCACGTGTTTGTTTGGCTTTTCAGTATAAAAGCGAAACTGAATCCGAACCAAGGCGTCTACCTGGCACTTATGCCGGGATGTCCAAAAAAGCAATTAGCTTTGATCAATGCAGCCAAAACCCGTCATATAAAGACAATTGCTATTCATTAAGACACTCCCTTTTTTATGGGAGATGGTTTTCCCCAACATCTTACGGGGGAAACAAACTACCTTGAAGCCTTAAGTTTCCCCTATGGTATGATGTTTGATCTCATTAAATTTACACACCTGCCACTTAACTTTTTAATCGTTAAATTAAAATGCTTTTCACTTCCTGTCCCATTGTGGCCAAGCGGTAAAATGTCAAAATTTCTCACACTTTCTTTTTCACCTTTGCCTCAAGGTGTGCACATATTGTGTATGTCCGGCAAAGGTTGGGGGTGGGGCACTGTTTCTTAGAACTTTTTATATGCTCCCTAGATTATAATATCTCCGATTTACAAAAGGGGGCCGCGTGTATCTTTTATTTGGATGACTTTTACACGCTATTTTCGTGATATTTCTTAATCGCTGTGTGTTTCTTTGGTTCTTCCATATAAAAAAAGTGAAACTGCGAAAGCGAAGTGTGTTCTCGGCCTTTCGTGCCAAGATGTCCAGAAAGAAATCAGCTTTGATCAATGCAGGGAAAAAAACCCGTCTTATCAAAGTTAAGTTTGCCCTATAGCGTGATATTTGACCTCATTAAATTCACACACCTGTCACTTAACCAAAATATATATATATATTTTTTTTACAACCGGGCACCCACGCTAGTATATATATAAAGGGCAAAATGGGCGTGAGCGTTTGTGTATGTCTGCGAAAGGCTTTCAAGATTCGCAAACGGACATCGTCTATATTTTTTTTTGTTGATCAAGTTAAGCAAAATTCACACCGTGCTGTCGTTTTGCATGTTTGTTTGGCTTTTTCGTATAAAGCGAAATTATACAAATGCAAACGACAGCTCGATGGTTTGGTGGCCAGGACTGCACCAAAATGAGATTAGTTCTCGGTCAATGGAGCGGGAACTTTTCTATACTGAGAAAATTTCATTTTTAAGCAAACCATGTCACATTTTGTTTTTGCAGGAAAACAAATACCGACAGAAAGCGCCAAGCTTACCTGGACCCAGGCCAGTTTTAAAAGCAACATTCATTTCTGCGTATGTGTGGCGACTCCTATGATTTTTAACTTAATTACCAACTCATTGAATTCACTATTCTCTTTGGCCTAATGGTTAGCTCGGAAGACTAATTATCTACGTTTTCGAGTTCGATCCCACCTCTATCTTTTTAAAAAATTTTTTAATTTTAATTCACTATCCTCTTCAGCCTAATGGTTAGCGTGGAAAACAAACTACCCACCTCTCTATTTTTTATTTTTATTTTAACCACATGGAAGCCATTCTTAACATAGCTTCCTCCTTGTGCCAATATTCTTCACCCGGGCAACGCTGGGTACTTCCTGCTAGTTTATGTATAAAAATCAGACATGCATATTTATATATGGCTCAAATACCTTGAGTGTTCTCCATCTCTCTAGAACACTAGCCTAGTCTAATTATAACCCTATTTATGAAAATCAGACTTTACAATGACTATTATTATGATTGAGATTATTGACATCATAACATAATTACCCCAAGCAGTTAAGCACTTTGCCAAAATGATGCAAATGGGTAGAATTTGTACTATGAAGTGTAGAACAGCTTCTGACAGGGCCTACATTTACTTGCCATACCTTGACATGGGGCCAAATCTTGCAAAAGAAGGTGGGAAGACTGTAGCCGTAATGTAATCTTCCAAGTAGGTCAAATCCACTTACCTTGAAAATAGGTGTTCAGAATCAGGGCTTTAATTAGTCCTGAATATCAATATCTACGCAAGAGAGAAATATACAGTAAAAGTACAGAATAGTTAACATTAGAGAATTAAAGAAGAAAAAATAAAGACTATACATAATTTATATAAAACGCATTCAATGAAATTCTCTATCTAACTCAGCTAGTTTTAATATGCAGAAACAATTTATAAGATTTTCATTTATTCTTAACAAAAAAAAAAAAAAAAATCTTAAAATTTTTTGCCACGCTTTAAAAAAGTCAATTTCATCATTTTTTTTTATTTTTTTTTTTATACAAATTATTTGATGTTAACTTTTCTGTAACAACTAGTTAAAAAAATGTTTTTTTCCACATCTTAAAATTATTTTATACTAGCATTTCAGCCCGGCATTGCCCGGATGTTTGGAGGTGTATGTTGAGTAAAAAAAAAAAGTGGTCAATTTTTTTTAACTTTAACCCCTATTATGATCCCTTAACATTTATTGTTTGGGGCTCAAACTGAATTATTAAGTTAGATCCATGTCCAAGGAACCTATATCTAAAATTTCAAGTGTTTAGACCAAAAATTGGTGGAGGAGTTTAGTAGAGTTCTCAAAGGTCAAATCGTTGAACTTTGACCCCTTAACAGCCAAATTTCTGGCCGAAAACGGATTACAAAGATTTTCCCAAATCTCAGTACCCTGTATATCAAATTTCGAGTCTGTAGACTGAAAATTGATAGAGTTATTGTTTAGGAAAATGTACACAGACAGACACATACACAGACACGTTCACTTTTATAAATATATAGACAGACTAGCATAAATCAATATAAATTAACAAAATTATGAAAAAATGGTCCATTAGAATAATAATAGAAGGTAAAAACAAGTTTTCAAAGTTAGGGATTCTCACTGTATATTAACTATTTAGAGTGATCGAAATCAGTTTTCGTCCTGTTTTTAAATCTCACACCAATAGTATTAAATTAAATTCCAGTTTTATGTCCTCTTTTTTTAATGTTTAAAACAAAACAATGACTTTTTTCACTGCTTTGAGTAATGTCATGTTAAGAACAGCTTTCGGAATAAACACCCCCAACCTTCACATGCTAAGAACGGCTTTCAGAATAGACATCAACTAGACCATGTTAAAAACGGCTTTTGGAAGAGAATCACTAACCTCCCCATGTTAAGAACGGCTTTCAGGATAGACTCTTCCAACCTCCTCATATTAAGAATGGTTATCGGAATATACACCATCAACCTTCCGATCTTTAGAACGGCTTTCGTTTCGGAATGACACTCCCAACCGCCTTATGTTAAGAACAGCTTTCGAAATAAACACCCCCAACCTCCCCAAGTTAAGAACGGTTTTCAAGTAGACAACCTATTTTTATTGAGGGGAGGGGAATATTTTCACCCAAATTTAACCGTGATATTCATTGTCAGCATACCCACCCGCAATGTTATATAAAAAAAAAAAAAAAAAAGGAGGTGGCAATGTCAGTAGGACAAAAGTAGATTTGTTTATCGCGCATATGTACAAACTTAGTGGCCAGTGAATTACAATGCATAATACAAGTCTTTATATGTTAAAAACTACTTGTCTCCATAAAATTTGAATGAGATTTTCTTAATTAGCATAGTCGAAGACCTATAAAAGTCGTCATTTTAAAGAAAATTGTGAAGGTGGACCTAATGTAAAAATTTATCACTCCCCCCAAAATGAAGTTAATGTGTGCAGTGTCAATAATCAGTACAAAAAAAATTAAATAAAGTAGTCCAGAGAAAGCAAAATTGGTAAAAGCACAAGTATATAACAAATAAGTTCTGATATATTCAGGAAAAATCTAGAATAATCAAGAACTTGTACCCCCCCCCCCCCGAAAAAAAAAACAATTAAAATAATTTAACTCTTATATAATAAAATAACTGCAGAAATTCCCTCTGGACCAAAGTATCGTAGGTTTGCAACAACAGACACCACATACAAATCTAATATGTCTAGGCAATTAACCACTATCTTATGTAACTTCCAAACACCATTTCAGGTTGTCATAATAAAATACTACATTGTATCCTAGGAGGATCACAATCGCAACATCTTTAGAGAAAGGAATTCCTATTTTCCTCCCCGTAAGTATTTAATCCTACCACCACCATCAGTCAACACTGGAGGTAAATCTATATTTTCCACAGATATTCTGATTTAACTGATTGCAACTGACCCATAGACACACATAGACATAACATAATCTTTCTGATTCCTAAATAATAACGGCTCCCTTGACATATTCTGCCCATTTTGATTGGCTGAGACCTGAATTAAGTAATAGTAGGAAGTGAGAAAAAACAATAAGCAATTTGGGTAGAGAGAGAGAGAAAAAAAATGTGGTAGTAGGCAGGCAGACAGGCTCAAACCCGTAACACGAAGGAGGAAAGAAAAAAAATGTGACATCTTTGCCGATATCTATCATCCAACCGGAAGTTTGGAACGTTGAAATTAAACGAAGTCAATCCAACCAATACAATGGCAATGCAAAAAAAAACAAAAAAAAAAAACGACCCCTCCTTGTAGAAAACTGCCCAGTTTAGGGTGAAGGAAATAATGTTTTTGGCCAATTTTTCGATATTTGTCACCCGAAGGGTTGAGCTTTAAAACGATACCAATCTTGTGAGGATCCGTCGCCTCTGCCGAAAGTTTTTGCAAGACATACAAATACACACACACTTTGTCTTTTCTATATTAGACTAATCTGGGTGCCTGGCATTGTCCAGATGTTTGGAGGTGTAGAAAAAAAAAAAAAAAAAAAAAAAAAAAAAGAAAGGCAGGCAGGCTCGAACCCATGACGCGAAGGCGGAAAAGAAAGTGAAAGAAAATCTGATGTCTAACCCCTACTCCATGACGCAACCGGAAGTGTAAAGCGTTCAAATTAAACATAGTCGATCAAAAACATGACTTGCAGAAATGCCGTTGCTTTTAAACCTCCCACGAAGGTGGTTTTTAATGTGGGGGGAAAACCAGCTCCCCCCAAAAAGGGGGCACTATGGCAGTATCCAAATAAATAGTAATTATCTCAGTATGAAGGGTTTCTCCTACATTGATTGAAGAATAATTCCAGAACAAATACTACCTGGCTCAAGGGTCAGGCATTTGCGTTCAAATAAACTGCGTCAATCGCTTTATTACAGATTAGTAAAATATCAATGTTTCACTAAATATATGTCACAACAAAATGAAAATCATACCATCAAACAACTGCTTTAAGGTTAGTTATTTCAAAAAATTTTCTTCAAATTCATGCGATATTCACAAAGTTATGACATTTTATTCTTTATCGTGGAATTTCCACTGTCCATCGCTTTATTGCAGGTCTCATAAAATGTTGTTTTAGGGTAAAAATAAAATGTCTTATGCAAACTTTATTTTTTATTATATTTTTCTGTCAAAGATAAGAAAAAGCACACCCTAGGTACTAAGCCTCAAATGAATTATCTATCGACATATTCACCATTTTTTTAAATAACTTAAAACCTTTTGTCCCTAGAGGAAGTCAATTGTTTGATTTAAAAAAGAAGTTATGGCTCTAGAAATATCACCTATGTTCTCCACAAGGCATCCTTTGAAGTAAATTGCTCTCCTCCCTAATAAACTCCTCTTTTTAATATTGATCAGAGATATTTAAGGTCTGGAGAACATGATGGTTAGATCATGAGAGTTTCTCCAAAAAAGCCCATAGATTCAAGGAAGGCTGCAGTCACCCTAGCTTGTCATGCATAAAATCATCTGAAAGTGACGTGACAATGGTAGGTCATCTAGCTATAGTGACAAATGTTTATCCAAAAAGGCTGTGCACACATTGCTGATAAGTTTTACATTCTCTGGAACTTGGAATGGTCTAACCAACTTATCCCTAATGATTACTGCCCAAAACATGATGACTCCACCTCCTCGGCGATGAACTCTGTAAGAGATTGGAGTTCAATTTGAGTTCCAAACTTTGGCCCATCCATCCGGACCATCAAGGTCTCATCTGTAGATAGGACACATTGGAAATCCATTTTCATGTAATTCTGTGCCCAAGCCTTTCGTTTTTTTCCCTATGTTTGCTCAATGGAGGGCTTGGAATAGTTTTGATGCTTCTTGCCGTCTCATTCAACACATTACATCGGGCCTATCTTCATCTTGGAGCGATTCCAGCTCTTGCAAATATGGAAGCACTGGTGCTGTTTGGGTTTCCCTATGAATTTTCCGAATATCACGATGTGAAAGGTTTTTCCAGGTGTCATTATCCTTTCTGGATTTGGCGTTGGGGTTGTTCACGAATGAAGCCAAAGTTCTTGGATCCCTTTCCAGTTCCATAGCTAAATATTTGATGAACAAGGCTTCTGCGAGTCCAACAACAATCCTTTCCTTTTCGATAACTGTTAATCGCCCCTTTTTTGGCATTTTAAAAGACCTGCAATAAAACGATGGACAGTATAAATTACTTGATAGTAAATAAAATATAACTTCATGAATATCGCATGGATTTGAATAAAATTTTGGGAAATAACCCAAGTCATTTGATGGTACAATTTTCATTTTTGTGTGAGGTAAATTTAGTGAAATATTGATATTTTACTAATTTGCAATAAAGCTATTGACATAGTTTACTTTTGCTTTATTTAAACCAAAACGACAAACAAACAGCCAACACGGCGGGACAGTGGAAATTTTGTAAAACTCAATCAAAAAAAGATAGAGACACTATCCGTTAGGGGGTTGGGGGGGTGTTAATGAAAACCTAAGAATAAGTGAAGTAAAAAAAAAAAACATGTGAAAAATGGCTTAAATAACCCTGCTTTAATATTAAAATTTTTAAAATCGAAAAAAAAAAAAAAAAGAAAAAAAAAAAAGACATCTCACACCACAATTCGAACCCAAAACCAAATAGAATAAGCAAAGTAAAAAAAACTAAACTAAAAAAACAAAAAAAGAAAACAAAAACGGACGTTAAAACTTCTTTAAAAATTCTGAAAAATAAAAACCAAAAACACGTGAAAAATGGCTTCCTGGGTGTTTGGAGGTGTGTGTGCTCGGAGGTGGGGGTGTTAATCAAAACATAAGTATAAATGAAGTAAAAAAAAACTAACGTAAGGCAAACGAACGATAAAGAAAACGCAAAACAGAAAAACGAACGTTAAAATGTCATTAAAAAATCTGAAAAACAAAAATCAAGAAAAAAATAAACACGTGAAAAATGGCTTAAATAACCCTGTTTCAATATTCAAATTAAAAAAAAATCGAAAAAAAAAAGACATCTCACACGATTCGAACCCAAAACCTTTAGATACTGAGGCCGCGCTCGAAGTAACTGAGCTAAGACGACGTCGACGAAATTAGGTCATTTTTTAAAATCTTTAAACTAAATCAGGTTCCGATATCATTTGTGCATGTGTAGAACTGAATTCGTCATAAGAGGACGATTTTTGCTGCCCCAATAGAAAAGTGATGATTTCAGGTGAAAAAATTAACGTTTTTGGCCAATTTTTCGATATTTGTCGGGCAAAGGTTGGAACTTTAAAACGATACCAATCTCGTGAAAATCCGTGACCTGTGTGGAAAGTTTTTGTGAGACATACAAACACATACATACAAACACACATTTTAGCTTTTATATATATAGACTAGCAGCGGTACTTGGCATTGCCCAGTGTGTGTTTTGGGGGGGGGGATCAAATAAAAGAATAAGTGAAGTAATAACCTTGTTTAAATATTATATATAAAAAAAACAATAAACGAACGTGATGCAAACAAACGGTGTTTCAATATTAAATCTGTAGGTGTGTGTGTGTGTGTGTGTGTGTGCGTGTTTAGATGGAAACTAAAAGTAATAACCCTGTTTAAATATTAAAAAAAAATGAACAAAAAAAAAATAAAGTGAAAAAAGTTTTTTTTGGTGGGGGGGGGGGAGCCTTGGGGTTAATAGTCTGATGACATAAGCATGACACCAAGAAGCCAGGGACTTGGAAAGAGTCGAAAATAAACATTTAAAAATCCAGGTGGTTTTCTAGGTCAAATATCACGCCATAACAGTAGTAGCAGAGAAAAACGAATTCACAGCGTGAATTTTGTAAGAGAAAAGTCGCTGAAATAAAAGACTTTCACGACGTCGTTTCGTAAGTGTTAGATGTTATGATCTCGATAGCATATAAAAAGTTATAAGAAATAGTAACCCCCTCCCCCCCCGAGAATCCAGGCAAAAAAGGAAAAATCCAAACTTTTGTGCCTGTTGTGATTTCAAGATAAGACCATAGACAAGAAAGCACACCGTGCATTGTTGATTCAGACGTCATACACTTGACCCGTGGCGACAAACAAGAAAGATATACTATAATATAGTAAACTGGTCAATTGAGAAGAGGAAAATCAATGTTGTTCACTAACTCAATGTTTGAGAGATAGAAAAGAATCTTGCTTGAACACTGATATCTATACATCTTATATAGCCATCAAATATTAGCCCCAGAAAGAGGCCCCTTGATTTCCGAGAACTTGTTGAAGTAAAAACAAACTAAAAAGAAGTGTACACCATTCACACTATGACTACACAATACCTACAGCCACATACCTAGAAAACAGAGATGTTAAACTTGGCATAGTAATATGGGACAAAAAGGAGAAAGTAGCAACCTTAGCTGAAGTCAGTATCCCCTAAGGATGCTGGGTTAAACAGAGCTGAGAGAGATAAGGTAAGGTCCTATATACAACTTTAAAAGAACTGGAATCTTAGGAAGATCTCCATCATTCCAATAATTATATGAGCAACCAAACTCATAAAAAAAGAATTTTAAAAAACCCCCAAAAAACTGATGAATATACCCGGTTAATTGAATTTAAGAAGGATACAAACAATTATACTAAGAGGGGCATTTAGAATATTAAAAAGGTCTCTTGGTTGGAGTCTGTGAAACAGCAGGTGAATATTTGGCATTTGGTAGAATGCCCCAAAACAAAAAGATAAGAAAAAAATTATACTTAATTAAATCTCTCGGAATTAAAACCTTTTTTTTTTTAAACTCTAAATTAAAATTTAATGTGTTTTATTATTTTTCAAAACTTAAATCTTGAACTAAAAAATATAATTTTAAAGTTAAAATATTTAAATAAAGGGGGGAAAAAAATTCTATCAGATCTATGCTCTTCAATTATATGCTAATATTGTAGGGGAAATGTATGAACCCTAAATTCTCACTCCCCAGCTTTGAGTAAAATAACAACTTGTATTCAATTAATCATATACAATTGGCCATTCTTTAATAGATAGCATTCCAGTATTAAATACTCTCAAAAGAGTTGATTTGCCATTAAACAAAATTAACCTTTAAGGTATAAGTCATTTCACACAATGATATTACTGATAATGATGATGCTGATTTATTACCTTGAATGACCACCGATTGATGCAGACCAAAATGGATTACTACACAAGAAAAAAAAAAAAAAATCAATAAACTTTATTATATACAAATCTACAAGGAGAAGTAGGCTCCAAAATGGTGCATATTCTCTGATGATTACCCGGCATTATCTGGAGACCGGAACGAAATACCCCACGAGTTAAAACATCTGATAAACTTGATTCTTCCAAACAATATCTTCTGCTGGTTACTTGCTTAATTGTGAGTTTCTGCTACTGTTCCAGTAGTAAATATTGGGCTTTGCCTGGTTGTAAAATATGCTTGACTATGATATTTTAATTTGTCCAGATTTCGTATACATTATTATAGTCATGATTTCAAAAGTATTTGAGTGCCATCAGCTAGAACTGAAACTGAAAGCAAAACTGCAGCATTCAAAGCTGGTGATGTTACCACTGTACCAATGTGACACGTATACAAAAAATAAACTAAGATGAATGTACAAAATGTATAACGATTTTTTTCAATTTTGACCCCTTAAAAACTATTTTAATTGGCTAATGACCCATAAAAGAATGGTCCATAAAAAATCTAATCATTTGAGGCCCCTAGCCCCGTTCTGCGACTTTTAATTTTGAAAGAGATAGAGTTTGAACATATGGAGACAGATAGACAGACATAGTGAATTTTATAAATTAGATTATTCTTCGAATATTGCTAATTAATGTTTGTTCCTTTAAGGCTTTTCCCCTCTCTCTCTTTCTCTCTCTCTCTCTATCTATATATATCTATTAAAAACAAACTTCATTTTAATTGTTCTAATTAATCATAATTTGCAATTAACTCCTCAAATGATCCATCTCTAAGTAAATTTCTATCCATTACTATGTCCTTTGATCCACCGCTCTTTATTTTACGGTATCTATCATTCTAGCTTCCATCACTCACTCTTTATTTTTTGACAGTCAAAAGTAATAAAGGAAGGAAAGATAAAAAGATCGGAATAGTTCATTAGGGATTTTCATCCTACCCCCCCCCCCAATCAACAGAGATTAGATCATTCGTGCAATGATCCAGTCCCTGTTGATTTTGCGGTGAGAGTTTAGCTCTGTGCAGTTCTACGAGGGGTGTGCCATAAGTAATGCCCCTGACCCACTTCCATTTTTCTGATCTAGCTGAAATTTTGCATGTGTAATGATTTATATCTCTACGGGTTATGTGGCAAATTACAGCTCTGAACTAATTCTGGTTTCTGTTTTACAGGTGTTTGAACTGAGTTGGATGTGAAATGGAGCCTGTTGAATGTCGAGCAGTGATCCGGTTTTTGTATTTGAAAGGACGCACACCACAGAAGACTTTTGATGAAATGAAAGAAACTTATGGTGATAATGCCCCATCATATTACCTTGTAAAACGCTGGCATTGTGAATTCAAACATGGCCGGAAGTCTGTGGAAACAGCTCCAAAACCTGCTGGTTGCCCCCCCCCTTCTGCCATTAATGAGGCAGCTGTCTGTCAAGTTGAGGCTGCTATTTTGGAAGATCGGCGCATTATAGCCCAAGATGTCAAGATTAGTACAGGGTCTGTGGAAACTATCATTCATGACCATTTGCATATGCATAAGGTGTCTGCCAGATGGATTCCCAGGTTGCTCACACCATTCCAGAAGCAAGAACGCGCCGAGTGCTCGAGGATGAATTTGGAGATGTGCCAAGAAGATGAGTCAAAGTTTTTCAAAAGACTGATTACACAGGATGAAACCTGGGTCCATCACTATGATTCAGAGACCAAAGTCCAGTCAATGCAGTGGAAGAACTTGGACTCACCACCTCCAAAGAAGGTAAGGGTGCAGCCCTTCGCTAGCAAGGTTATGCTCACAGTCTTCTGGGAAAAGGACGGAGTAGTGATGACAGATTTCCTGGCAAAGGGTACCACAATTACAGGAACTTATTATGTTTAACTTTTGAGAAAATTAAGGGAAGTTATCAAAATCAAGAGGCAAGGCAAGGTACCCTCCTCCTGCAGGACAATGCTCTGGTCGACAACTCGCATGTCGCCAGATCAGAAGCACGGGCGTGTGGTTATGAAATCCTTCCCCATCTTCCCTACTCTCCTGACCTTGCACCCTCTGACTTTCACCTCTTCCCAGTCATGAAGTTGTTTTTGAAAGGAAAGCGTTTCCCAGATGATGCAGCCTTGATTTCTGAAGTCACATCATGGTTGGAGGACCCATCTGGGGTGTTCTATAAAAACGGTCTCCAGAGCTGCATCAAACGATGGGAGAAATACATAACTCTGGGTTGTTCCTATGTAGAGAAAGACTAATAACTGTGCCAAGTTTCGTTGCTCTACTGCTATGGGAAGTGGGTGTGAGGCATCACTTATTGCACGCATCTCGTAGAAGGTCCACTCTTCCAAATCTTGCTTTCTTTCTTTGAGAAGGGGTTAGTTTATTGCTACTGGAGAATGCCAACAGGACTGCCCACGCACTTTTAGAAGATCAGAGTGACCCTCCTCAGGGACGCTGACTTCTCAATCCCACTTTTCGACCCTGGTGTCTAAGTTCTTGCAGTGGGAAAGAACTAAACAGCGTTCATTGTATTGAATTTTGTCTATTTTTTATACTTGACTGACTTTACACTTACCCTTCTTGGATTCAATCAATACAACCCAGGCTCAGTAAGTGACCCAACGGGTTATATCCCCCTCCCCCCCAGTAATCTATATACTTTCCTTTGTTTACTGCAAACTCCTTTTTATTGTGGCCTCAATTCCAAAGTAATATTTGCATCCTCGTAAGTTTGACATGGGTACGCAGAGAGAACTATACCACCACCCCGCCCTAAAAGATCTTTTGCTTAATGAAAAATCCAGGAATGAAGAGGGCAGTAAGAAGAGAGAAGGAGGGGTAAGAAAAAAGCAGAAAGTAGAAAGGAGGAGATTGGAAGAGGGAGAAGGAGAGAGAGAGAGCGCAAAAGTAGAGAGAGAGAGAGAGAGAGAGAGAGAGAGAGACAGAGAGAGACAGAGAGAGGTTGAAAGAGGTAGAGAGAGAGGGGATTGAAAGAGGTAGAGAGAGAGGGGATTGAAAGAGGTAGAGAGAGGGGATTGAAAGAGGTAGAGAGAGAGGGGATTGAAAGAGGTAGAGAGAGAGGGGATTGAAAGAGGTAGAGAGAGAGAGAGAGAGGTGGGTTGAAAGAGGTAGAGAGAGAGAGAGAGAGAGAGAGAGAGAGAGAGAGAGAGAGAGAAAAAGGTTGAAAGAGGTAGAGATGGAAATGGGAGGACAATTTTATCCATTTTCAAGCTGGTACCAAAATAAAACTGAGTACTTTCACAATGGTGTTAGACTAAAATATGTTATAAAAAATGTTAAAAAAAATGTGAAATTCAAAAAGTCACACGAAATACACCTGATAAAATGCAATAGCTGAAATGTATACACACGAGCACACATGTCAAAATACTTACCCTATGTACTGAAAGAAAAATATTACATTCAATCATTGCCCCCCCCCCCCGGCTCAAAAAAGAAAACAGACAGCATGACAAAAGCCGGTAGATATTACCATAATATTTATTTTAAATAATAAAACCATATAGGAGTCAGCGATGAGGAGCTACTTTACAAAAACAGGTGATGTCACATTGCAGTTGCAACAGGAGTGGTAATAAATGTTGTAGTAGCAGTAGAAGGTGTTGCAATTGTTTCAATTAAACAAAGATAGGGGGAGGGGGATGACACCAGATGTGAGATGGCTTTAAAAAAAAATAAAAATAAAAAATAAAAATTGTAACTGCTTTGAGTTGCATGTATGTGAGTGGTGGTTAGGGGAGGGATTGTAAAAGAAAAGTATATTATTTTATTCATATGTGTATATGTATATATGTAGAGATAGATTTCATTTAAATGTGTATCTATCTAATGTAGATACACAGTTTACAAGCATCCCCAGATGGATGTGATTATTAAATTAGATACATGTGATCGGATTAATATTACAGTTGTGAATATTTACAAAAATGTTATATATTAATTTAGTGTCATCCATACAGGAATGAGAGAAGAGAGAAATGCAAAGAAATGATGACATTAAAATAAAATAAAATTGAAAGTAAAAAAAAATTATTGAAAATAAATAAATTGAAAAAATAAAATAAAAGTGATAAGTAAAAAAAAAATTATTGAAAATAAATAAACTGAAAAAATAAAATAAAAATAAAATAAAATTTTAAAAGATGAGAAAAAAAAAAAGAAGAAAAACCGTGGAGGAGAAATAAACTGTAAAGAGAAAAAAATGAGGGGAATGGAAAAAGAAAAAAAAAATTCAGGAGAGTAAACTAACCCCCACCTCTAAAACATTTTTTTTTTATCTTTCTTTTATGTGTCTTCCTGAAGTTCAGTTCGATGTAAAAAAAAAAAAAAAAAAAAAAAAAAACATGAAAAAAGTTTAAATGGTAAGTAAACATTAAAAAGAAAAAAAATTTTTTAAATAAACAAAAATAATTTTTGTGTGAATTTCTTGCATGAGAAGTTATTTGCACGTCTTTTTTATCTTCGGACTGTTACTTATTTTTCAACTATGTTTCAACTGATGCGTCCTTCAGGTGTACAGCCTGCGTTCACCCACAACGATGCACTTCCTGTATTCAATGCTCCACATGACGATTCATGAATTTAAAAATTAACATCTAAACAAACAGGAAATCATTAACGCATGAAATACACGAATAATCAATAACATTGAACACAAGAAAACAGATGAACAATAAACCTGTTGGTGCATTACGTCAGAGCTGGTCCTGAGACAAACTTGGAAGTTAGGGACCAGACAGCCAAGACCGAGAATGACTCACTACAAGTCAAAATGAGATCTGTGGGAACATAGAAAATGCTTTAAATATCTGTTGCAAGGAATTGTATCTATTTAGGGGTAGCTTTCACAAACTGTGAATCATAAATGAACTCAGGAGAGAGCATACTTTCAGATACCGCCAATAGCATAGGCCATGCTTCATGCCCTGCAAAGTTGGAGGGTGTGTAGCTTAAGTATAATAAACTTTGTAGTTTTATATAAAATGTCTTCTCATGTTGTCAAGAATGATCTGGCTATGGAGATTTATTTAGAATTCAACTTAAAGAAAATACAGAAAAATCTTTATGATGTACATACCCATGACGAAATGGAAATGTCATATTCCAAAAATCATATAACTGATCAAATAGTTTTATTTTTATAAAGAAAATGATTTTTAAACATTTTAAAGCGATTAATGTGAAATCAGTAACATTACAAGGTTGATCTCGTAAGTCTTAATTACTGTGGACTTATTTGTTTTGTTTTTCTTTTTCAAGATGGCGATGAAAGTCCCTTTTTGCTTAGTCATAAAGTTTGATTTTCTTAGTTTAAATTAAAACTACTTGATTGATTTATGTGATTTTTGGAATATGACATGTTCATTTAATGACAGGTACATACATCATAAAGATTTTTCTTTATTTTTGTTTATAAAATTAGGCTGAATTCTAAATGAAAACAAAGAAATCTTCATTTCATCACTCCAGAGAACAGAAACCCATAATATAACAGAAAGGCATATTGGCTGAAACACAGTTGAAAAAAAAAAAAAAAAAAAAAAAAAAAAGCTAATAAATAAAATGAAAAACCAAGTAATTTTTGAAAACTTATAAAATTACTAACTACTAATGATAAAATCAGCAAAAAAGGACAAATGATAAAAGCAATGTGGTTTTCTGAAGAACTAATAATAAAAAAAAAATAATAAAGAGGAGCCCCTTAGAATTTATTAGAAAGAACAGGGGGAGGTTTAAAGAAGGAAGATAGAGTGTAGCTAGCCCCTTCGTTGACAATGGAAAAAAAATAAAAGAAACGTCTTCATTCAGTAAATAAACAATAAACCAGAGTATGTTCTCTTTTTAACTTGATGTCACATGACAAAATGTAAGGGATTCTGGGATGGTCCATTTTGGAGGTTGGTTACCATCTCCCACTGTCATGTGGGAAACATTGTGTAATAGCTTCAAACCTTTCTTATTTCTTTTTCTTCTCCTTTACTCTCAATAGGATCAACCACACACACACACCCAGTTTGTTTTATATATTTTTTTTGTTCTTTTAAAACACTTTAAATCATTTAATTTACATAACTTGGTAAAGTTTGTATTTTTTTTTGTGTTATGATTAATTTAAAAATTTTTTTTTTTTTTTTTGGCATTTCCATAACAATTTTACCTTAAAAATAATTTTTCTTTAAACATTTTTTTTTAAGGTGATGGGAAAATAACAACAGTAGAAAAAAAAGAGAGAGAGAGAGAAAGAAAGAGAGCATCAATAGCAGCAGTGATAGCGATCTTAGTCCATAATCTCAGGTATCCGTATCCATTGGGGACTCTTCACGATGATGCTGGAAAGATTCCGATGGCAGAGTCATTGTAACGTCTGTCGGTTTTAAAGAAAAATGTGGCTGCTCAAACCCAACCTCCGCCTTAACGGAATCAGAGTTTGCATCATCGTCATGTGCAAGACCAATGACAGAATCTGGCTGGTATGGGGCACTAATGTCCGAGTCTGGCTGATTTGGGGCATTGCTGTTCGAAGTAGGGCAACTATCTTGCTGCTCATCTGAAAGATACGAAGAGGCTACTTCAATCACAGACTGTTGCTGACCTCGATAGGTTGGCGTATGGCACTGCAGCGCTAAGGCAGCGGTAGTTGGCTTGCTTGAACAAAATTTAGAGGAAGGCAGCGGAATTCGAGCAGTTTCAACACCAGTCATGTCCTCAGATGTGGTAGCCGAGACTTTACTAGTGCCAGTGTGGCTGGAGTCGACTATCGGCGTAGATTGCGATACGACTGGTGTTGTTGATTGTTTACTCAAATGTGAAGAATAAAACTTACTTTGAGAAGCAAAGTTTGGTAAACAAGTTTGTGGCAAAGCATCTGTTTTGGTGGCGCCAACTGAAACATTTTGTGATTGCATTATTTTGCATTCAGTACTGACGCTTGTGTCTTTGCCGCTGCTGCTACTGCTAGTTGCCATGGATACCGAATTATGACCCGGTTGATTTTGCATATTAGAATTATCCCATTTGGTTCTATCAGAGATTTTTGATGCCGATGAGTCGGCAAATTCCTTTTCACTCTTACCCACTTCTTTCTGGGACATGCATGGCGCCGTAATTGGTGATGTATCTGAAGCTGGTTTTGTTGCTGTTAAAAAATTAAAACTGTAACTAGCATCGGAGCGATCAATATTAGATTTTTGCAAAACTTCAGATGTAAGCTTTCCGACTGTCTCACCACTTAGATTTGACGGAGACATCATAGACTCACTTTGAGACATTTTTGCAGATGATGAAGGACATATAGATGATGGCTGTGAGGGGGCGTTTAGATTTTCTTTAGAAAAAGTCTTCAGTTTTGTCAAATCATCCTCAAGATCCTTTTGCAGAAAGCTACTGGCTGTCCGCACGGGAAGGATCATTTCTTTGGGGTGAGTGTTAGGCATCTTCGCAGGTGAATGCATCTCTTTGGGAACAACATGACGACCCAAAACTGAACCTGTGTTGTGGGCAGGGTTTGATGAAGTGGATTTTTCTTTCGATTCAGTTTTGGACTGCGTCGTAGTGCTAGGAGACGAAGAGGTGTTGGTTTTATTGACAACAGAGCTATGAAGGGGAAACTTTTCTGAAGAAACGTGTTTCTGACTGGAGGACATCTTCTTACTGGGATTTATCTTAGGCGAGGATGACAGATCCTCTTTGCTGTGGATAGAGCCCTGAACTGAAGATACAGCTTCTTGGCTTAAGCTAGTTGACGATTTTAATGACGATGCAGAATTTTGGACTGTGCCAGAAGATGAGCTGGGTTTTAAAGGGGTTTCATGCTTTGTGGATTTTAACAATGAGGACTTTGAGACAGACTCGGGCTTTACACTTGAAGCCTTCAGTCCGCACACCAGGGATGCAGGTTTCAGACTTGGCTCCTTTTTCACAGCAAAATGCTGCTGCTCTGATGACACGGATGTAGATGAAGAACTTGAGGAAGATGAAGAGGATAAGGATGATGACGAAGAAGGTGCAGTATACCACCGTTCTGAAACAGAAGAACCGGGCTTCCGCGTAGGAAAATCCTGTGTATTTATAGTAGGAATCTGCAGAGTTTTGCCTAAGAGATGTTCAGATTTCACACATGTTGAATGATCTGAGGAGTATGAAGAACTCTTTTGTTTTCCATATGCGAGATTCTGGTCATGCCGTGACGTTGATGTCGCCGAGTGACCATGTGCACGGTGTACAGCTGCTGAAGGCTCCTTTTTGGTAACAGAATGTTCCTTCTTTACAAATGATGCCAGCTTGAAAGACAGATTCTTTTTATGAGGCTTCGGATAGTTTTTGCTGGAATCGGGAATCACAGATCGATAAGTATTGGCATGGCTTTTAGACATGGATTCAGGAGTTGTATGAGAGTATGGAGTGTGTAAGGTTGGTGTTTTGACGCTAGTCGTACACGTTTGGGAAGACGATCCATGGCTTGCTACGGTCACTTCTTGTTTCACAGGGATATCATCCGGTTGGATGGTGGGCAATGAAGAAACGTCCATTTTCACGCAACCCTCTTCTTCCATTGGTTCTTCCTGTTTTCCGTCCAATTCACTAGATTCCTCCTCCTCCTTCGCCTCTTCTTCTTCTTCTTCCGTTTCTGTTTGGAGATCAGGATAATAGCTTCGGAGTCTGACATGCCAAGCAATACTTGTAACTGCTGATACAGTTTTGAATTGGTGGACAACATTTCTTGGGATGAAGTAAATATCGTTATCACGCAGTTGAATTCGAGCATAACGAATCCCTTCCCGGTGGAGCTGGTTCAGTTTGGCATCTTCAACCCAAGTCACACACTAAAAAGATAAGAAAAGAAAAGGAGAAAAGAAAATTCTTAAAAAACACATTCCAGATTAAATTCTTTTTGGAAATGTAGAATTTTTTTTTAAGAAAAAGAAAGTCAAAACTTTAGAAAAGTAAATAAATATTAATATATCTCTACTAGCAGGGAGACCTGATGTTGCTCGGGATTAAATGTGGATCGATCAACAAATGTTCCACACTTTCAATACTTTTCTTGTCATTTGAAGTGGTGAAATCGCCCATTTTTCAATCAAATCGACTGCTTGCTAGCTCTAGTCGAAGATCCACCGCGGTGCATCGGAGGAAGCCTTACTGATTAGTCCACAATATACTGTAGTCTACATTGCACCGTAGAGAACCTACTGTTGATTTTATAAAATTATTTTTATATAAAATGGCTTAAAATTTAATTTTAAAATGCAAAAGTCAAGTATCATGGTTCAATTGAGGTCTAAACAGAAACATTCATTTCAAATGATCCCCTCATCACAGAACCTACTAAACCTACTTTTATATGCCATGCCCTTCTGCTTGTGTGGTGATAAAATTTCTCAAACACACTTGTGATGTTAGGCTATATAAGGATGTCAACTTGGATAAAAATTGGACAGTTCCTTCTTTAATTCGATTTTTTTTGGATCATCCATTTTCAATACTTATCAGAGGCATTCCAATACAAAACCTATCGAAGAACTCTTAAACACAAATTACATTCATGCTAAATTAAAAAAAAAATTGGCCTAGCAGTTCTGGAGTGCATAAGGAACGAACTCGCATACAAAGTGCCTTTTATATACAAATATAAAGATATTGTTAAAACTGTAAGTTCTTTTACATTTATGTCTGTTATCTTCAGGACAAATGAAAAAAAAAAAGAAACCCAAATAAAAAATGGGGGGGGGGATAAAAAAAGGATAAGAGAAAATAACAGGGTGTAAGGAGAAAAGAAATAATGGATATGGGAGGGGAAAAATATAGTAAGACAAAATAGTAGAGAAAATAAAAAACCGAAGAAAAAATAAACAAAAACAATTCGAGAGGTAATGCTTGTTTCTTTCAATTACATTAAACTTTATTTGAGAAAAAAAAGGGAATGAGGAAAAGATGTTTACCTGAGATACAGGTGGTTCATGAAGGTCAAGTTGCATTTTGTTGACCACTTGTGTAAAATCTCCTGGGTGAAAGCAAATGACGTCTTTCACAACTCTGTTCTGAGTGGGTGGACTAAAAAAATAATTAAATAAAGAATAATTTTTATTTTCTTATTTAAAAAAAAATAAAAAAATTTTTAAAGTTAGTATTCACACTGATATTTAAACAAATGTGGGAGACGCAAGTTAAAAACTTATAATTTTAACTTATCACTCAATACCAGATTTACATATGAATTAGCATAGGCTGAAGCCCAGGTGCCACAAGATTAGAACTCCTGATAAAATTCAGATTTAATGGTGCTTTTCTACACTAATTTTAGATAGTTTTAACTTGTTTTTTTTTTTTTAACCTCTTGATAGATTAATAGAAAAAAAATTTGTCAATAATGTATGGATTAAACCAATGGTTCTAAACTTTACTTGGCTTGTTAACCTCCTGAGAGTTGTTTTATCATCTCTGTTCCATATATGCATATATGATAAAAAAATATCAAATGCATGCCTATTAACATATACATAATGTGTTTATGAACATAAAAATATATTTACAGCAGATTAAAATGCTATAAATAACATACAAAGCATGAAAAGTGATAAATATTTGTCTACATAAACTCAGAAACATCAATATTTAAATGCTACATACCATGTATTATATATCTGGGAGAATGGCTCTACAATACACACCAACCAAAGAAGCATGTATTCATTTTATATTTTTATTATATACTAGCAGTCCAACGCGTTGCCCGGTCATAAAATATGCATAAATATTATATTTTAATTAGTGCAGAATTCTTTATTTTAAACAGAAATACAGTAGGTATTAAAAATAACCTTAAATTCCTTTAAAAAAAAATTAAGTAAAAAAAAAAAGAAAAAAGAAAACGGAAAGAAACTGAGAAATGTATATGCGAGTATTATGTTGTATCTAAACAGTTCATTTCTTGTAAATAAAAAACAAATACACAAGCTAAGATCGAAACCAAAACCTAAACACAGTGAGTCAGGTATGATTACCATTCGGCCAGCGAGACACACTCTTTCAAAAGATCTTTTCAAACAAACTTATACTTAACATAAGGAATCTGTAATGTGGGCCATTCACATATGCACAATCGTGAAACAGTTAGCAAACAGAAAAATCCGACAACTCCCATGTACCAAATTTTCAATTTTGACCCCTTAGAAGCCCCTTTTCTGGATGAAAATCGATTAAAAACTTTTTACATATCTGAATATACCTATATACAGAATTTCAAGTCTGTAGATTAAAAATTTATTAAGTATATAGGTTGAGAAGTGTTCTCTCACTCACACACACACACATACACACATTTTATAGAATATAATTAATAGATTTATAATTGTTATACAAATGTTTTAGTCAACAAAATTCCATATGTATTTCTTACAACATACCTTGGAGACCTAAAGTACATTTTTTTTTCTTCATAGGCCCTCTTAAAACTTCTGTGGATCCTAGGGTGTCCATATGGACCCCTGTTAGAGAAATGTTATCTCTCTTCCCCTGATGGTAGCGTAATGCCCCCCCTCCCCTACATTAGACTAGGAGTTCCTGCTCTTGCCCTATGTAAAACAAATACTTCATCTAGTACAATCTGTAAGTAGGTTAAGAAATAAAAATTGATTTTTCTTTATCTATATAAAGTTTATGTACATGTTTATATATTTTCATGTACAGGATTCACACTGAAACTAATTAACTGATCATTATGCATTTTGTAACATAGCTGTTAGATGTAATGGTGAATATATTTAATTTAGTTACATACAAAAAAGGAGTAAAGAGGAAGCTCCTTGTAAAAATTCACATGTGATTTTTGTAAATTTTCAACATCAATTAATAAATATTGTCTAAATTTTAGTTTCTTTGGAATATTTTAAAAGGATTTTAGGTGGCATATGGGTAAAACTTCCCATTTTAAAATTCAAATATTTCAGATTTGCATTAAATTTAATCCATAATAAGGCATTCAATAAACAAAATTCTTTAAATTTCAATTTCATAAGACCCCTTTAATCTTAAATTTTACACATTTTCTATAACCAAGATAATCTCATGGATTTCAAGCAAGATTGGAATAAGGATTCTAGACATATGATTTAGTATCATTATATTTTGATTTTAACCTTTGTAAGAGAACATAAACGTGATACAAGATTATTCTATTCATAGAATTAATTTTACCCATAAGTGTTTTAATAAAGATTAAGGAGGGTGGGGGGAGGGAGGTCAAATAAATAATTAACCATTTTTAATTATACTAGTAGAACCCGTGTACTGGCGTTGCCCGGTAGAAAGATGACACAAACCATAACAGCACCCCCCCCCCAACCATAAACAAAGTAAAGTATGATTACTTGGCACATTATCACATGTGGATCACGTAAAATACTAACTATGGATAAATTGGTAGAAACTTTAATACAGAGATATTATTATTGAAAACTTGGAAGCTGGACGAATTTAATGTTTTGTTAGTTACCGATTAAACAGAGTTTGTAATCATTAAAATAAAAGTTATGGATGGAATTGTATCAGAGCACCCAAAAACAAATGAAAATATGATCAAAATCCTTCATGTGAATTAAAAGAAAAGTGTAAAAAAAATTAAATAAAAATAGGAATCTAAGATTTTAATTTTTTTATTTATAAAAACAATGAAATTAATAGTGTTGACTGTATGAAATTAAGGAAAATATGTAATGTAGAATAATATATGTACTAAATTTAAAAATTAGGTGACCAAAAGAAATTGTTATTGTTTCTAATAATCAATAATCAAATAAAAAAGAACCCGCAAAACATACAAATACAAAAATCATAAGTGATCAAAGTAGAAATTATTGATACTTATGCCGAATAAGGACTATGCTATCATAAGAAATTTCTGAGCAGTTAATGTAAAATGCTGAAAGGTGCTGAATGAAAATTTTGACATATTTTTTGTGTGCCATCATTGGCAAATTTAGTAAATATGGAATTATTATTTACAAAACTTTAAAATGTCAAATCAAGAAGAAGAAGAAGAAGAAGAAGAAGAAAAAAAACAGAAGAAAAAAAACATTCACTGATCATAAATAAATATTTATTTTTTGAATAACAAAGAACATATAGCAATCAAAAATAGTTTTGCATTGTATTGTTTAATTTGTTTTGGATTCTTTTCAAGAAATATGTTTTATTTTTTCTCCAGTGACTAAATGTTTCCTAAAAGGACGCTGGTTACTGCAATTTCATTGGCTCAATATTTGGGTACCTTATGTTTTTTATGAAATTACACAGAAAATTCCAACGATAGCACAGTTCATATTCTCCACAAATACCAATTTTTTATATTTATTTTAAATTGCATTACAATTATCATTAATGAATATTGATGTACAAAATAATTTACGTAACTGAAATAGGAAATGTTTTATTTGTTTAATAATGAACTAAAATAAAGTCATTGGCTTTGCTCTTTCTCCATAACGTCCAAGCTGTAATTGTTGGCATAATTTTTTTATTCTAAGATTATTCATCAAAATTACGGACAATGTAAAATATAATTGATCTTTATTAGAATATCCAACAAAACGGTAAGAAACCAACTATTCTACACACTTGAATAAGAATTTTATGTTAAAGAAAAGTATAAATTCTCTACATTTAGAATGCGACGTCTAAGTAGAAAAGTTTTAGCGTTTGTTTATTGTTTCTGAGAATACATTCTTGAATCTGAAATGTAATGGGCATTTATTAGAACAGTGAATAAAACGTCAACAAAGTAATCCTTCTACAAACTTTAATAATCATTTTGTGTTTTAACTTTTTTTTCAATATAAACATGTTCTGTATTTATGCATGGTAGGCATAATGGGTAAATGTTAAGTATGAAATAAAAAGATAATACTAGTTGCACCGTCAATGTTTATGAAGCTAATGTAAATATCTGGTCTCTTGTGGGTGCGTAACAGTAGATATTTTAAAGAGAGTGAAATCACCCCTGATCTTCTCAAAGGGTAACTACTTTGGGAGACTGGGACTTCTCAGAAATATAGGAATTTACTATATTGATTAAAATGGACAGATAATATCCACAAAACATGTAGCAGGTAATTGCAGATAGTGTGATCACAATAAATTTATGACATCTGTGTTTGTATTGCTTTAATGTCTTTTTCTAGAACTGTCTATGTTTTATTATTTATATAGATTCGTTATTTACTTACTCATTGGGGTTGCGAATTGCCTTGAGCACTCCAACAGCAGCAGTTGTGCGTCTATCAAAGCCATGTCCCACGTGATCCGCATGACAACGAGTTCTATCTTCCACTAAGACTTCACGCGGTTCAGAAGCACGTGGTAAATACTGCAAGTTCTTCAATTCATTCATACCTCTGAAATAAAAAGAAAACGTAAATAAATAAAAAGAAAAAAATATGCAAAACTCTGCAAATAATGAAGTGCAAGCACTAAATCAGCATATGTTTTTGGTTTACGTCAATTGTTAAATATTGGACATGAGGTGTTACTAAATCAGGCTGTTTGAAGATACTTTCTAACCTAAAATGCACCAAACATTGATTTTAGAGGTTATTTTTTTGTTCTTTACTTTCCCTTTACAAAATTCAATCATATTCTGCAAAACCCTAAACAATTTTCCTCTACAAAATAACCAAATCTAACACCACGTATAAATATTTGAAAAACTTGAAGCATAAAACTTTTTTAAAAATTACTGGATTTGGTATTAAATAACTCGAGAAGCGTCTGTATGGTGTAAAATAAAAATTATATTATATATATATATATATATTCCTATAAATTCATTTTTCTTTTGTGTGTATTGATATTCATATTAAAAACCCTCTTTTCTATTTACTTAAAAAGAAAATACAATTTTCTTATATATGGATTGTGGAATTGCATTCACTAGCAAAAGATCTAGCTAATTTGCATATTTTTTTTAAACATTCATTTTAATTAAATCCCTATTAGTTTTTTCGGTTTTCTTATGAATGATCATCTATTACGTGTAATTATATTCATGCAGACATTCTACATAATTTATAATTTGCATAATATTTGCGTAAAAAGTTTACAGTACACGCAAAATTGTTTCCATATATATTTATGTATACATATATATTTTTATCTATCTATCTATCTATAAAAGTGAACGTGTCTGTGTATCTGTGTGTACATTTCCCTATACAATAACTCAATGTTAAGTCTACAGACTCGAAATTTGATATACAGGATACTGAGATTTGGGAAAATCGATGTGATCAGTTTTCGGCCAGAAATTTGGCTGTTAAGGGGTCAAAGTTCAGCGATTTGACCTTTGACAACTCTATCAAACTCCTCCCCCAATTTTGGGTCTAAACACTAGAAATTTTAGATATAGGTTTTTTGGGCATGGATCTAACTTAATAACTTTATTTGATTCCAAAACAATAAATGTTAAGGGGTCAAAGTTAAAAAAAATAGGGGTCAAAGTTAAAAAAAAATTGAATGCTTTTTTTTTTTTTTTTCGCTCAACATACACCTCCAAACACTCGGGCAACGCTGGGCTGAAATGCTAGTATATATATATATATATATATATATATATATATATATATATATATATATATATATATATAATTAGATCTGACATTATGTTGTAAACAGGAAAAATTCTTGATATAGAATTGTGAAGAGTTAAAATATTTCACCTTTCTTTTATTAGATGAACTTTATGAGAACTGCAAAATATCTGGACAGAGACAATGGTAGATACCATTTCTTACAAATCTTGGTGGATGCTTGAATGATCTAACACAATGTTAAATAATTAAGTTATAAGCTTAAAAGAAATCTTTCCTCTTCCCCATGACTTTGCTGCTTACTAGACGCTAATGCTAAATAAATCATTTCTTTTCTAAGGTTATTGTTGAATTAATTGAATAATTAATTAAAAAATATGTCAGGTGTTTTTTTTTTTTTTTTTTAATTTTGTTACAGATTAGCAGTTCAGCCTGGCTTTGCTTGGGCCCTATGTACTGTTCATAACTATGTGTACATGTGTGTGTGTGTGTGTATATATATATATATATATATATATATATATATATATATATATATATATATACATACATACATATATATATATATATATATATATATATATATATTAATAGTATAGTATGACTCATGACCAGGTAACCTACACCTAAAATTTTAAGTGTTTAGACCTAAAATTGGCAGAGGAGTTTGGTACAGTCTGCAAAGGTCAACTCTTTCAACTTTGACATCTTGGCAGCCAAATTTTTACCCCAAAACTGATTAAAAAGCTTGCTGCATGTCTGAATACTCTTTTAAGTAAAATTTCAAATGTTTAGACCCAAAATTGGCTGAATAGTTTCTTAGAGACCGAAAAGTTCAAATCTTATGAACTTTGATAGCCAAATTTTTGGCCAAAAACCTATTAAAAAGCTTGTCCTATACACTTTATGTAAAATTTTAAATGTTTAGACCAAAAATTGGCTGAGTAATTTGGTAGAGACTGCAGAGGTCAATTTTTTTTTTATAACTTTGACCCCTTAACATTCATTGATCCATGTCCAAGTAACCTACATCTAAAATTTCAAGTGTTTAGAACCAGGAGTTTGATAGAGTTTTCAAAGGTCAAATCGTTGAACTTTGACAGCAAAATTTCTGGCTGAGAACTAATTAATAAGATTTTCCCAAATCTCAATACCCCTTATGTCAAATCTCGAGACTATAAACTGAAAATAGACAGGGTAGTTTGGTAGGAAAATGTACACACACACATGCATGCACAATTTCACTTTTATAGATTATATTAGGAAATGATCCTAGTCTTTGGAGGCCCAACACGCAAAAGATGTAGCAGCAAGAAGACAAGGAATAATTTTTTAGGGGGAGGGGGAGATAGATTTTTAATAATAACTAGAAGGATACACGTAAAATATTATGCGAAATTAGTGCACCAAAATTTTTTTAATACTTTATTTTAAAGAATGAAAGGCTTCCCAGTCAGATCAAATTGACAACCAAAATAGCCAGAGTTACCAAAATAACAGTAATTTCATAATGTTAATCTCTCTCCCATGATCGTCAGTCTTAAGTTATCTAAAAAAAAAAAAAAAGAAAAAAGAAAAAAAAAAAAAAAGAAATGAAAATATTTTTAATTTAAAAAAATTGTAGATGACACAACAAATGGAAATATTTGTTTGCTTTTAATAATGTTTTTTTCAATGAAAATATTCATGGATTGGGATTTCTTCCTTTTCACTCCTACTTTCCTTTTTATTTTTATCCTTGTTCTACCTCTTCACACTTCCTCTTCTTCATACCAAGTCCTACTATGCAATAGAAAGTATGCTTCTGTCATGGTGTGTGTCAGATCACTGCTTCCACTTAAAAAACAAAAAAAGGCTATGTTTGTCGACATGTGACTGAATATCCTCGAAGTCACCTTGCACATGCGTACTTAACAAGTTCTGCTTTGTTTTTATCACAATAAAAGGAACACACATAAAACTTGACTTGTCACAACTAAACAAAAAACAGACTTTTAATTTCGAACTGTAATTAATATAGATGCATTTCTTAAATAGCTAAAACACTTGATTGTAAGAAGTTTCTCCAGAAATTAATTAGTCATTTGGTTATTTTCCGGCACCACCATCTGTAACTTCAGCACCATTTCATAAAGAGAACACTTTCTCAGCAAAAAAAAAAAAACTTTAACCCAGCTAAGGCGCAAGAAGCCATCCGAAATACGACTGACACCCACAATCAAGTTGTTTGAGCCCTATCTATACCAGTTTCCAGAGCGTACTGGCGAATAGCTACCAGAGTGCACTGGCGACCAGCTACCAGTTTCCAGAGAACACAGCCAATGACCAGCTACCAGTTTCCAGAGCACATTGACGATCAGCTACCAGTTTCCCGAGCACACCGACGACCAGCTACCAGTTTCTCGAGCACACCGACGACTAGCTGCCTGTTTCCCGAGCACACCGACGACTAGCTACCTGTTTCCCGAGCACACCGACAACTAGCTACCTGTTTCCCGAGCACACCGACAACTAGCTACCTGTTTCCCGAGCACACCGACAACTAGCTACCTGTTTCCCGAGCACACCGACAACTAGCTACCTGTTTCCCGAGCACACCGACAACTAGCTACCTGTTTCCCGAGCACACTGACGTCCAGCTACCAGTTTCCAGAGCACACTGACGTCCAGCTACCAGAGCACACCGATGTCCAGCTACCGGATTCTAGTGTCCGATCTCTTCTCGCTCTGGCTAATCCTAAATACATGATCTTCATTGCCAATAATTTACCATTTCAATTCTCAATAAATAAAAATGATACCTATGATCTTTAACCAAAAACCTGAGTTTGTCATTACCTCATTGCCTTTATGTCTACCTTGTTAATTGCATGATCGATTGGCACGGTCACCCTTTCGACCCGCTGTAACACTTCTCCCACTTCCTTGTACTAAGTTCTCTACTCTTCATGCCACTTAAAGTGTGACACAAAACGACGAAACGTACTGGTGTATAAAGATTTGAATAATTATTTGTGCTTTTTAAAGTATCTTCCTTTCTAATTTTCATAATTCAATCCTTAGGAAAACAACAAAACACTGGACGGAGCATACAATATTAACATACACTGACCAAATTTAATTAGTTTTATTAGTAACTAATCTTAAAACCATATTTGAATTCATCCAATTCTGTCTAAAAATTTTATATACCAGAGTTGGCAATTGATTCCAAAAATATATTACTTATTAGTAAAAAAGATTTGTTTTTGAAACAAAATTCCATGTATTATGTGTATTCTTCAGACTATGCGTTTTGGTCGATGTAACCTCAGATATTTTTCCAGTGCGTTTTGTCAAAGTTGCGAACAAAGCTACAGAGTTTCGAGCGGAACCTTTTATTAATCTACAGGAGTAGACTTGTTTCTTTTTTTTTTTCTGCCAATCATCACTGAGCAGAATTCTTAAATATATTCTTGCTATAGGCTGTAGTAAGGATTTAACTTTTAATCTCCAAAAGACTGGAACTTTGAACTGATTGTTATTTAACACGCCATTGCTTTAAATGAAAATTCTAGAATAGAAAGAAAAAGAAAAATCATCTACACTTAGGCTGATTGGTTTTATTTACCAGCATGTCAACACGTCAATCCCTATTTTATAATGCATTTATTTGTCCTTTTCTTATCTATGCATAAAGTTGCATGGATGTAGATTTTGGGGTTTGTTTTGTGTGGTTGGCTATTTAGTTAATGATATCTAATATATAAAAAGCAAAATGGGTGCAAGCGTTTGTGTATGTCCACAAAACATCTCAGATTCGCAAATGAACATCCTCTATCTTTTTTTTTGATAAAGTTTTAAAAAGTTCCCACCGTGCCGTTGTTTTGAGTGTTTGTTTGTCTTTTTCATATAAATAAAGTGAAACTAATTAAACAAAAACGACTGGCGCCTGACCTTTTGGCCGGGTAGTATCTATTCTGCAATTGGTCCTTGGTCAATGTAGGGGAAAACCCTTCATACTGAGACAATTACTATTTAAGTGGATACTGCCAAAGTGCCCCCTTTTTTCAGGGGGGGGGGGAGAAAGGGGGGGGGGACTGGTTTTCCCCACATTAAAAACGGCCTTCGTGGGAGGTTTAAAACAACGCCATTTCTGCCAACTATCTTTTTGATCGACTATGTTTAATTTGAACGCTTTACACTTCCGGTCGTGTCATGGAGTAGGGTTAAGACACCAGATTTTCTTTCACTTTCTTTTTTGCCTTAGTGTCACGGGTTCGAGCCTGCCTGCCTACTACCACTTCTTTTTTTTTTTTTTTGCTCAACACACACTTTCAAACACCTGGGCAACGCCGGGCACCAAGGCTAGTTTTATATAAAGTATTCCACTGAGAAAGGCTGTAATATGTCAACTCGCATCATCTCAAATATTTCCTTCGCACTTTTAATACAATCATAATATTGTCTGGTGAGAACAAAATTACCATATTCTTTCTATTAAAATATGCGGTAACTATTTTGTTTGGCAAGATAAACATACCCATCATAGTTGGAAATGCTATAATTTCAAAAGTTTCAATCAAATCACCTCTCACTCTTTTCTATTGTACAATTGTTAATCCTAATGTTTCTTATTTTAACAAATGCGATTTTCAAACTGAAATGTAACAGACAAATTAACAGAACCTCATATAAAGTCTATCAAAAAAAATTAAAAGGAACGATTTTGATATCCCATTTTAAAACTTTAAAGAAAATTCTTTGAATTTACAGACATTAATGCAATTTATTGTCAACAGATGAAAAATTAAAAACAAACAAGATACGCAACAAATAATTTTTACCAAATGCAAGAAAATTTGATTTCCTTCCAACGTGTATAATTTTAAAATGTTAAAACTAATTGTAAGATTTTTTTTATCTCTGCATTTGTTATCATCGCTCTTACTTAGAAGTAATATATATATTTTTTTTAAATAGTGGGATCAGCCGACTTTGAAGATAATTGCTAATTTTAAGCTTAAAAAATAAATAATAATATAAAAGGTTTCCCACTAACCCTAAGTTCAGGGGGTTGCCAGTTGGACTTAGGATTAATATTAAGGTAAGTCTTTATTTATTTATTTATTTTCCTGAGGAAAGAAATACCAACACATTGATTGGCCATAGATTCTTACTATCTATGAAAGACGAATATTGATTAACTTTAAAGTGCAAGTCGGTAAAAATTAAAATTTTCTTGCATCTGGTAACAGTTATTTATTGTATGTTTTATCTCTCTCTAAAGATTTCTGCTCTGTTAACTATACATGATTGCATGTATATTTCTTGATAATAATCATGTGTGAAAAGTTAAATCCAGTTTTACAAGTACTAGACCCTGCCCCTCCAGGGTGTAGATGTTCATCTAGATATAAGGTATCACCCCTCCTCTCTCTTGCTGATTTAATGGATGCCATCATTTTGTGACATCATGCACCGTGAAATTATTCATCATCTGTTTTAATGGATGACGTCATATCTTTGTGAGGTCATCAACTGAGCATGGGTGACAGTGAGAGATAAAAAAAATAAGATAAACAGTGTTTTAGTAACCACAGACAGACAGACAGAGAGAAAGGTCGTCTTAAGGTTTTCACTTCATTTCTGATATCATAAAGGATCTCTTTGTGATGTGCACCAACACTTCTTTAATAGACAAATTCTGGCATTTACGACAGCATAAAGAATATTTTCAATGTCTTTCCAACTTTTAGTGGACTACATCATTCTTTTGTGATGTCATTCATTGTGCACAGAGATAAGTAAAATCTATGGAATTTTAGCGGTAGATACTAAATGGATTACTAATAGAAGTGGAAGATTTCCTATTTAGATATTTTGAAATTTCAAGGGTTTAAATTGGAATTAAAGTCAAGCTCCTACACTACAGACTCCACAGGCCTAATCTATACTCCTATAAATTCGTTTCTCTTTTGTGTATATAATACTCATATTAAAAACACTCTTTTCTATTTATTTAAAAAGAAAATACAATTTTCTTATATATGGGTCGTAGAATTGCATCCACGAGCAAAAGATCTAGCTAATTTGCATATTCTTTTAAACATTCATTTTAATTAATTCCCTATTAGTTTTTTTTTCGGTTTTCTTATCGAATGATCATCTTTAGTCAACTATTACGTGTAATTATAGTCATGCAGATATTCTACATGATTTATACTTGCATAATGTTTGCGTAAAAAGTGTGCAGTAAACACAAAATTGTTTCCATATATATTTATCTATACGTATATATTTTTGTTTTTCTATCTATCTATAAAAGTGAACGTATCTGTGTGTCTTTACATTTCCCTACGTCAATTTTTAATCTACAGACTCGAAATTTGATATACAGAGTACTGAGATTTGGGAAAATTGATGTGATCGGTTTTTGGCCAGAAATTTGGCGATTAAGGGGTCAAAGTTCAACAATTTGACCTTTGAACACTCTACTAAACTCCTCCGACAATTTTGGGTTTAAACACTTGAAATTTTAGATATAGGTTCCTTGGACATGGATCTAACTTAATAACTTGATTTGAGCTCAAAACAATAAATTTTAAGGAGTCATAATAGGGGTAAAGTTAAAAAAAACATTGACCTCTGCAGTCTTTTCCAAATTACTCAGACAATTTCTGGTCTAAATATTTGAAATTTTACATAAAGGGTATTCAGAGATAGGGCAAGCTTTTTCATCAGTTTGGGTCGAAAACTTTTAGTTACCAATATATAAATGTATGTATGTATGTCTGTTTGCATGTCTGCCTTAAACTTTCAATAGAGGCGACGGATTTTACTAAGATAAGTATCATTTTAAAGTTGGATATTTCATACAACAAATATCGAAAAATTGGCTAAAAACATTAATATCTTCCCCTTCAACTAGGCACTTTTCTACAGGGGGGGGGGGTCACCTTTTTTTCGCCGATATTTTTTAAAGTTATCCTCTCCTTTAGATTGTCTAGCCTTAATTAAAAAAAACGTCGCTTCCGGTTTGGCAGTGGTCGTAACAGCATAAACGTTAGGTTTTACCCCGTTCTTTTCCTCCTATGCGATACGGGTTCGAGCCTGTCTTCCTACTACCACTTTTTTTTTTGTTCAACGTACAACTCCAAACACCCGGGCAACGCCGGGCTGAAATGCTAGCATTAAATAAAATTGCTTTATCATAAAATAAAAACAGGATTGGCATAAATTATTGGATTAGGAAACTAATAAGTGTTTGCTTTTAAAATGCTGATAAAAAGCACAAAAACAAGAAAACTTAGAGGAAAAGATTTAAAAAAGGAAATTGACAATTGTCAAGTTAGTCTGTTTTAGTTTTTATACTAGGCATACTACTTAACCAGTGCTGTATTTGTTATTTTGAAATTTTATTTATTACAGTAATGTTTGGTAATTAACTGAATCAAATTGTAAAAAAAAAACTTAAGCTAATGTTTTAATCTCTATTTATAAAATTAGATGTAAATAACTTTTAAAATTTCTATCTTTTAATACATGAGAATTTTCAAAGAATATTAAAGCCAGAAATGACAATTTAAATGCTTTCAAATTCCTTTTACATTTCAAAGGATCACAAAGCAATTCATTTTTTTTCCAGCTATCAATAAAAGATTAAAATGGCTGACTTGTTTATAAATAAACGAAAATACACTGATGTATTTAATTACATGATTAAAATATTCTTTTTTAAATAGAATTTAAAAAATGTTTTAGTTCAATTTAATTAACGCATCGTTTGGACATTAAATTATTGAACTAAAATATTATTGAAACTAATTTTGTGAAGTTTTAATCTATTTATGAAATCATTTGATATAAATAACTTTGAAAACCTTCAATCTTCCAATACATTCTAGTTTAAAGATTTTCAAATTTCGAAATGTCAAATTCATACTTTTCTTTTTCAAATTAAAAAAAAAAAGGATTTTTTAAAATTTCGTTTTAGTTTATGCTATTGAGTTTCATAAATATTAGACTCTCTCTGTCTGTGTGTGTGCGTTCGTTCGTGTTCCCTATAATCTTTCTTTCTCTCTCTATATATGCATCGTGTTTCCTATAGAAAGAATCTACATAAAAACTTAAGTATATTTATAAGTCAAAATTTCGAAGGATGACAACATAAGTGGTCCTAACTTTCTACATGCATTTCTAATGTGCTGAATCTCCATATGCCCCTCTCTAATGGACATGGCGGTTCTAACGTTTCTTAAAAACTTCAAATACATATTAAGCGATTTTTAATAAAAATTTAGACGATAGAGATTTTCAAAATTTCAATTTATTTTGAAAGAAGGTGGTGCAGTAAAAAAAAAAAAAAAAAAATGAAATATGGTATCATGAGCATAATAAAAAAAAAAGGATAGCGTTTTGTAAATAAGGTTTGTAGTCCCTCATTTGTTTTCTTTTTTAAAAGTTTGTTGTTAATGTTAAACCATATAGAGAGAATTTTCCAAAATTTCAGTTTCTTCTGCCTATAGTAGGTGGCGGAAGGAGAAGAGGGCAGGACTAGAAAAAAAAAAAAAAATAAATAAATAAAAAAAGAGACAGTAATAATGAAAAAGGAGTGTTCGTCATTCAATCTCAAGCCATGTCGGATCTTCCTACTAGTAACAAATAAAACATAATTCAATGTGTAATTATTCAAGTTGCCTTGATGCGATAAACACATACATGTGTGACATTATCTCCTACTTTACAACAGAAGATACATTTGATGCTGAAGATCAAAGCTAGCATCATCCCCATCTATCCATATCAAAACACGTTTGTAGTTTGCTTTAATCTTGTTATGTATAAGAAATAGATTTATTAAATTAAGAAATATCCAGCTCACAATTTTATTTGTAAAAAAACCTACATGTCTTCTTTGCCCGTGTCAATGTCTATGATTGTGATGAATAACAATCAGATACAACTAATGGACACCAAAATCAGGTATTCCTATATTTAACATACTCAAAAGAGAATTAAAAAAAAAAAAAAAAAAAAAAAAAAATGTAATCGCTACCGATAGCCACACAGAACAAATTGACAGTTTGTGAGTATATACAAATACAGCACTTACCTATTTCAAGATAACTTACTGAAAGACAACTAATAAATATTGAAAACAGGATGGGCAATGTGATAAAAGAAATAAAAAATATATATCCAAAAAATAAAGGGCCGCGTGAACAAAAAAAGACCAATGCAGCACTCAAACCCTGCGGGTTGAACCAGTTTCCTTCAAAGAAGAAAGTTTCATGGAAATAACAAATTCACAAGTGGTCCTACATTGCTTGTATATACCCGTCACTGTAGATGATGTTAGGTTTTTGCTGTTCTTGCAGGGAGGTACTGACATCCTCCTACATACAGCACATGGTATTTCCAAATGATCACTATCTGGTACTGACCAGGCCCCACATCGCTTAACTTTGATAATCTAATAAAAACATTTGTTGACATGATTATGCCGAACAATACAAATAGACGCAAAATGAGAGGAAAAATGGTGAAAAAAGCAAAATCGGAAAGATTGCTACATGGAGGAGTCATAAGATTGGCCTAAGAAATTGTGAGAAAAAAACAAAACAAAAAAAAAACAAAAAAAAACATGAACATTCATCAGAAAAGGACATGTGAACATAAAAAAACAATTGATACTGACAGCCGCATATACGAACATTATCAGAACAAATCACATAAAATCCCCAGATAAACAAGATTCAGGAAAAGAGCAGATACATACAGACAAATCAGTAAACTAAACCATAAATGAAGGCAGGAAACTCCTAAAGGAATATATTAAAACAGACATCGCTGGATTGAGAAGGCAATCCATTGGGAACTGTGCAAAGAACTAGACTTTGAATAGACAAAAAGGCGATAATCTGAAACAATGGAAAAGGAAATTCATAAAATCCTCTTCAACATGGAAATGGAATCTGATATACTTATCCAAACAAGTGGAGGGGCAGGTGTATCAGAATTTTTGTAGGAATTTTTGACACCCCTAACACGAAACAGCGAATAAAATATAAAAAACTCGTAATTTCTCTTTTAAAAGTGGGTTGTTTATTTTTAAACTATTAAAGTTGTATAAAAAGTAATAGAAATATTATTTTTATTTTTTAAAAAATAGTAATGAAATTAATTGAATTTTACGAGCTGAGTATTTTTCAATTTTTAAACTTAAAAAATCTATCAAAATTTTTCTATTGATTCTATTTTTACGATATTTTCAGGGTCAATGTGAAATTTTATGCTCTTTCCAATAAACTGAATATAATATTTTAGACAAACGTTTTTGTTTTTTTTTAATTCACGCCCCCCCCCCCATTTTGAAATGTCTATTAAAAAGTAAATTAATTTACTCAAAGTTTTAACATATCATAAATTGAAGATAACAGATCAATAAATAATATATTCAAATTAAAAAAAAAAGAAAGAAAAAAAAAAGAGTTTTTTTTTTTTAGAAATTTACCTGTAAAGTACGAAGTTACAAGCCCTTTTTTTTTTTTAATTTTTAAAAAAAAATGAAACCTTGGTCCTTGCTCCTTTAATTGAAAAAAAAAAAATTAGGGTTTGAATTACATTCTTCGAGTAGTTATAAGCTTGGAAAGACAGGGGGTCGAATTATTCAATATTTTTCACAAAGTTTTTCACAAAGTTTCCTAGTGGAGGGGACTTTGTGAAAAACTTTGTGAAAAATATTGAATAATAAGTGGAGGGGACTTTAAATTTTGGCGTTGCAGCAGATCACATAATGAAGTTGAAGGAGGCAGGGAAAATAATAAAAATAAAACAAAAAAGCTAAAGGAAATATGGAGCATGAAGAAAACTACAGTAATAGCAAAAATTGTAAGAATATTAGGAACAGTTCTGAAAAACTTGGAAAAAAGGCTAGGAGAAATTGGAATCAAAAGAGGATTAACACCATATAAAAAGGCACTAATGAAAAGAGCTAAAATGTTAAGAAAAATCTTTGAGTGCAGAAATCAACACACATAGCCAGATGACACAACCAACCACATTTCAAGTTGAAATAGAATAACATTGCGTAAACACAAGTAAAAAGATCAAAAAAATTTCACATGAAACCAAAAGAACTGAAACTACTAGGGTGAATATGATAAAATGAAACGCAATGATTATGAATGATAAAGGAAGACGGGAAAACTGTGGGTACCATTCAGATGGCCATTCACAGGGCATAAAGAGTATTGAAATCCTGGGAAGTCTTATTGTCACTCAGAGTCCAGAAATCAATAGCCTTTATCAAGGAGAAGTTAATGGTAAAGGGCTTTTGTGAGGATCTGAAGTGATTGAAAATGGTGATTAAATGAAATAGAGAGTATTGGAAATCTCAGGCTGTAGGGAGAACACTTGTTTTTACTAGTGAGTGATCACAAATAATAATGTGAGAACCGTTTGTCAGTAAATAATCTATATAATACTCTGCTTGTCCCTTCCTTAATTAGTCTGTATGTTATACTTTGAAAAAGACCAAATACAATTTTGAAGGCCAAATTCACAAAATTTGTCTTTAAAAAGGCTCATCTGACAATCCTGGACAAGAATATGAAAATGATCTCCCTTTAATGTAGCCTCATTTTTTAATATCCCTATAATATATGATCATTGTTGTAATGGTGTAAAAAAGGATAGTAATTTTGACATGCAGTGACTTTTTACTAAGGAAAGTCAGTGAAACATTAAATGTTAAAGAAAAGGTAACATTCAAAAGAAATGGGTGGGTGGGGGGCAAAAGAACATTGTCTGCCATGAGATGCTGGACTGAAAAATTGAAGATCGTCTCTTACAATGTGATTTTATTATTTGTAATGAACTATGTAGTACAATATTACTTTCTGAGTATTTATTAGTACTTGTTAATTTATATCATTTGGATCAGTTCCATATTTAAAATACAATAGACACTATTTTCATAGAAATGTTTATAAACTCATATTTACTGTGTTGTTTCTTTTTTTTTTTTTTTTTCAGTTTAAAATTTTTTTTTTTTTTTTGCGCTATCCAGAAAAATATCAGTTTTATCAAAGCATATTTGTTGATTAAATATATTTTTTATTCCATAGAATTTCCACGAATCCTGGTAGTATACAATAATAATCTACGTGAATATTTGTCCCAAAAATGTAGAGTTTTACTGGATGATTCTTATCTGCGGCAGTTGAAGATGTTAGATTTAAGCAGCTGCACTTTTCAAAATTGAAACGACAAAAGACAAATAGTAGACTTATTGATTTTATATCCAACAAAAGAAGAAAAAAATTAAGTCTAATGCAGAGAGAGAATCTACATATAAAAAATGGCTGCAAAGGATTAAAAAAAAAAAAAAAAGAAAAAAAAAAGAAAGAAGAAAGGATAACTGTGAAAAGATGCTTCATCAAAGAGTCGGATGGCTTAGATATAAACATTAAAAGAAAATCGTCAAATAAATAAATAAAACTCTAACCAACTATGCCTAAAAATAAATCTTTTTTGAAATTGTGGAATCTAACAAGGAAACTAGAATATCACTGCACTCTTCTTCAATATAAAGGGATGAGATGATCTTTTTATCCAGAACAGGGAAGCAATACAGAAGAAAGCAATCGGAAAGAAAAAACAAAACAAAAAAAAACAAATGACTGATGATGTATGAAAGTGAAACTCAGCTAGTGAGGGTTGAGGACATGCATTGCATGGAGAGATATATGAAAATACAATGGATATGTAATGTGAGTCTTAAAGAAAGGCTGAAATCTGATGACCTTAGATACTATATACAGATATGTGCAGAGGGCAGTGCAAAAAAAAAAAAAAGAAAAAAAAAAAAGAAAGAAAGAAAGAAAAAAAAGCCATTTAAAACAAAGACACCAAGTGGCCGTTTGGAGAGAAGGAGATACTACGAGACTGGGGGCGTGCAATAAGTAATGCCCCTGACCCACTTCCCATAGCAGTAGAGCAACAAAACTTGGCACAGTTATTAGTCTTTCTCTACATAGGAACAACTCAGAGTTATGCATTTCTCCCATCGTTTGATGCAGCTCTGGAGACCATTTTTGTAGAACACTCCAGGTTGGTCCTCCAACCATGACGTGACTTCAGAAATCAAGGCTGCATCATCTGGGAAACGCTTTCCTTTCAAAAACAACTTCATGGCTGGGAAGAGGTGAAAGTCAGAGGGTGCAAGGTCAGGAGAGTAGAGAGGATGGGGAAGGATTTCATAACCACATGCCCGTGCTTCTGATCTGGCGACATGCGAGTTGTGGACCGAAGTGTTGTACTGCAGGAGGAGGGTACCTTTGCTGATCTTGCCCTGCCTCTTGATTTTGATAGCTTCCCTTAATTTTCTCAAAAGTGAAGCATAATAGGCTCCTGTAATTGTGATACCCTTTGTCAGGAAATCTGTCATCACTACTCCGTCCTTGTCCCAGAAGACTGTGAGCATGACCTTGCTTGTGGAGGGCTGCACCCTTACCTTCTTTGGAGGTGGTGAGTCCAAGTGCTTCCACTGGATTGACTGGGCTTTGGTCTCTGGATCATAGTGATGGACCCAGGTTTCATCCTGTGTAATCAGTCTTTTGAAAAACTGACTCATCTTCTTGGCACATCTCCAAATTCATCCTCAACACTCAACGCGTTCTCGCTTCTGGAATGGTGTGAGCAACCTGGGAATCCATCTGGCAGACACCTTATGCATTTGCAAATGATCATGAATGATAGTTTCCACAGATCTTGACATCTTGAGCTATTTGGCGAATAGTAATGCGCTGATCTTCCAAAATGGCAGTCTCAACTTGACGGAGAGATGCTTCATCAATGGCAGAAGAGGGGTGACCAGGTCTGAGAGCTGTTTCCACAGACTTCCGGCCATGTTTGAATTCACGATGCCAGCGTTTTACAAGGTCATATGATGGAGTATTATCACCATAAGTTTCTTTTATTTCATCAAAAGTCTCCTGTGGTGTGTGTCCTTTCAAATACAAAAACCGGATCACTGCTCGACATTCAACAGGCTCCATTTCACACCTGACTCAGTTCAAACACCTGTAAAACAGAAACCACAATCAGTTCAGAGCTGTAATTTGCCACATAATCCAGATATAAATCATTGCACATGCAAATTTTCAGCTAGATCAGACAACTGGAAGTGGGTCAGGGGCATTACTTATTGCACGCCCCTTGTAAGTTATTCTTAACAAAACAAATCATCTAACTGCCTTATACCATTCACAAATTGTCTGAAATGTGCAACTATAGCTGTGCCTCGATTCACCACCTTACTCCAAACACATATGCCATAGTTGTTTTTTTTTTTTTCCAGTTTCTACATTTCTGGTGTTGATGGTCTCGAGGCACAACCCCATAATTCACAGGTTACATCTATCTACTATATAAAAGTAAAACTGTGTGAAGTGTGTGTGTGCGCGCATGCTTTTTTTTTTTTTTTTGTATGTCCAGCAAAGCCCGGGGGGGGCACGTCTTACAACTTTTTATATACTCCCTAGATTATAATACTTACGATTTATGAAAGGAAGTAGTCTCTTTTATTTGAGCAACTTTTATTTTATAAAATTCCCGCTATTCTACCTTCTCACGTGCTTGTTCATGTTTTTCATATAAAAAAAGCAAAACTAACAAAAGTGAAGGCAGTTTTCCGGCTTTGTGCCGGGGACGTCCAGAAAGCAATTAGCTTTGATCACTGTGTGGAAAATCCCTTATAGCAGACGATTGCTATTCATTTGGACACCTGAGAGCTGGGAATGATCTTGTGGTGAAGAAAATAAAACTTAACTGGCCCCAGGCACTTTCATTTCTTTGCCGACTCCTGACCTAATTATTAGTGAGTCAACTTTTGATTGACATCGCTAAATTTAGATGCTTTTCACTTCCTTTGTTGTCGTAGTGCAGCGATAAGATCTCAGGTTTTCAGCCTTCATGTCATGGATTTGAATCTGCCTGCCTACTAACACCTTTTTTTGTTCTTTTACACCTCCGGACAACACCGGGCACCCTCGCTAGTCTATATATATAAAAGGCAAAAGTTTTGTTTTCACGGGGATTCTCGGACTGTTTATATATCCCCTAGATAATAATATCTAGGATTTGCAAACATGCGTCGCATCTAGATTTATTTACGTCAACTTTTACACAATTCTTGCTATTTCGGCCCTTCTCGTGTTGATTCGGCTTTTTCGTATAAAAGTAAAACTGATGTGCAACTAAGGTGCGGTTTTCAGCCTTTGGGGCCAGAAGCGTTCAGAAATTTTTAAAAGAAGTTTAACATAGGGTTTAGATCTACCCCCCCCCCCACACACTTACAAAAATCTTTTCGCTGTTTTTTTCCTCATTTTTTTTAGATATTTGTTTTCGAGCCTACCTTCCTACCAAAACTTTTTCCCTTTTTAGATCTACCCCCCCCCCAACACACACACCTACAAACACCCGGGCAAGGCCGGGTAACCCCGCTACTCTATATATATAAAAGGCAAATGCGGTGCGCAATTTTTGTATGTCCAAAAAAGGCTTTTTTCGCCGACAGTCTCGGGGTTGTTACTATCGCTTAGAAGTGTTTTATATACACCCTAGATAATAATATCTAGAATTTGGGAACGCGCGTCGCATCTAGATTTACTTACAGCGACTTTTACAAAATTATTGCTATTTTGGCTTTTCACGTGTTGATTCGGCTTTTTCCTATAAAAGCGAAACTAATTCAAAGCTAACACAATGTTCTCGGCAATCATGCCGGGAACGTCCAGAAGCAATCAGCTTTAATGCGAGGAAAATTCCTTATATAAGACGATTGCTATTCAATTTGGACAATCCCTTTTTTATGGGGAGCTGGTTTCTCCCAAACATCTTGGGGAAACAAAACGAGCCAAAGTTGAGTAAAAAAAAAAAAAAAAAAAAAAAAAAAAAAAAACCTGCCCTGCAATAAAGTTAACACCATTACTTCTATTTGACCTCATTAATGAACTCAAATAGAAGTAACGGTTTTAACTTTATTGCGGGGGTACCTGTCAATTCAAACATCTTTCCGTTTCTATTTCTTGGTCGGCGAATGGTTAACGTTGCACATTATTTTTTTCACACTTTATTATTTTCCAACTGTGCCTCAAGGCTTTGACTTTGATTCTTCCTACTTACCTACCAAAACGATATTCCAGTATTCTTTTGTTTTGTAGTTACCCAAAACCACACACACCTCCAAACACCCGAGCAATGCCGGGTACCCCCCGCTAGTCTATATATATAAAAGCGAAAATGTATGTATGTACGTACGTACGTGTGTGTTTGCTTTTTGTGTATGCCTACAAAAGGCTTTTTTTGCCGTGATTCTCGGTTGGCTGGCTCCTTAAAACTTTTCATATGCTGTCTAAATAATAATATCTACCACTAAGGAACTCGGGTCGCAGCTATCTTTAATTTACCCGACTTTTACAAGCTATTTTCGAGATATTTTTTGATCACTGCGTAGTGGGGAAAACAGAAACTGGCTTCAAGCGCAAAACTAGGTCAAACATCATGCGACTTAACGTTCTTGCACCTGTTAATTTCGCTTTATAAACGTCAACTTAACAAACATCAATTCATCTATTCCCGTGGTCGAGATGGTTAGGTCGTAGGTTTTTTCCATTTCCTTTCCACTTCTGCATCAAAGGTTCGGGGTTCACGCCTACCTTTCTACTAAAACTTTCTTTTTTCTTTTACACCACCAAACACCCGACCAACGTTTTTTTTTTTTTTTTTAACAGGGTTGTTTTGATCTACCCCCCCCCCCAACACACACCTCCAAACACTTGGGCAACGCCGAGTACCCCCCCCAGCACTATAAATATAAAAGCGGAAATGTATGTGTGTATATGTGTTCGCTTTTTCTGTATGTCTACAAAAGGCTTTTTTCAGAGAAGCAGTCAGTCGGTTCACAACTTTTTATATCACATATAAATCGTAATATCTCAGAGTTAACAACGAATCTCGCCTGTCTATTTAATTTGCTTGACTTCGGGAAGATAAATATTCAATATTTGTCGCTCGCCGCATGTGGATTAGTCTTTTTCCTATAATAAAAGCGACACCAATTCTGGCAGTATTTTCTGTCTATCGACGGAAATGTGCGAAAGCAGTCAGCTTTGATCAATGTGGAAATATTTTCCATATATCAAACAATTGCTATTCAATTTGGACAAGGGGAGCCGCCCCCCCCCCCTTAGGAAAAAAAAAAGCCTTCCTGTAGTAAATGAAATACTATCCCGCAGTCAAGCTTGACCTCATTAAGTCATTAAAACGTGCACCTGCCAAATCCAAGTAATTAAATAAATTCAAACGTCTTTCCGTTAGCATCTCGTGGTGGCCCAATGGTTAAAACCGTCGCACTCTTTTTTTCACACTTTAATTTCCAACTTTGCCTCAAGAGTTCAGGTTCGATCCTCATACTTACCTACCAAAACATTTTTTGTTTTATTTTACCCCCCCCCCAGTTTCCACACACACACCTCCAAACACCCGGGCAACGCCGGGTACCCCTCGCTAGTCTATATATATAAAAGCGAAAATGTATGTATGTATGTATGTATGCTTTTCCTCGATGTCCACAAAAGGCTTCTTTCAGGAGAAGCGCTCGCTCGGTTCACAACTTTTTAAAACTTTTTATATCATCTATAAATTGTAATATCTCACACTTAACCATGGAGCTCGCCTGTCTATTTAATTTTATTGACTTTCAAATGTTAATTATTCGACATTTCCCGCATCGGCATGCGTTACATTCGGTTTTTGGTATAAACAAAAAGTGAAACTCGACTCTAATCACTGGCCGAAAGCCAGTGGTCTCTAGAGAGCTAAGTAACGTTTGTCCAATGTCGACTTCGTCATATCAGACGGTAGCTTTCATTTCAAGACGAGGGAGCGTTTTTTTAAAAACAAACAAACTGATTTATTGACCTCATTAAAAACTGTCCTGCACAAAATGCTAACTGCTGAATACCTATCGCCGTCACGTCAATCAAAAACGCACACCTGTTTTTTTTTTTTTTTTTCACTTTACTATTTTCCAACTGCGTCATCAAGGCTTTTTTTTTCACGGGCACCTGTTTTTTTTCTCACACACCTACAAACACCCAGGCAACACCGGGTACCCCTCGCTAGTATAATATAAATCTCACCTATCTGTTTAAATGTATGTATGTATGTTTGTATGTCTGCCTAAAACTTTTGAAAGAGGTGACAAATTTCCATGAAATCGGTATCGTTTTTAAGCTCGACACTTCGGACGACAAATATCGAAAAATTGGCTAAAAACATTAATTCCTTCAGCCTCAACTGAGCACTTTTCTACAGGGAGGGGCCGCTTTTTTCGCCGATATTTTCGAAAGTCATACTCTCTTTTTGATTGACTAGCCTTAATTTAAACCTTCGCCACTTCCGGTTTGGCGATAGACGCAATGGCAAAGATGTCACGTTTATTTTTTTTTCACGCTCTTTTCCTCATTTGCGGTACAGGTTTGAGCCTGCCTGCCTGCCTGCCTACTACCACTTTTTTTTTTTGCTCAACACACACCATCAAACACCCGGGTAACGCCGGACACCCAGGCTAGCCTATTACATAAATCTCAGTTGTTTGTGTTTTTTGTGTGTCCGCTAAAAAGATTTGTCATCCACATTGAACTGGCCTGAACTCTGTACCATTAGAAAGAGCAATCTTTCGGAAATCGAAAAATGAGAAAAAAATCATCAATTATTCACTTTCATACCTTCATGTAGAAATGTTTTGTTTGAAGGAGTCGATTCCTTGTTTCATTTTTAAAAAGCTAAATTTGCAACGTGATAACATCAGTGACATTTTGGTTCAATCGATAGTGTGTTCACTTCTGGACTTAAGTTTCGCAAATTCGCGCCCAACACGCGTTTTTTTTTTTTCTTTTAAAATTCTCAATTTTCTCATATGTGCCCACAACGAGACAATTTTTTTTTCTCTTTTAATATCTTATATTTTTTATGGTATACTGGGGAACCCCAGTATACCATAAAAACAACAGAGATAAAGACATTGTATTCAAGGGACTTGAACACAGGTGTGCATGCTATTTGGAATCTTGCTTCTACATCTGAGCTATGACTAACATCTCTAGCCATGATTCTTTTCGTTATCTCCCCTAAGAGCCAACACATCTACTTTCAATTGGAAATCACATCCCCCCCCTGCCCCAGCTTACATTCACTGAAAACTAGATGTCTGTTTTCTTTCTAATCTTCCCTGCTTACAGCTAATTGTTCATGGCGTTGCTTTTACTGTGTCTTTTTATTGTCATTCATTTTCTTGTTGATTTCTTGCGATGGTCGTACCTTCATGACAAAATGAACAATCTAAATGTTGAGAGAGAGACAGAGAGAGAGAGAGAGAGAGAGAGAGAGAGAGAGAGAGAGAGAGAGAGAGAGAGAGAGAGAGAGAGACAGACAATGTTAACCAAAAGTTGGAGAACTTAAATCCCTGAGCGAGTTTTGCAATTTAAGCTGAAATTTACTTTTTTTTCTGAATTAAAGAAAAAGCAAAATTCTGCTAAAGGAGCAGGGAACTAGTATCCCTGATGGATCAGAGTGCTTGCGTTAAATGTAGAACAGTTGAGGCAGCAAATTCAGTTCCCAGGAAAGCCAAGGAAAACATGGAAGTGATAAGGATGGATTTTGAGAGAAAGAAGAATAAAAAGTTTACTTTGAAGTCAATTTTTAAACGCCATCCAATACATGCCAGCATATAAAAGATATATATATATATATATATATATATATATATACTAGCATTTCAGCCCGGCGTTGCCCGGGTGTTTTGGATGTGTCTGTTGAGCAAAAAAAAAAAAAAAAAAAAAAAAAAAAATGGTAGTAGGAAGGTAGGCTCGAACCCGTACCACGAAGGAGGAAAAGAATGGGGGGGGGGGGGAGACCTGACGTTTTTGCTGTTACAACCGCCGCCAAACCAGAAGTGACTTATGTTTAAATTAAGGCTAGACAATCGAAAGGAGAGGATGACTTTAAAAAATATCGGTAAAAAAAGCCCCCACCCCTTAGAAAAGTGCCCAGCTGAAGGTGAAGATATTAATGTTTTAGCCAATTTTTCAATATTTGTCATCTGAAAGGTCGAACTTCAAAACGATACTGATCTTGGTAAAATCCGTTGCCTCTCTCGAAAGCTTTAGGCAGACATGCAAACATACATATATTGGTGACTAAAAGTTTTCGACCCAAACCAATTAAAAAGCTTGCCCTATCTCTGAATACCCTTTATGTAAAATTTCAAATGTTTAGACCAGAAAGTCTGAGTAATTTGGTAGAGACTGCAGAGGTCAATTTTTTTTTTAAGTTTGACCCCTAAACGTTTATTGTTTTGGGCTCAAATCAAGTTATTAAGTTAGATCCATGTCCAAGGAACCTATAACTAAAATTTCAATTGTTTAGACCCAAAATTGTCGGAGGAGTTTTGTAGAGTTCTCAAAGGTCAAATCGTTGAACTTTGACCCCTTAACAGCCAAATTCCTGACCGAAAACCGATCAAATATTTCCCCAAATCTCAGTACCCTGTATATCGAGTCTGTAGACTAAAAATTGACAGAGTTATTGCGGAGGGAAATGTACACACACACACACACACACACACACACACACACACACACACACACACACACACACACACACACTCACTTAAGACACTGATAGAATTCAGATGAAAAATCCTGATAGGTATTACTTAAAGTAATACTTAAAATTGAACCACGAAACTTATATATATATACTAGCAGGTCACCCATCATTGCCCGATTGTAAAATACACATAAATATATTTTACTTCATATAGAAACTGAGACATATGCATGTGGGTATTATGTTTTTCTAAATAGGTTACTTCTTGTAAATGAAAAAAAAAAAAAAAAAAAAAATACTTGAGCTGAGATCGAAACCGAAACCTAAAGACAGTGGGTCAAGTATGGTAACCATTAGGCTGGCTTGACACGATCTTTAAAAAATGTTTTCAAACCTACTTATTCTTAGCATAAGTAATATCATGTGAATGATTTGCGCATTCGTGAAACTTGCCAAACAGATAAAAATCCGCATTCAAATTTTTCAATTTTGATCCCTAGCCAGCCTTTTCTGGATGAAAACCGATTAAAAAGTTTCTCACATGTCTGAATACCCTATATACCAAATATAAAGTCTGTAGATCAAAATATTGCAGGGTATATAGGTTGAGAAGTGTCCTCGCACACACCCACACACATATATATGTGGATGAATTTTACATGTTTTCTTCTGATCAGAGAAATGAAGACACTTCACAAAATTCAATATGGCTGATCATATAGAAAGACATAAAAGACATTGCACCATTCTTTTTTAATATAATGTCTGATTAATACAAAGGAAGCATCACCAGAGGCTGGAAGGATTGAAAAGGTTGGCATATCTTCACTCTGTTAAGCCAGTTTTATTTTATTAGTCATGAAATTTTTGGCAAGCAATTGTTTATATTGTATATGATATTTTGAGGGTTGTGTAAAGAGGATTAGCTTAATCTATTTATTGTCTTTTAGTCAACTGCCTGAAAGAAATGATGTCTGTTAACATTTTCATTTGTGATTTTTCCACCATTCTGTTTTTTGTTTTTTTGTTTTACATAGGAATCCCCACTTATCAAGGCCAAGAGGCCACTTGAGGATAAGGGTTAATAAGTGTACAGTAGTCAATTGGACAATATAGTAATCGTTAGTAATGGAAATTTGGTAAATTTGTTAACTTAAGTGAAATGGCTCATCAAGAACTTGTTTACGTTGGACTTGAAGACAACCACATTGTAGTCAGTTGGAAAGCAGGCAAACGGAAGAAAGTTCCACAGGCGTGCAGTTCTGAGAAAGAAGCTTTGTTCATGGAATATACATTTAGGTTTAGGCACAGATAAAGAGTGGGGGAAATTATTGATAGTGTTTTCAGCTAGACGAGTGTTTCTTGTGAAAGTTTGGCGAGGGGGGGGGGACCATAGATTGGAGCTGAGACAACCACTTGCCATGAAAATAACGATTAAGTAGAGACAGACTTGCAACATCTCTTCTGTGAGAAAGAGGTTGCAGGGAAAAGAAAAGGGCATCCCCTACTAGGTTACGAAGTCTATTTTGAACTCTATCAAGGCAGGATAAGTCCTTTCTAGCAGCTCCTGCCCAGATGTGGCAACAGTACTTCATACTTGAATGTACCTGGCTCTTATATAGGTAGAGAATTGCACCCGCAGTGAGATATCTACTACATAGATAGAAGGATCCCACCATTTTTCCAGCGACTTTGGCAACAAATTTGATGTACGTGTTCCATTTCAGATCAGGAGTAAAGGTCAAGCCCAGAAGCTTGTCAAAACATCAAGCCTCCCCAAGACGAGAACCATTCATTTCAATTGATGCCAAATGGGGATCAGAGTGTTGATGTAAAGATAGAAGCATTTTAGATGCATTAAAAGTAATCAGCCACCTCTTTCCCCATTGTACCACATGCTCAAGATCAGAAAGAACGGTCATTTACGGTCTTTGATGTGCTACCATAGATAGTAGTCTCGTCAGCATAAATGTCTACGAATGATGTAAGAATGTGATTTGGAAGATCATTAATGTAGATTAGGAAGAGAGTTGGGCCCAGGATGGACACCTGAGGAACTCCAGCATTAATACTGTGAGCTTCTGATTTCTGCCCATCAACCAATACTTTTATGAACCTATCAGAGTGAAGTAAATCTTCATACCATACTCTATCAATGGCCTTTGATATGTCAAGAGTAATTGACCTAGAAAGGACGTCTCTGTCAAGAGATTCACCAATCCTATCAGAATATCTGCTGTAGATCTAGCAGAACAGAAACCATATTGCATGTCACTAAGAAGATTATTTTTGCTGAGATGGTTGACTACTTCTCTATTTAACACATATTCCAGCAACTTACTCATGACGCACAGGAGACATTTTATTAATAGGATGCGACCCATGAACCAAGACAGTTTATTATTTAGCTATGATTGGTATGAATAAATTAAAATGCATTCTTTTTTTATGTCAAGTGTAAACTTAGACCCCACAATATCATGTATGAATTAATTAAAAATAAAACGGATTTCTTTTTTTATGAATGTTAAGCATGAAAGCAGACCTCACAACATTATTAGTATGAATAAATCAAAAGTAAGAAAGAAACAATCAGAGAATGTGTCATTTAAATTATAAGTGGATTCAGGAGGATCCTCCTTTCGATAATAAAGAGCAATGCATATTTATTTCTCTCTCATATATATATATATATATATATATATATATATATATATATATATATATATATATATATATATATATATATATCAGGTTAAAGGTATTCAAGAGTGATAACTAATGAACTTAAAGAGGTTATTAAGAGTGCTCGATAAAAGAAGAGCAAGATATATTTTTATTAATATAAACAACTTTACATATTTGTGACACTGGTCATGCTAATGTTTCGGACAAATGGTCAGTTAAAACCAGAAGTCTTTGTCAGGCGACTCAAATGATGTAAATTCTTCTGTAGAAAGCAACCATTTACTTAAAAATGATAAAAATAAATATAATTCCAGCAGATGAGCAAGAGAGGCGAGTTAGTTTGTTTTCTGGACATCTCATGGTCAGTCGATGACTGTATACCTCTCAGGGCGAGATAAGTTCTTAGGCTCTTAGCTAATGACTTATGTTTAGTTGGATTTGTGCTTTAATTTGGTTGCGCTAAGAATCAGGATTTTCAAATCTGTTCAGTAGAAGAAAACCAGTATCATAACCTAAAATAAATAAACCTTTGTTACAGGTTTTAAACTGTGGTTGCAATTTTATTTGGAGGAGGAATCCTACTATTATAGCACTAGTTGAGAGCATACAATTGACATTGCAACCAATGTAGAAACTGAGCACCAACTTCAGACCAGCACAATAAGTGGACGATCACTGCCCATGTAATGAATACACATCCACATTATTTTAATATTTCTTTTTTAAATTTTATTTCTTTTAATTTTAAACTGAAACATTTACAAGTTGGGCATCAGTTTTGATGTAGCTTCTTTATTTAATATGTCACATTTTGAAAGCATTCATTATTTCAATGTTGACCTTTAATGACGCCATGTGCTATTTTTTGTTCCAATGATTGTATTGATTTTATGATGAAAAAAAAATGTAGATTTGCATACAGCAATACAACAATCTTGTTATTTTCACAATATATTGTTCAACCAATGATGCTAGATTTTTTTTTTCGAAAACTATTGTATACCCACTCCTTAAACGGTGGTGGTACAGTATCTATGTCGACTTCCATCTTCATTACACTTCTACAGCTTCATAACTAGTACAAAATAAAAGTAGCAATTTAGAGTTGATGCCTGTATGAGGGGAGAGTGCTACAATGATAGAACTTGTAACACTATAAGTTTAATTTTCAATTTTTTTTTTTTAAATAATTTGCTTCAAATTAATGCTGAATATGCTTTGTCTATCTTTTTCTGTGAATTATAAAAAAATAATGTAAAAAAAATAAAATCACTTATTAAAAACAGTTGTTTTTAAGTTATGCTAATTTGTTTAAATTTATAAAAGTATCCAGTTAAAAATAAAAAATTCTTTAGACTTGCCTTAGCTATTGACATCATAAAAACTACTGCATTAGCAATGTGTACTCTGCCTATTCTTTTTTTTTTGTCAGGTTTAGAAAAAAATGCCAGTAAACAAAAACATGAGAGACGAGTATAATATTCTGTCGTGTGTGGAAGATGAATTAGTTTAGTTGTCACTGGTTCAATTATTGAATCAAAGTCAGGACTAGAAATATGTCTTACTAATAATTTGTATATTGCTAATAATTTGTATATTGCTAATAATTTGTATATTGCTAATAATTTATACATTACTAATAATTTATACATTACTAATAATTTATACATTACTAATAATTTATACATTACTAACAATTTATACATTACTAACAATTTATACATTACTAACAGGCCACCCCGAGTTGCCTGGTTGTAAAATACACTAAAATATTATATTTTAATTTATGCAGATTTTGTATTTATTATTATAGAGCCAATTCTTTATTGATTATTATATTGTACCTAACATATATTAGTGATTTCAAAAGTAAAAAAAAAAATGGCTTGTGTGCTATCAGCTAGAATCAAAACTAAAATATTTAGCTCTCCAGCATTATCCGTTACCATGGCCTAAATTAACACATATACAAAACCTGCAAAAATAATGTTTAACATAACTTTTAATTAGTGCATGCGCAGGAAAAAAAAAAAAAAAAAAAGAAAAAAAAAAGGGCATATTTGACATATACCAGGCCAATATAAATATATTTCCGCGTGCTAGAACATTTTCATCTTAAATTCTATGCAACTATGCAGAATGTTGAAACTATAAATAAATAGAATTCAGCGTAATAGTGAAATGAAACCAATCATTCTATAAGAAACCATAAAAAAATGAATAAGTGATGAATTAATGCATGTTTTTCAAAGGAACATACAAATTAACTTTCATGTAGTTGGTTGCATATCCATGACTGAGTATATTAAAAAGTTGATGCTAGTGCACTTATTGATCCGCGCTATTTTTTAAATAGTATTTTCAAGTTGAATTAAAATTTATGATATCTGTTTTTATCAAATTGTAAGGTTAAAGTACAGAATAGGTACAAAACACCCTTCCCTCATGTTAAGAATGGCTTTCTAAATAACATTATTATTTCAGCATGGATCAAGAAGTACCAACAAGTTTGTTTTAATCATTTTTAAATAGAAAAAGTAGGACTTTAATATAAATGTCAGAGTGCGAAAAAAACCCAAAAAATCTCAGCTTCATAGGTATATAAATTAATTGTGGCTATATAAGAGATGAGTACAATTCTATTTGGTTTAGTTCATTTTACTACATACTATTTAATGTAGAATAAAGTTGTCAAATGTAATTTATAGATAGAGTAATTATTCCTAGACTACATTACTCTCAAAATATATTGCATTACTCCTAGCTTAGAAATTTTACAGAGAGGGTAAAGGCATTACTTCCAAAAGAAATCATTACTTTCAGAAACCATTTCTCATAGAAGGAAATTTTACATAGAGGAATCTGCCATCATCTTTGAAAACATTACTATATGGCTGTGGTAATCTTTTGTTTCCAACACCACTCTCAGTCATGACCTTTTACAGGATGGCTTCATGAAATTGTCATCCTAGAAAAGATGACCATTTGATGAAAACCAGTTTTCTTATTTTGTTGCAGACCATCTCCTAGTTGGATAGTTGTGTACAAATCCCAAGAGTGATAGGGGGGGGCCTTCTATCATGTCTAAAGTGACACACTTTTTTTAAAATTACATTTTCACCCCCCTCCAAAAGAAAAAAGTGCATATTTGACATATACCAGGCCAATATATTTCTGTGTACTAGAATATGTAAGGGACTACTATCAGGGACATAAGCTACAGGGGTACTATGTAGGAGTTAGGCAGCAAGATGTTGGTTCACATTACACTTGAACTTCTACATGTCAGTACAGTTGGTAATCAAAACATAAGAATAAGCGAAGTAAATATTTTAAAAAATAAATAAATGTTAAACTTAAAAAAAAAAAAAAACCTAACGTAAGACAAATGAACGATGTTAAATGTAAAAATGGGAAAAACAAAAAAGAAAACGCGAATGTGATGGAAAAAGAAAACAGAAAAACGAACGTTAAAACTTCTTTAAAAAATCTGGAGAAAAAAAAAAAAAAGAAAAAAAAAAAAAACACTGGCTCAAATAACCGTTTCAATATTAAAATAAAAAAAAAAAAAAAAAAAGAAAAAAAAAAAGATTCGAACCCAAAACCTTTCGATAATGAGGCCGTGCTCTAAGCAACTGAGCTAAGATGACGTTGACGAAATTGGATCAGTTTTTGTAATATTTAAGCTAAATCATGTTCCAATGTCATTTGCGCATGCGTAGAAGCGAACTTGTCATGAGAGGACGGTTTTTGCTGACCCCTCCCTGTAGAAAACTGATGATTTTAGGGTGAAGGAATTAATGTTTTTGGCCAATTTTTCGATATTTGTCAATCGAAGGTTGGAACTTTAAAATGATACCAATCTCGTGAAAATCTGTGACCCGTGTCGAAAGTTTTGCGAGACATACAAATACACATTTTCGCTTTTATATATATATAGAAGATTGATTGCCTATCAAGTTGAGGACCCCCCCCCCCCCCCCGCAATGCACCGGGAGGAAGCTTCACATGTCTCTCTGCAGTGAAAGTCCACAATGCATTGTAGTCTACATTGTACTGGAGAGAATCTACTATTCATTTTATAAAACCTGTAAATAATGGCTTTATTTAAAGTTTAAAATGCAAATGTCAAGTATCATGGTTCAATTGTGTTCTAGAAATAAACACTTACTTCAAACGCACCCCTGTCTTATAAAAGAATCTACAGTTAATTTTATAGGCTGGGCTTTTCTGCTTGTGCGGTGATAAAACTTCTCAAATGCACTTGTGATATTAAGTTGTATAAAAGTGTTAACTTTGGTCAAAATTGGACTTCTTTCTTTAATCGGATTTTTTCCATTATCGGTTTTCAATATTTATCAGAAGCATTTCGATACAAAACCTATCTAGACATGAATACATTCATGTGAAATTATAAAAAAAAAATCAGCCCAGTGGTTTCAGAGTCCATAGGGAATGAATTCAAACACATAAAATTTCTTTTATAGGTAATAAAAATGTAATTTTTTACTATTTATAATTTTTAAGATTGAGTTTGGTTAAGTATATATCACTTATCTGATGGCATTTATACTGTCAAGTATTACTGAACTGCAACCAATAGAATCTGTCATAACAAATATAGCAGATATAGGAAAACGTTTGATTTTTATCATATTAGCATGGTTACCCGACATTGCTGGAGAGCAGACAACAAAGTACAAGAGTTAAAAAGTGTGTATGTGTAAAATATTTTCTTTAAATTCCTTCTACATGCACACAGATATATATATATATATATATACCTCACCATTCTGTCTTTGACGAATTACTACATATAAAATTCTCTGACTAGTTCTAGTTGACCATCAAAGAAGGAGTAGTAGTAATCACAACAAAACATGAATGTGCTTAAATTTTATCTATTACAGTGATGAAAAATATATATCAGCTTTGAGAGTGTGGTAGTTTTGATTTGGAGTTGGACACACATACGCTAAAAACTTTGCTTTATATATAACACATTTTCAAAGATTTAGATCCAATATTTGTAATCCAAGAATGATATCAATGCGAGTGCTAATATAAAGCTTTATATGTGTTAATTAAAACGTTCCATTATAAATCAATTGATTGTAATACTAAATAAAAAGTGAATATGAGCCACATCAAGTTGTAGGACAAATGAACAACCACTTAAGGCTGATCTCCATCCAATAAAATCAATAATGCCAAAAATATACAAAGGTAAATAAATTTTAATTCATAAAGGTCATCAGAGACAATGGCTAATCAAGTTCAAACTGATAACGCCAGGCTTTTATGTCTAATTTAAATCAGCCGTTTGTGGATTTTACAAAAAAAAAAACAAAAAAAAAAAAAACAATTTAAAAATTATCAATCAACATAGCTAAACATATTGAATAATATCTGTATTTATCCGACGTTGTCCAGGAATATTTTTAGTTACAATTTTGCTTTGTCAATTGATCACCTACTTTTCCTCCATCTTTTCTGTTATTTTATTATGAGAAAATATTTAGATTTTACTGCAATGAATAAGTGACGTTTAGTCATTAAATTAATAAAATTGTTTAAAATATAAACAATATATTAGAACAAAAGAAAGGTATATTTTGTTGACTTTATGCCGAAAATAACACAGTAGTTTTGAGTTTTAAAATATATTTTTTTCTTAAACAATTTATGCAATACTTTTGGTTTCTTGCATTTTTACACTTAACTAGTTGTATTTAACAGGCATTGTCCGAGATTGTCATTTAATTTTTTTCTTTTTAAATTGCATAAATCCTTTTGAATTATCAGATTTTTTAAGTTTTTGTTTTTGTGCAATAATAAATTCCTTGCATTTGTTTTAATTGCTTAATCCTTGTAAAACTAATATTACTGTTGGACCGTTCTGAATTCATGTAAATTAAGAAAGAAAAGTTAAGTATATATTATTGTTTTTTTTCTTCCATTTTATATTTAATAACTTCAATGTTAATTCTCCTTCTCCCCATTCATTCAGTTTGAAGCATTTAATTTTTTTTTTATGTTAAATGTTTAATTTATGCCCGTCTCTCTCTCTCTCTCTCTCTCTCTATATATATATATATATATATATATATGTGTTACCATTTCAATTCTATTTTTTGAAATTTATTTATTAACTCGGAAGCACTATATATAGGGTACAGAGAATTGACTCTATAATAATAAATCCAAACTCTGAATAAGTTAAAGCCACATATTTTACAACTGGCCAACGCTGAGTGACCTGCTAGTTTATCATTTTTTTTTTTTTTAGAGGTTTTAAAATTAACAAAAGTAAATTTAACGTTAATTTCTATAACACATATATATATATATATATATATATATATATATATATATATATATATATATATATATATATATATATATATACATACAATAACATATACAAACACTGCTAGTGTGATGATAGATATGATTTTATGGATCAATAAATCCAATATTTTATTTAATGAAACCTGAATAGATACATTTTTATATTAAATATACAAAATATGGATTATTCAGATTAATGTTCTCATCATGCTATTCCCACAATGTTTTGGCCGATCTAACCTCTGACCTTCTTCAAACATGATTGTGTCAAGCTCGTGAATTTCGGAAGGAAACCTTTATTTAATCCATGGGGATAGCTTGGTCTCGTTCCGCCTGCCATAACCATGTACAAGTATTAAGTAATTTGTAATTGTATACTTTTGGTTTCTAGCTGGTCATGGCTGATGAAACAAGAACAAACTACTTCTGTGGATTAAGTAAAAGGGTCCTGTTTAAAATTCCCGAATTTGATAAAATGCACCTAAATAAGATTAGGCGTTTCATTAGCAAAAACATTGCAAGAATAACACACATGCTGAGAACAGATGTCCAAATAATTCAAATTTTCAATCCTTATCTAAAAATTTTTAAAAAAATAGATAAATTTTAGTCAACAGGAAAACCGTTTGTTTTTTTTGTTTTTACGATATTATTGTAGCCTTTTTATTAAAACTGTAAAAGTATTTATCTAAGTAATGTAGTGTCAGAATATATCTGGTTATTACGGTTTATCTTCAATATCCTTATGAGTCTGAGACATATTTCCATTGTATGGATACCCAGCATGAACAGAAACCCCACAATAGCATAATACCATATTTAGACAGAACAGATACTACCCTTGAATCCTAGCCAGAAGACTAAGGTATATTTTAGTTTCATGTATGGTTCAAAAGCAACATCATCTAAAAAAATTTATTTTTCTTTTTTACATTGGATCTTCGGTGATCGGGAGATCCTATTTATTAAAACGGAGAATAGAAGGTGATAACATACTATGAATATTAAGTTAGAGTATCTATATACTAATTTAATGTTCATAGTAGGTTATGACCTATCCTCATTTTTAATAAATAGAATCTCCCAATCAAATAATTTGTAATCTGGAAACCGTGACACATGTACATACGTACGTTAAAGGTACTACGGTATTAATATAAAAATTCCCAAAATTTTAGTTTCTTGGAAGTATTTTAAAGGAGCTTCACGGGGTATAATATCAGCACAACATCCCATTTTATAATTCCAAACTTTCAGCTCTGCACTGAATTCATTCCATTAGTAATTAGACACCAATGTTTCGACTGACATAACTGTATTTCAAATGGGACACTTTATTTAATCCACAGAGGGAGGCTGCTCTTATTTTGCCAGCCACGATCAGAATGAAGTCAAATAATTCTTAATTATATTCTCATTACTGCTTAGACTAAGAATTGAACCTTTAATCTGAAGAGGATATATCAATTAAAAGTGATTATACTCTTTATGACATACTGCTTTTGGCAACTACCATTCACCTTTCATGATGTCACAGCATTTATACATTAACATTTTGATAATTTAATAAATTAGCGAATGGTGATCTTTTAGAGGTACAAGATATTTTCAGGGATAAGTAGTTTTCTAGCACGGTAGAGAGAGCCCACCTTCCTCGCAGCAGCTTTGGCAATGTTCTCAATGTATCTATTCCAGTTCATGCTTCCTGTAAATGTTAGGCCAAGGAGTTTAAAGGAAGTACTTTTGGGTAATGTGTTCTTGGCCATTGCTATTGGTGATAGAGAAGGTTTCTTGTAATTATTGAAGGAGACAAGCTTAGTCTTAGCAGCATTGAATGTGACCATCCATTTTTGTCCCTATTCCACTACAGACTTGAGCAATGATAGTGACTCTTAAAAAAAAAAAAAAAAAAAAAAAAAGACAGTCTGGCTTTGATGTTACATGCATGGAAGGAGAGGGGATGAGGGGAGATTCATGAACCCTTATGCATTGATATATGTTTCTTCCCAGCTAGATAAATTAGATAAGTTTCATTTAAATGACCTTAATGAGCATATTATAAGAAAGCTTTTTGTAATTTATCTTATTTTATTAAATAATTTTAATTACTATTAACATCGACAAAACTACTGCAGATATGATAAAATTAAAACAAACAAAAAAAAATCAATAAGCATTAATTTATTATAGACTTAAAAAATAGATATAAAAAATAGGATTCAAATTTTTGTCCGTCTTTTGGCAGTACTTATAACACACACTTTTTATTTGTTTTTACATAAGCATTAATATGTTGCTAAATATTCATGAACATGTTTCGGTCAGCTAGTTACTAGAGACTTCTTTAGGCGATATAGGTTGTACAAAAGCTGAGTCCGTAATGAAAAACTTTTTGTATAAGCTATATCGCTTGAAGAGGTCTCTAGTTATGTGTAGCTAGCTGACTGAAACATGTTTATGAATATGTAGCGACATATTAATCTATATATATATAAAAGCGAAAATGTGTGTATCTATGTTCGCTTTTTGTGTATCTCTTCAAAAGGCTTTTTTCCAGCGGATTCTCAAGGCCGTCGCTCATTTTTAAAACTTTTTATATCACGTCTAAATGATAATATCTACGACTTAACAACGGTGGTCGCCTCTTTATTTAATTTGCCCGACTTTGAAACGTTAAATATTCGACATTTTCGGATCGGCACGTGTTACTTTCGTTTTTCGGTATTAAAAAAAAAAAAAGCGAAACTATTCGAACAACTCGCCCACGGCCAGTGGTCTCTAGAAAGCGATGTAATGTTTGGTCAATGTCAGCTTATCGTCATATCAGACGGTTGCTTTCATTTCGAGACGAGACACTCCCCCTAATAAACGGGGAGCTGGTTTTCCCCAAAGTTAGGTAAAAACAAACAAACCGGGTTATTGACCTCATTAAAAACTGTCCCGCAGAAAATGTTAACTGCTGAATAGCTATTGCTTACGATCGCCGCATGTGCATTAAGCTTTTTCGTATAAAAAAAAGAAGCCAACAGACTCGCGGTAAATAAAACACTGTCCCGCAACAATAACTCGTCAAAAACGAGCACCTGCCAGGTCGCAGGTTCCCCCCCCCACTTTACTATTTTCCAACTGCGCGTCAAGGCTTTGTTTTTTTTTTTTTTTTAAAACAACCAACGATTTTTATTTTCATTTACCCAAAAACACACACACCTATAAACACCCGGGCAGCATTTTGCCTTATATATATATATATATATATATATATATATATATATATACATATAAGGCAAAATGTGTTAGTGTGTGCACTTTTTCTGTATGTCCGCAAAAGGTTTTTTTCCGGGGAGCGATCAGTCGGCTCACTCCTAAAACTTTATATGCTGTCTAAATCATAATATCCATGACTTAAGAACGGGGGTCAAGTCTATCTTTAATTTGCTCGACTTTTACGCACTATTTTCAAGATTTTTTATTGATCACCACATGTTGATTTGGCTTTTTCGTATTAAAGCGAAACTAATTCAAAGCTGGCATTGTTCCCATCAAATGTCCAGAAGGCAATCAGCTTTGATCAATGCAGAGTTTCTCCTTATATCAGACAATTGCTATTCAATTTGGACAATCCCCTTTTTATGGGAAGCTGGTTTCCCCACAACATCTTTGGGAAACAAAACCAGCCAAAATTGGGTAAACAAACTCTAAAAAACTGCCCTGCAGTAAAAGTTAACTCCGTTACTAATATTTAACCTCATTAAGTCATTAACATTAAGTGCGGGCACCTGTCAATTCTTAATACTTAAATAAATAAATTCAAACGTGTTTCAGTTACTCTTTCTTGCTGGGCGAGCGGTTAATGTGTCACGTTTTTTTCACACTTTATTTTCCAACTTCGCCTCAAGGCTTCGGGTTCGATCCTATCTACCTACCAAAACGTTTTTACCCCCCCCCCCGACACAAACATCTGGGCAATGATTTTTTTTTAAAAAGAAGTTTTAACATTGTTTTTATTTTTTATATATAATATTTAAACAGGGTTGTTACTTCGCTTATTCTTTTGTTTTGATTTACCCCACCCCAACACGTGCACACACACCAATAAACACCCTGGCAATGCCGGGTACCCCTGCTAGTCTATTATATAAATCTCACCTATCTGTTTAAATGAATCTATGTATGTATGTCTACCTAAAACTTTTGACAGAGGCGATGGATTTTCACAAGATCGGTATCCTTTTGAAGCTTGACTTTTCGGATGACAAATATAAAAAAAATTGGCTAAAAATATTAATCCCTTCACCCTCAACTGGGCACTTTTCTACAAGGAGGATCGGTTATTCAAACCTTGTGTAAATGACGTCACATAAAAGGTGTTATTTCGACCGCCCGTGACGTCACAACCACGGTAGGCGCATCAATAAGACGTTTTTTTTTCCCCACCTCTTTTTCCTCTGGCGTGTTACGGGTTCGAGACTTACTACTCCTATTTTTTTTTTTGCTCAACCAACACCCTTAGAGACACCTCCACTTTCTTTTCTGCCTTCGCGTCATGGGTTCGAGCCTGTCTGCCTACTACAATTTTTTTTTGTCAACACACACCTAACACTCTGGCAACGCCAAGCACCCAGGCTAGTCTTCTATATATCTTCTATCTATTATATAAAAGGCAAAATGTGTGTGTGTGTGTGTGTGTGCGCGCTTTTCCGCGATGTCTGCAAAAGGCTTCTTTCGGAAAAGCGCTCGCTCGCTTCGCAACTTCTTAAAACTGTTTATATCATCCATAAATTGTAATATCTCACAGTTACCCACGGACCTCGCCTGTCTATTTAATTTTATTCACTTTCAAACCTTAATTATTCCACATTTCCCGCATCGGCACGCGTTACATTCGCTTTTCGGTATAAACAAAAGCGAAACTCTACTCTAATAGCAGGCCCAGAGCCAGTGTCGACTTCGTCATATCAGACGGGCGAGCGGGTTTTTCAATTGACCTCATTAAAAACTGTCCCGCACAAAATCGCCATCACGTCAATCAAAAACGAGCACCTGGTTTTTTTTTTTTTCACACTATTTTCCAACTGCGCGTCGGAAAAACTCCCCCTTTTTTTTTCACACACACACACCCAAAAACACCCGGGCAACGCCGGGTACCCCTCGCTAGTATATATATAAAAGGCAAAATGGACGAAAGCATTTGTGTATGTCCGCGAAAGGCTTTTTGCATTGGGGTTCTCGCATCAGTTAGATTCTACGAGAAGTTTTTGTATCCTTCATAGATTGTAATATCTCAGATTCGCAAATGGACACTACCTTTTTTTTTTTTGATTGAGTTAAACAAAATTCCCCTTGTGGCATCCTCTCGGGTGTTTGTTTTGCTTTTTCGTATAAAGTGAAACTGTTCGAAAAAACGGCAAAGCATTAAAATCATTGTATGTTTGACTATGGTTAAATTCGACACACACAACTTCTGGTTGTGTGATGGTGACATCGGCTAACACCTTACACTTTTTTCACTTTCTTTCCCTCCTTCGTGTTACAGGTTCGAACCTGCCTGCCACCACTTAAAAAATTTTTTTTTTTAACCTCATCTTCTTTTCCTCCTTCATGTTATGTTTTATAAATTCATTACAATATTTTCTGTTATAGTCAGCTAATTTTTCAGTGTGGCTGCTACTAGAATTGGTGAAGAAGCAAAATAGTTCTCATCTGCATGTATTATTTTCTTTATTATGTTTTAGTGAAAACAGTTTTTGCCAATTGAAAACACTTTTCAATCATTTTTTTTTTTAAGAATTATTGTAAACAGTTTTTTCAATCTTTTTTTTTCTATTAAGCATTATGAAAAACAAAATTTTTTATTAAAAGTGCAAATAAAGATTGTGTTAGTTTTATCTGTATAGTTTTGTTATTTTTTTTTAATAATTTTCGTATACTTTTCGATAGCGTCCATTTTATATTTTATTTCAATAAATTGCTTCAAAATATCTACAAATACTGAATAAAAAAAAGCAATGGGTAGCAGCCACACAGAAAATTAGGGAAGACGTTAGCTGACTATAACCATATTTCAAGAAATACTATTTAAAAGAATAAAAAAATTCTTTTTACATATTAAGTTCAAAAGTAAAAATTTTATAAACAACTGATTAATAAGTGAAAAGAATCATTTTAATAGTATTTCTTAAAATATTTTAATAAATTCATAAAATTACCTAAAGGATAACCCCGTACACATACACATGGTGCTGTGGCAAAATCTGACACTTGAGTAATCCCCAATGATCTGGCAAGAAGGGCAGAGGAGCATGGTGAAACTCTGGATGAATGAGTTTGCTGCTTGGATGTGTGCAGGAGCAGTCCTGCACACATCAAAGCGGCAACCTCGTTCATCCAGAACCACCACGTTCGTGTTATCTTGGCTTTGTGTGCAGGAGCGTGGTCGTTCAACAATGTTCCTTACCATCGGTCGCCAGACTTGTGGCCATCTCCCTCACTGAACTGCAACCCCCTTAACTATTTCTTCTAGAGTGTGATTGAGGCCAAAACTAACAAGCACGCCACAATATGGTAAACTTTCTGAGGGTTGTTTATAGAGGCGAACACCTTTACAATGGCAAAGGCATAGCTGCCAAAGTGTGTAATTTAGTAGTCACCATGAAAGTGTTGTCCCCACCAGCAGAAGTTAGATACTACATTATTTTTAAATGTAAGTAATGGTTCCCTAATAAATTGACTGTATATACAACTTTTATTAGCTTTTTTTGTTTTCTTTTTGTCAAGCAATGTCATGTATAAACCTTATTTACATGAGGTATGGAAAAGTATTGCAGAAGCAGAAAATGTGATATTTTTTTTTAATGGCTTATTTAGAACAGAAATAATAAATCTGAAATTTAATTAAACAATATCTTTTAGGCTCCACTACATCACACACACACAATTCAACAGATTTGTAACAGAAAAGAGTAGTTAAAAACAAAAAAAAATCTTACCTTTTTCTTTTATAAGGAGACTTTGGCATATCTGCTGTGGGGACCATTTGTTCTCCTGGACGTGCCCATAAAATTGGACCATCATTACTTTCACGCCTATCTTTCATTTTCATCGATGACAATTCCCCCCAAGGCATAGTAAGTCGTAGGAAAAGGTTATCTTCCAAAACATCGAGAAAGTCTGGGAAATAGTCTCCAACCTCTTCATGCACTGTACCGACGAGGCTCAGCTGAAGAAGAGGTCCTGTTCGCACGGTACCATTTTGATAGGTCTTTTTGATCTGGTCCCAATAAGATGAGACTGTTTTGGTCTCAATGTCCGACTTACCTAAAACACCCGTCTTGATAGTCAATTGTGGGTACTCGTCAGCAAAATACTCTAGAAAATCAGGCAGGGTACTGGCAGCATTGTGAACAATGCCCATCACACAATTGGACACTCCTTCTGTCTCCTCGTCAAATACAACATGAAAATATTCCTGGACAAATTCGGAAAGCTGCTCAGGCGAGAGTTTATCAAGTTCCTCCTGATAAGTGTGCAGGACTAATGCGCCACCATTTGTATAATTCTCAAAATGCATCAAATCTTTATATTTCAAGGCATCACCGACATCACAACCTTCAGATCCGAGGTCACTGCTTTCACTTTCTCTTTTCACCCGAGAAGGTAAAGATGACGCAGATTTTACCGATCGTATAAAATGGTCGTGATCAGATGATAATGTGATTCTCAAATCGGAAAGGTTATGAGTGGTCGTCTTGCGTTGGGTTTCTTTATTGGTTTGGGTGCCCTTACTGAAGACAACTCTCCGACTATGGCTCTCCAGCCGCTGGGCAATTTCCACCTTCCGGTCAGTCGATGTAGAATGTTCCCGCTTGCTGAATAGCGATGAATCTTTTACGTCATGGTGACTAGACGAACTTGAGTGCTTCACAGAGACCTGTACAGATTTATTCTCGGTGCGCCGTCTCAGGTTCACTTGCACGCCGCAGTTACTGACGATGCGTTTCTTTGGCGGTGGCTTCACGCGCACCACACTGGACGAGTCACCATTGATCCGCTTTGATGATTCTTTTCCGGGATTGTCCTTTTTAATGTTTTCCTTCTCGGAATTGTGAATGTGAGGTTTTAAGCTAGAGCTCTTCTCGTGTGGAGATTCTGACTTGTGGTGATGATGGTGCGATGGCTGCAAATGGTGTTGTTGGTGGTGATGATGGTGGTTGTGATGTGGGTGATGGTGATGATGATGATTATGTTTGCGCTTTTCCTTTTCCCCTGATGTTGACATGGCGCTAGGTGGTGTTGTAATGGTAGAAGATGATGATGATGACGTCAGCCCTTCTTCGTTCCCAGAACGATTTTCATTCTTGGCATGACTAACCTTGGACTTTTTGGTGGCACACGCACAATCTTGCAGGGAACTGCTGCTGCCAGAGTTTTCATCATGTTTATCAAGTTTCGTTTTTTCTTTTTTCTTTACACTGTGCAGAGATGTTTCCGGACATTTTCTACAGTCCTCAACTGATATATCTGGGAAAAAAAAAATAAAATAAAGATAAATAAAATAAAAATAAAAAATACAATAAACAAATAAAAGATTTAATATTTTCATTATTTCTTTTAAATTACAAAAAAATTTTGTACTGATTGCAGAGTTCAACAAGATGCACTTGAAGATGGTCAGTGATTACTAGGGTTGTGACAACAGAGTATTCTTTTCATTCTTTTGACTCTTGAGTATACATCTGACACAGTTAGGTACACTTAATCAACCGAGAACCACATCCATCCAGATAAAAACATGATATTAACGGATATATACTAAAGAGTCAAAACAATGAAAAGAATATGCTGTTATCACAGCCCTAGTAATTACATCAATCAAAACGTTGTGTGAATAACATCCAAGATGAGAACAAATAATTCAAGTTATAAAGATAAAGATAGGTTGTGGCATTTTCCGTTTTAAAAAAATAAAATAAAAAAGCAATGGATACACTTTGAAATGACACCTGCACAATGGAGTTATAAAATCAATGGTCGCAAAAGTGAAGAAAGGGTTGCAAAATCACCAACTTCTAATAAACTGTCATTTGCTAGTTTGCTTTGGTTTGTTTTATGGCATATCAACCATCTACAAATATTTAACGTTGAACAAAACTGACAAATGTAATTCTATAGGTAGAAGATATTCATATTCCTAAAATATGTTGATCTGAGAAAGGAAATTTTAGTGAAAAATTACTATTAGAAAAAAAAAAAAAAAACCTTTAGAAGGAGATTTTACAGAGTAGGTAGATGCATTACTACTAGAAAAGATTACTTTCCGAAGGAAATCTTAGAGAGCGTTACTTTCCTAGAAAACACTACTCCCAGGAAACATTACTCTTAGAAGAAAATTTTTCAGTAAAAGTGAAAATATTACTCCTAGAATGGAATTTCATAGTAAAAGTGGGAACATTATTGCTATAGAAAATACTACTTGTTAACTGCACACCTGTAAAACTCTTTTTCCGTTTGCCTACTTTCCAGCTGACTACAATATGGTTGTCTTCAATTCCAACAAATTCTTGATGAGCCGTCCCCTTAAGTAATCCAGTTTACCAAATTTCCACTACTCATGATTACTATGATATTTTCCGATTGACTACTGAACATTCATTAATCCTCATCCTCGAATGGCCTCTGAGTCTGGATAAAAGCCGACTCCTTTGTTTAAAAAAAAAAAAAAAAAAAAAAAAAAAAAACTCCTTGCATGGATTTTTTTTTTTTTTAAGTAATTACTACTAGAATACATTGTTCTCAAAAATATATTGTATTACCCCTAGAAAGAAATCGGCACTTCTACACTATCAGGACAAAATTTTCTAGTCGATAAATGGAGTTTTCAGATAAAAACAATGCTTTCTACTGATTTTTTTTGTCAATTCTAATAAATTACAATGTTAGCTTCCAAATTATGCAGTAGAAATTACCTGAACATCACTGAATTATTAAAAAAAAAAAAAAAAAAAAAAAAAAAAAAAAAAAATTTTTTTAATCATGTTAAGCAGGTGAAAAATTGTAGCCATCTTGTTTTTATCAAATAAATCGAAATGGAAAATTACCTCCCTTTTGAACTCTGCTGTGTCTTACATAAGCAAATACGATCGTTTTCTTCAAATTCTATTTTTTATTTTCTTTAATAAATAATTTTCTATCTCATCAATTTTCATAATTTTTTGAGATAATCAAAAATATGAGGAATACATAGATACCATTTTTTTCATGTGAAATTCAGTATTACGATTTCCGAAATTTCGTTCTGATAGTGTAGAAGCACCAAGAAATCTTACAGAGAGGGCAAGGGGTTTGTTTAAAAAAAAAAAAAAAAAATCACTACTTTTAGAAAACATTAATCTCAGAAACCATTTCTCATAGAAGGAAATTTTACAGAGAGGAATCTGCCATTATCTTTGAAAACTTGCCATTATCTTTGAAAACTTGGCTAAAAAAAACAAAAAAGTTTTTCAGACAATTCTAGATAAAATTAATTGTTATCTATATGATACAAGAAGAATACCCGTATCAGGGCAGATAAATTAATTCCCTGCAAACAGAACAGTTTTGCAGTTCCTTTTTGAGGATGAAAATATATTAATATGTACAGGATTTACTCAAACTAATCAATTGATCATTATAAATTTTAGAACAGATGTTAGGTGTATGGGATTGTAATGTGGGTTAATTTAGTTTCATGCAAAAAAGGTAAACAAAGGGTGATCCTTTTGTGAAATTTAGATAATTTCCAATTTTTGTGAAATTTTATCAACAGGTATTAGATGTCAATTATTTAACATTTTCCAAATTCCAGTTTGTTTGGGATATTTTAAAGTGTTTTTGAGAAGAATAAAACGAGTGCAACCTCTCCTTTTAGACTTAATATATTTCAGATTTGCATTAAATTTGATCTATAATCATAAGACATTCAATTAAGCAAGATTTCTTTTTAACATTGCTTAAGCCTGGAATTTGAGACATTTTCTAGAATCAAAATCATGTAATAGATTTTGATCAAAATTAGAATTAGATTTATAGACATTGCTTGATTTTAATCTTTGAAAAGCGACATAAAAGGACTGAAAAACTTCAACTTAGTGAATTAATTTTACTCTTGAATGGGTATTAGGCTGCCCGGCATTACCCAGTCGTAAAATATGCTTAAATATGACATTTTAATTTATGCAGATTTTGTAATTATTATTATTATTATTGAGCCAATTCTTTATAAATTATCTTAGATTCAATATATAGTAGTCCCCCTCCCCCGAGAGTGGACCGATATAAAATATGCTTAAATATGATACTTTAATTTATGCAAATTTCGTATTTATCATTATAAGGTCAATACTCTATTGATTATTATATTGTACTCAATATATAGTAATAATTTCAAAAGGTAAAAAAAAATAAGATGGGTACATTCAGCTAGAATCAAAACCAAAGCATATAGCTCTCGAACATTATTCATTACGTTCTAAGCCATGTCCATACACATATAAAAAGTTAAAAAAAATAACGTTTAACCTATAAATGTATATTTGTGCATTCGTAGAAGAGCACTTGAAGTTAACTTGCAGCTGCTAAGTTCCATTTTTTATTTTTTCCAATTTTGACCCCATAGCAGCTATTTTTACCGGCTAAAAACCAAATCAAATTTGTTCCATAAATCCAAATTCCATATATATCAAGTCTCAAATCTGTAGACCAAAAATTGGCAGAGGAGTTTGGCAGAAACTGTTCTTCGCACAGTCACTTTTATATATATACTAGCAGGCTACCCAGCATTGCCTTTTGTAAATACGCTTAAATATGATATTCTAATTTATGAAGACTATGTTTTTATTAATCATTATAGGGACAATTCTCTATCGATCATTATATAATAGTAAGATCAAAACTAATATATATATATATATATATATATATATATATATATATATATATAGACTTGGGTGCCATCAGTTAGAATCAAAACCAAAACATACAACTCTTCACCCTCATTATTTAGCCTCTGAGCTATGCCCATATGCAAATTATATATTCACCTATTATCCCCCCTTTTTTTTTTTATTTTTATTTTTTAAAGATGTCATCGCCTGATTGTTGAAAACAAGATGCAAGCAATGCCCACAGAGTTTTATAATTATATAGATAGATTACATGTATTTTATGTCATGGCTATCTATGTCAGAATACTAAAACGGTTATGTATAAAAAAAATTAAATGAGAGCTATTTTCAATGTGTTCATATTTTTACATTAAGATTACTACTACTACTACAACATGTGGGACGAAAAAAGGGAGAGAGAGAGAAGATGGTAAGAAATAAATGGAGCAAGAGTAAAGTTTATTGACTTGCATGCACATATACTTTTATAAGAATAATGAAGTATATTTAGAAGTGTGTTAGTTGTTAATGAGAGATGAGAGGGAGCGGGGAGCAGACGGCTCAGAAATAAGACTGTCAATGAAAGGTAATTTAAGCTGTAATAAAAACCACTAGGCAAGATGGGACCCAAGTTATTTAACAACTGAATTTTTTTACTAGATAGGAGACAAGATGTGACGCAAAGATATCAGTTAGGAAACAATTATATTAAATAAATTACAAAAACGAAAAGGACATTAGGAAATAGATTACGAACTAGAGAATATGTCTGTCCTCTGGGCACAAATATTTTTATTTATTTTTTTTAAAAATAAATAAGAAAATTACATTTTTTTCTTTAAACACGTTTTAAGAAATGACTAGATAAAACATTAGGATCCGAATCCGTTGTCAACGTAAATGCACAATTATCTTTACTTCTGTAGTAAATGGACGACATCATAAAAGGATATATATTGTGCAGAGTTATCACACCCTCTGTTTTGATGGATTACATCGTAAAAAAATACCATCCTCACCTCTGATGGATGAGGTTATGAAACAACGTTATTTAGTGTGCATTAGGACAAACAAACAAGATTCAGAGCGAGTAAACTCGATACCTCTGGATTTCGACTTGTCTAGTATATAAATATACTGTTGTTAGGACGATTAATCGAAATTTACAAAAAAAAAAAAAAAAAAAAAAAAAAACACGAAAAAATCGAAACTTTTTGGAGTAACGAAATTGGAAATTTTTTTTGCCTACTTTCAAATGCTGAAAACGATTCTTTTTATTGTTCTTTTTTTTAAAACTATTTTCCAGGGCTCGCATTAATGATGAAATTATAAATAATTTATTGATTTTGAGCTATCAGTAAAAAACTAAAATATACAGACCTCCCCCCCCCCCTTCCACAAGTGTATTTTTACATTTGATAAAATATATGTACAGTAGAACCCCGGGATACAGCATTAATCCGTTCAGAGGTTGGTGAAATCGACCTATGACGGGGCCTAAGCAAAATTTTATACAGTATATATTAAATAAAAATAGTAACAAAATACAGTACAGTAATCAAATAACATTATAAATAACACCGTAAGGCGAGGCAAATACTGCAACCAGAGTCCGGAAAAACATTGTATTTCACATCGTAACCTGAAAAAAAACTGTATCCTGGGGTTCTACTGTAAATATTATATGGGTTTTACAGTAATGCAACCTCCTCCTCACAAAAAAAAAACAAAAAAACAAAACAAAAAAACTATATTTGAAATTAAAAAAGAATCAGAATCTGTAACTGTATCAAAACCTGAAAGTAAACCAGCAGTATCAGTAATTGTATCAGAATTGAGAAAAATATTCGAACTGTCACTAATCTAATACATAAAAGGCTATATGTCTGCCCCCCATATTTTCAAACTATCTCTTCCGAAAGAAAAAGTCGCAGAGTGGCGCTACACGGGCCTCAAATGATTGGATTTTTTTATGGACCGTTCTTTTATGTCTTGACTTTTATATCTTGAGATTTTCGTATCCTGAAAGGTGTTTTACATGTAAATTGTCTATTTCGTTCTAAGCCCTATAAAAACACTCATTAAATTTTATAATAAAGATAAAACCAGAATGAAATAAGCCAAATAATACCTAACCTAACCTTCAATCTTTTCTTGCTATTTGTTTTTACTTTTGTTCGAAATCCAAAAATAAAATTCTATTTAATAAAAAAACGACAGAGATATGGCACAATTTTTTAATCATTTTACTCATTACACATAAGGTCACAAACTCAATCAAATCTATGGGAACCCATGCACACTGAAGGAAAAGGATTCAAAGTGAATAGGATTATTTACTTTCTTACAGCTAATAAGAAAATAACAAGCTCCCCCACTACTTAAAAAAATTTTAGAGGGTGTACGATAGAAGTTACAGAAAATCTTTCTTTAATCTATATTCTCCAAATGTAGTAAAAATTGTAACGTGTATATTGACTAAAATTTTTTATATAACTTTAAGGGTGGGAAGGGATAAGAAACAAATTCAAGTCCAAGAAAAAAATGTCTTCTAAGGTAGAAAATCAACACAAATATTTTGAGATTATTACTAAAACATTTTTTAATCGAATAAAACTACAATTTTATCAGATTTTTCAAAGAATTGGGTGCCTATAAAATAGTTTTTCTGTCATTCGTATCTTGAAAAATTTTTTCATATGCAGGGACCAAAAAATTTTCACACCGTTTTATAAGCCAAGTCTTTTTTATGTAAAGGTTCCACTATGTATTAGTCAGTATTCACATATGACGCATCAGGCATTGAGTCATAAGTTGTCTAAAAGCCGATTTTTAATCAATGACATCACTTCTCCATTACTTCTTTTATGATGTTTTAGTGGATGATGTCATCCATTTATGACGTTATCCAACGTGCATGAAAACAAATATACAAGATCCACAATGTTTTAATAGTAATATAGAAACCGGTTTCTGATCTGCCACTTAACCAGTTCAGAGGACTACTGGACTCTTAAAAGGCTTACTTAGTCTCTTGCAAGCTTTGTTTCTCTTGAAATGATTCTACCTTTCTCTCCCTTTTCATTATTATGATTAAATTTACATCAAGTGGTGTCATGTCTTGTCTGGAACTACTTCCATATAAAAAAAGCTTGAGATTTATATGATTAGCTGCTCGCACCATCAAATAGTGTGCACATCAACAAGCAAGCTACAAACTTTTAGCAGTATATAGATTACTTGATGTGATTTCTAATTTTATTCCTTTACGTTTATACAGACAAACAAAAGTTTTGTGTACATATTTTATGCAAAATTATTTCTCTCTTTCTCTCTAATTGCAAGATGTGACAAAGGTTGAAAAGTAGTACTTGATAACCTAGCGTTCTAGAGGAAGAGAACTCGGGCTTGTAAAAATGCTTGAGCAGCTCTGTTGGAATTCCCTAGTAGGGGCGCCTAGGGGGATTAACAATAAACTAATCTGTTCTCAAAGGGAGAAGATAAAGCCTGAGAGGGTGTACCTCCTGGAACTTCATAGGAATAAAGCCATACCTTAGTCAACAAGAAACAAGTCATCTAAACAAGCCGTCTATACTCTTGGCTTTGGTACTGAGGGAAAAACTCCTGACGGATGGCTAAAAAAAACCTTATGGATTTTATGAGAAAAACAATTTTAAAAGGCAAAACAACAAAAAAAAGTCTATTGGTTGTCGTATAAGCTTACGCACAAAGCTGTTCTTTATAAAAGAATAAAATTAGAATTCAGCAACATTGGAGTTAATCATTAAAAACATTTAAATTTGAACATTCTCGGCAAGCAAATCTATGTTTAGCTATCATAAAACGGTATCAGCTAGAAAGTGAATATGAATAAATATAGTGGAATTCACTTTAATTTCGACTAATATTTCATTTATATTTTGAGATATTTTGACAAAATTTCAACATAAACAAACTTTAATCCTTTCTCTTCATAAATGTACAATTTTTTCTTTTGTGGCACTAATATGAAGGTCGTTCCAAAAGTAAGGCTTCCTATTTTATTAACTAAAAAAACTAAAACATTGAAGAGCTACAAAGCAACCTTCTTGTGCTCCAGAATTTATTTTTCTACATAGTCACCACCATTCTCAATCCATTTTTGCCAGCCTCTTTCACAAAAGTCGGGAGCATACTTTGTCACTCGCATACTTTGTCACTCTCTGAAATTGATGAACCCATCTAACTGTGTTGACACAAACTGCATTAGCTTTGTAAATGTTCAACAGGTGCTGGTGAATGTCGATTGATTCAATTTTTTTCTGCATGAAAGAATTCTATGATACATCTATGCTTTTGACACATGTCCATGACAGGGGTTACTTTCTTAGAGTCTCAGACCATTAATATCTGCAAGAGAAAGATGAAACTTTCAAGTCATGAATGTAGGAGTTCAGTCATCATAACAATGCAATTTGTAATCCCTGCTGATCCATTCGTGTGTAAAAAAAAAAAAAAAAAAAAAAATAGGCGTTACTTTTGGAATATATATATATATATTCCCCCGTCTTCCCCCCCCCCCGGATTACTTCATGTTAGGTACTATTTTTCTGACAGCGATTTATTTTTATGTAGGAGGTGGGGAATGTTGCCATTTTCAACTACATCTTAAAGAAAAGGAGCCACTAAATATGGTGAACTAGTTTGCCACAAGAAATTAATTAGGAGAAAAGCCAGAAGTGCTGGGATGTCAAAAAAGAAAAGAAAAGTAAAACGACTCCTGGGCAACGCCAGGTAGGTACAGCTGGTAGAGAATATGGTGGTGGTGTGTGTGTATATATATATATATATAGCCATCAATGTTTGTATAAATAAATAAATTTAATATTACCTGCTCTGTTTACTCATTGAGCACTTTTTGGTAGACACATGTTGTTTCATTGGATGTACTTTTAAGAAACTAAACTATACGTGTGTGTGTGTGTGTGTGTGTGTTTTATTTTTATTTTTTTAAATAATAAATCTCCAAGTTATGAATTTCAAGTTTTCTCAGTTGGTTATTTATTACTTTTTCAAAAGATATCCATTATTGTTTCGTATTCCCACTAACAAGTCTGCAAAATTACGTTATTGCTGCATATTTAGTCACATATTCTTAAAAAACACCATTTTGGACAACTTATTGTAACTTGGAGAATTATACACTATATATGCTCTGGAACCCAATAGAAATTGAGTTTGGACTTTTTTTCTAAATTTACAAAATTTATATTAAAAAACCCCAACTTTTTCATGACCAAAAAAAAATTATTTATGAGAAAGATTTTTAACTCATTATGATTGGTATATACAAATCGAGTAAATTTCAAGTAAATATATATATATATATATATATATATATATATATATATATATATAATAGTGGTGGGACGATGCCAATATTTTTCTCATTCCGATACAATTATCAATTCTGAATCTTTTACAATTCCTTAACATAGTTGTAGACTTGTTTTTAATTATTTTATTTTCAGATTACCATAAAAACCCATGCATTATCTGCATATATTTTCACAACCGTAACCCTACACTTTTGGAATGATCTATAGATTTTAATTTCGTTGGCAGGGTAAAAATCATTAAATATTTATTTTATCTTTAATACCAGCAATGGAAAATTAAGTTTTAAACAAAATAAAACAAAAAAGAATTATAACTGAAGGAATCCTTTTTGGTATTAGTTTTTCAGATTCCAATAGTCACAAAAATTCTAATTTTTTTTCCACCAAATTCAGATTAATCTTCCCAACACTAAAATATATAAATGAAAAATGTAATGTCGTTCAGAAACTGACACCAAATTTCCATTATATGCCAGTTGCAAGTTTTTTTTTTTTCTGAAGATGCTATTAAAATATCTTTAAAATGACAGTTTCGATTTAATATGAGCAAAATGTTTTAAGAGAAAAAAAAACAAAAAAAACAACAACAAAACTACTATTGTTTGTGGTTTGTAGTATCTTTTCATTTAATAGTTATTGTAAACTAGCAGGAAGACCTGCCGTTGCCCAGGATCGAATGAGGACTAACAAACGTTTCACTCTTCCATACTTTTATTGCCATCAAAATTTGTGAAATCACCCATTTTTTTAATCAAATTGATTGCCTGCTCTAGTTAGGGATCCCCTCTCCCTGCAGTGTACCAGGAGGAAGTTTCATATGCCCTCCCCTTGCAGTGACTTAGTCCACAATACATTGTAGTCTACATTGCACAGTTGATTCTATAAAATTATCTATAAATAATAGCTTCACTTAAATTTAAAATGCAAAAGTCAAGTATCATGGTTCAATTGTGCTCTAAACACTCAATTAGCTACAACATCTAAATGAAGATTCCATGAACAAAGCTTCTTTCCTAGAACTGCTTCCTGGCAGATTACAATATGGTAGCCTTCAAGTTCAATATAAACAAGTTCTTGTTGAGTCGCCCCCTTAAATAATTCAATTTCTACCCAATCTACACAATTAACGATTACTACACTACTATCTTACATTCATTAACCCTTATGCTCGAGTGGCCTTCGGGTTTTGATAAGTGGTGACTCCCTTGTAAAAAAAAACAAAAAACACACATTCATTTTGAATGCCCCCGTGTTCTAAAAGAATCTACAATTGATTTTATAGGTTGGGCCTTTCTGCTGTGCGGTAAAAGTTTTCAAATACACTTGTGATGTTATGTTGTATCAAAGTGTTAACTTTGGTCAAAATTGGACTTTTTCTATCATCAGATTTTTTTGATACTTATCAGATGCATTCTAATACAAAACTTACATAAGAACACTCTTAAACACATCAAGTAACTTTGTGTAAAATAAAAAATAAATTCAAATTTTTTTAAAAATTAAATAAAAAAATATATATATATCGCGGGGGGGGGGGGCAGCTGTTTACAAGTCCATATGAAACGAACTCACACATACAAAGCTCTTTTTATATAATAACGATTTAAGTTGTATTGGAACGACTTTGAAATCTGTAGTTAAATTAATTACTCATATGTACAGATAAATGGCGTCAAAATGTCTATTACTTGTATTGCTTTCCTTCAGGTTATTTCTTTGTCAACGTCAACACTTATGACATTAGCTATCTTTTAAATAAAATCGTAAAGAAAAAAAAAAGAAGAAATCGAAATGATTAAGTAATTGTGTGGGAGGTCTTTTTTAAATTTTAAACCTAGACATATTTCACTGAATTGAAAAGCAATAAAAAATGTGGGGTCGCAAACGAGAGGAGGGGGAAAATAGATAGAAAAATAGAGGGAAAAGAAGAGAAAGAGAGGAGAGAGAAAGAGAGGGAGGAGAGGTGAAGCGAGAGGGGAGAGAAAGGAGGAGCCAGAGGGGGATATAAGGGGTCAGATTAGGGGAGAAAGAAGAGACATAAGAGGGAAAGAGAAGAGAGAAGAGATAAGGGAGAGAGGAGTAGAAGACAGAGAAAGGGAGGGAGAGAATGCAGTCAGTAACCCTTCCTTACTTGTGCCTGGTTGGCATATCTTCCTTAGTTTAATTTAAATTGTCTCACTCGAAAATTAATCAGCAAATTAAAAAAAAAAAAAAAAAAAAAAAAAAAAAAAAAATTGTAATTTATCCTTTTTTTATTGACGAAAATATTACATATATATGGAAAAGATAAAATTACAAATGAATAACACCGACCATTAATTAAAGTACTAGCGTTGCCCGATCATAAAATATGCATAAATATTATAAGTTAATTAATGCAGATTTCTTATTATAAACAGAAATACCGTTGGTATTAAACGTAATATTAACTTCCTTTAAAAACGGGAAGAAACACATGTGCACGCGAATATTACGATTTGTTTTAACGATTCACTTCTTGTAAGTAAAAAATAATACTCAAGCTGAAATCGAAACCAAAACCTAAAGATAAGGAATCAAGAACGATAACCATTAGACTAGCTTGATACGATCTTTAAAAAGCATTTTCAAACTTACATATTCTTAACATAACAAAACTGTTGTGAAAAAGTTGACAAACAGATAAAAATCCGATAACCCCTAAGTGCCAATTTTTTTAAATTTTGACCTCTTAAGCAGTCCTTTTTTCCGGATGAAAACCAATTAAGTTTTCCACATGTCTGAATACCCTATATACCAAATTTCAAGTCTGTAGATCCAAAATTTGTTGAGTAGTGCCCCCCCTCTCTTTCTCACTCACACACACTTTTATAGATACATAGATATAAAAAAAATACTTATGAAAATTAGGCATTCAAATAACACTTTTTAGGCATTTTGTACTACATATACCGTTTTTCAAAATACTCAGCTTCATTATTGCTTTAAATAACAATAGCTGTTTTTATGGTAATACGAGAGTGATAAATGAAAAAGAGTTTCACATTTATGCACTCTTCAGCCTTCAAGTGTATTGTTCATTTATGTACAGTGGTGAAATGCCTGCTGCTCCTCCTCCTCCCACTACTACTACTTTCTCTGAAACATTCAATGTTTACTAGTTGCTGATTGGATCGAAGAACTAAATCTAGATTGGTTGCCTATATTAGACTTCAAATAATTAGAAACAGTTGCATCCTGAGTTTGGACACCGGTTCACATCATCTAGAGAAGTGAGCACATGTGTTGCTCTCAGTCAGAGCCAGTGCGAACCACAACTTTCCACAGGAACTTATGCTATTCACAACACTGTTACCAACTACTGCACATATTCTTCACATGCAAACGAACTCTGCTGTAGCTACCGGCAATTTCGTCAAAAGAATATTTTCTTTGTCGAGACCGTTAAATATTTCATAACGCTACTCTCATTGTTTTGTAACTCATTACTTTTGTTTGTTCAAAATGTAAATAAAATTGATATTACGTATGGATAGACCTTGTCATTACTTTTGATAAACGTTTTTTATACAGTGATGTTTTTTTTTGTTTTTTTTCATATGATGTAGATTGATTATTACATAATCTTGAATTCAGATCACATCACAAAATATCTATATCCAAATGTCATTAAGTCAGTAACCATTTTCGGAAAATCGACAATTCAATTGGAAACCGTTCCTTTTCTGTTGTGTATCTGAGCTAAATAACTGTTTTTGTGTTGGATTTCATAATTTCATCCATAATTTCTGGTTGGTTCTATGCAGTAGTCATACAAACCATGACATCATTCTGGCAACCTAGACTTTGTCCTGAACCATCAAACCCTTCTTTGTTGGAATGAGCTATAGTCAGGTTCTACATCCTATTTCATTTGTGTCCCCGACCCATTTCTTTTGAAAATATTCTATGCTAAATTTTAAACAAATATATTTTGAACACTTATTACTTATCCTAATTAGAAAAATAATCATTAAATGTTTATGTAATACTTTTGTTTTCCTCTTACGTACAGACATTGGTAAAATTTAATTTTATTAAAATCTGAACAATTTTTTCCCGGTGTTTCTTTAATACAAACATATGTTAGTAATAGAATTATAATGAACGCTTTTGAGGAGGTAAAACATTTTGGTACCATTTTAGATATACATGTAAAACGACTTTTACAGATAAGGATTGATAATTCATATCATTCGAGTTATTCAGACGGCTGTTCGAATCTTACAAGGACCTGTGCCATAGCGGACAAAGTAATTAATAAAATTTAGTTGTAAAGTAACATATCCACAAGACATCTGTAAATAAGAAAATTACTCGTTTTCTTTACTAAATGTTTCTGAAGATTGAAAATTCAATCCGCAGTGTAGACAGCACTAAAATCAAATTGCGAATTACTTAGAACTCTTACACAGTCATGGCAGGGGGAAAGAGAGCATGCTACCACTTTGGATTAAATAAAGGGTCTCATTTGTGCAGGTTCCCAAGTTTGACAAGATACACCTGCAAAAGGTCGGAGGTTATAATCAACCCAAACATTGTGCGAATAACACTCAGGTGAACCACTCATCTAACACACTACATTAAATATTTCAATTAAAAAGTATGATTTCCCAGTTTTACATTAAATAAAAATGAATTTTTACAGGATTCTGTTAAATATAAGAGGTTTCATTTTAATTTTTTTAAAAACCACCCCAAATCATAAGCTGTAATTTCTGGAGAGCTAGAACACCGTTTTATAATTTCAAATTTCGTCGTGTATGAATATGTTATTGATGTCAGATCTAAATTTATTTACAAGGAGTCAGGATCATTTGGGCAGTCAAAACATTTTCAGTTGATATAAAATTTATTCATATTTAGCGTCATATCACATTTGTCAAATTCATCTCCAAGAGACGTCACATTCTTGTGCGGTGCATTTAATCGAACCATAAGCAAAAGCCAACTTCAACAACTGGACTTTTTTCAAAACAAACAAACAAACAAACAGACTTTGGTGTTCTTAGTCTTTGAACATCTTTGCATGAACCTGTTGAGTCGAAGCACTGAATAAGATGCGCTGTCGTGGATCTTTTTATTGCTCGATCAAATTTTTCTTGAAATTGGCGGCATGTCTCACTTTCGTCTGTTTTGTAAAACGTTTTTACAATAAAGACACATTCTTCGATTGTCAAGCCTGGATTATTCATCTCAGCTATTTCTGGTTCAGGATTTTCCATCTGAAATAGACATGCACAAGTAAATTTCTAATAGACAGGTCAATGAAATTGACATCAATCGACCAAGAGTGAGCTTAAATAGCCGCCTAGTAACTTACAATAAGAAAGCGTTGATTGCTTAGTTACATCTGACTCACCCTGTATTTATTGGTATATTATTATATATAATTCTTATTTATAAATTAATATTTTCCAATTAAAAAAAAAATTTTTTTTTAAATTGAACAGAAGTCAGTCCTGAGAGCTTGACAATGTAATGATGGGCCCGAGTCTTATCTGGCTTTACTTCTCCATGTTGAACGAAGTAAATTCCAAAATAATGCCATGAAAACAGAAAACTCAAAAAGTATTTATCTGATCTGGCTGACATGTTATTATCAAAGATAATCGAATCCATACATCTAATTTGAAAAAATTGGAAATTAAAATTCTGTGAACTATCTTACTCCACTAAACTTTTCACAGTCAAGGTCATAGAGATGTACAATTTCATTGGCAACAAGTATTGAGTCTCTCCAATGACCAGAACTGAAGTTATCACCAAAAGTGATTTTCACCTTTTCTATGATTTAGAAATCCCCAAATTAAATCAGTTAAAGACCATGACATGATATTTTAGTCAAATATGGATGGAGATGGGTCAATTGATGTGAACATATTTGCCTGTACACAAATAGTGACAGCCTAAGTAGACCGAAAGCATAGCCTCCTTAGAAGTGATTAGGTAAATACTGTATGAAAAATACATAACAGTTAATGTTATTAAAACAATACATAACATGTTTCTGAATATTTTTTAGATGAGGATTGATAATTTGTATTATTTGGACTACTGTTTTTATCTTGAATGTTACTTCCACAATATTTTGATTTATGTAACCTCAAAACTGCTTTAGATATATCATGTCAAATTCTGGAATCTCCATGGAATTTCAAATGGAATCCTTTATTTAATCCATGATAGTAGTAAGCTCTTGTTCTGTCAGCCATGATCAAGTAGAAGTCTTAAGTAATTCACACTTGTATTACAATTTCTACCCAATCATGACTAATGGAATGAGAGCATGCTACTCTCATAGATTAAATAATGGGTTCCATTTGAAATTTCTTGCAAGTTCCAGAGTGTGACAGAAAGATTCCACGGGTTCAAAAAGGTACACTTGAGGTCAGAAATTACATTAAACGAAATGTTGTGAAAATAATACTGAAGATGAGAACAGTAGTCTGAATAATTCAAATAATACAAAATATGTAACATGATTTTATTTTTAAAAATAAGTAGTTTTAAGTTAATGCTCAATATCAATAACATATCTACAAAACATCTGTAAATAATAAAATTACTCATTTTCTTTACTAAATGTTTTAGCCAAAGATACAAGTTGACTCTTCGGCCTTTGTGTCAGTATCAAAGTGTACAAATTGTAAATATAATTTGTAAATAAAATTGTAACAGTGCCCGAAAAAAAGAGTCACTTTATTATTGGCTCATTTTGATTTCACTAGTCCCACAAAATAAAATAAATATTTTGGAAATAAATTTACACCACTATATTAAATAAAAATGTTTCTCACTTGTACATAATACATTTACTATTACTCGATTATTTATTGAAATAAAACATGCAATATAAAGTAAAACAAAATTTTTTATATCCTACATATAAAAATTTATTATGAAAGCCACCATAATGAATTTCCATTTCTTCATAAATAAGCTATTTTAATCTTTTATTAATAATTGCAAAAGAAAAAAAAGTTACTTCGAAATTAGAAGAGAATTTTGAAACATAAATTGCTGACTAGAAATTATTTCAGGATTTAAAATTAATAGCAAATCTTAAATTAACAGATTGAAAGTTTGGAAGCCATTTACATCCAATAATCTATATATATAAAAGCGAAAATGTATGTATGTATGTATGTATGTATGTATGTATGTACGCTTTTCCTCAATGTCCACAAAAGGCTTCTTTCAGAGAAGCGGTTGCTCGGTTCACAACTTCTTAAAACTTTTTATATCATCTATAAATTGTAATATCTCAGAGTTACCTACGGAGCTCGCCTGTCTATTTAATTTTATTGACTTTCAAACGTTAATTATTCGACATTTTCCGCATCGGCACGCGTTACATTCGGTTTTCGGTATAAAAAAAAGCGAAACTCGACTCTAATCACAGGCCGAAAGCCAGTTGTCTCAAGAGAGCTAAGTAACGTTTGTTCAATGTCGACTTTGTCATATCAGACTGTAGCTTTCATTTCGCTCCTCCTAACAGGGAGCGGGTTTTTAAAAACAAACAAACAAACCGATTTATTCACCTCATTCAAAACTGCCCGCACAAAATGCTAACTGCTGAATACCTATTGCCGTCACATCAATCAAAAACGCACACCTGTTTTTTTAAACACTTTACTATTTTCCAACTGCGTGTTGTGAAGGCTTCGGTTTTTTTCCATAGGCACCTGTTTTTGTTTTTTTTTCACATTTTCGGTTTTTTTTCACATACCCCGAAAAACACCCGGGCAACGCCGGGTACCCCTCGCTAGTCTATAAATATAAAAGCGAAAATGTGTGTATGTATGTATGTTTGTATGTCCACTAAAAACTTTCGACAGACAGAACAAAAATTCACAAACTTGGTATCATATTGAAGCTCCATCCTTTGCCCGAAAAATATCGAAAAATTGGCCAAAAACGTTAATTTTTTTCACCCTGAAATCGACAATTTTCTACGGGGAAGGGGGGGGGGTCAACAAAAACCGTCCTCTCATGACGACGACCGGTTCTACGCATGCGTCAGATGCCGCCATGACCTGATTTAGTTTGAATAGTTGAAAAACTGACATAATTTCATGTATGTCGTGTTAGCTCAGTTGGTTAGAGTGTTGGATCATTATCTAAACGGTTTGGGTTCAAATCGTGGTGTGAGATGTCATTTTTTTTTTTTTTTCCTCTCGATTTTTTAAATTTTATTATTGAAGCAGGGTTATTTAAGCCATTTTTCGCGTAACATTCGTTTTTTTTGTTTTTTTTTTTACTTCGCTTATTCTTAGGTTTTCATTAATTACCCCCACCCCCAACCGACCACACACCCAAAAACACCCGGGCAACGCCGTGTACCCACCAATTTTTTAAATTTTAATATTGGAACAGGCTAATTTTAGCCATTTTTTACGTTTTTTTTTTCTTTTTCAGATTTTTTAAAGAAGTTTTAACGTTCGTTTTTCTGTTTTCCGATTTTTACATTTAGCATCGTTCGTTTGCCTTACGTTAGTATTTTTTGTGTTTTTTTCGGGGTTTTTTTTAAGTTTTAAGTTTTTTTTTTATATAATATTTAATTTTATTTAATATTTAAAAATATTTACTTCGCTTATTCTTATGTTTTGATTAACACCCCGCCCAAGCACACACACCTCTAAACACCCAGGCAATGCCGGGTACCCCCGCTAGTGTTATATAAAAAGAAAAATATGTATATTTATGTTTAAGAATAAACTCGTTAAAAAAATATTCATTAAGCTTGTGTCTCAAACTTGTTTTTTATTGAATACTTTAGATGAAAAAAAATGCAATATTAAACAATAATTATTTGAAAATGGGTTACGTCACACAAAGGGCAAAAGCAGTGTGATGTCATAAAAGATAAAAGATAGCTGGTAAAAGCAGTGATGTCATAAAGAACGAATGTTAATTGGTCAACAAAAAAATGACAATTAGTAGTTACTATTTACAATGCCTCCCCACGGGACAGAGTTAGACACCAGGGTCGTTTTTTAATGTGGAGAAAAGGAACAAAAATAAAAATTGTCTCAGTCGTGAAGGATTTCTCCTCCACTGACAGAGAACAAGAAATTAAAGTGCAGCATCTGGAGAACAGATACTACACTTTGATTTTGACCCGAAATGACGATTAGTAGTTGACAAAAGTTGTGGAGGTGTATATGCTTGAAAGCAGCAACAGCCGTAAATGTTGATTGTTGTAGCTTTAATCAACAAAAATAAAACTTCTAATTAATCATATACTTAATCTCTATTACTTACACCCAATGATTTTAGAACTCCAAACTTTAACAAAATTACTTAATTTTTACAAAAATTTGACTAATTAATTTAATGATTGAATAATATTGTAATAATTAGATTTATCTTTCAAAATCAAACAAAAAAATAAATAAAATAATAAAAAAAATAAGTGATACCATTTAAATAACAAAAGAGAAACAAAAACTAAAGTTAACATTCCCTGGCAAAATTGAATAGATAGAATATTTCTGGGTTTATGGACTTGTGGCACAACGAATAAAATGCTAAATCTGAATCAGTTCTAAGTGACAGTTTTATGGAAGTTGAAGGTTCAATACTCCGTACAGGTGATTGTAATATCATTAAGAATTACTTATGCCTTCTATCTGTTCATGGCTGCTGGGTCAAAGGCATTCATTAAAAAAAGAAGTTTTTTAATCCAAACAAGACATATTGCCTCATGGAACAGGAGGAGCTACTATTTGAGATCATGTCTAACAGGAGACAGTGAGGAGTTGAGCAGTGAGATGTCTGTTCACACTACATTTGAACTTCTACAGGTTAGTATATTTAAGGAAGTGGGAAAGAAAGAGGGGTGTTATTTTGCTATTTGTCAGGTGTATCTATGTTGAAGGGACACACATTCTAGGAGTTCACAGCAAATTCCATTAAAGTATTTGTAAAACAGGCACAGGGATGCAACATTGCAGCGATGGGACAGAGGTTGGAGCTTGAACGATAGTGCAGGACCTATTAAATTAGCCTTTTTTTGGATACTGTCTAAGAGAGGGAAACTAGTGGATACGCCAGCCCAGATATAGCAACAATACTCCATGCATAGGCAAATGGTGACTTTGTAAAGATATAGGATACACTCTGGTGCAAGTAATTTTCTAACACTGTAGAGAAAACCCACCTTCTTTGCAGCAGCCTTTGCAATGTCCTCAATGTATTTGTTCCAGTCGGGCTACTTTTAAATAGGTCACTCTGTAGTTGAGCCAGAAAGAAATAAAATAGTTTAATATTCTCATTTACTAAGCTACATCTAGCCAGTTGTTGCCTTGCCAGAGAGTAATTAACTTTTATACTAGCCTGGATGCCTAGCGTTGCCCGGGTGTTTGGAGGTGTGTGTTGAGCAAAAAAAAAAAAAAAAAAAAGTGGTAGCAGGCAGGCAGACTCAAACTCGTACCATGAAGGAGAAAAGAAATGTGGGGAAAAAAAAAAAAAAAAAAAAACCAAGACAAAAAACAAGTGATGTTTTTGCTGCTGTGTATATCACCAATCCGGAAGTGGCGAAGGTTTAAATTAAGACTAGTCAATCGAAGAGGGGATGACTTTCGAAAATATCAGCGAAAAAAGCGACCTCTCCTTGTAGAAAAGGGCCCAGGTGAAGGAATTAATGTTTTTAGCTAATTTTTCGATATTTGTCATTCGAAGAGTCAAGCTTCAAAACGATACTGATCGTGAAAATCCATTGCCTCTGTCAAAAGTTTTAGGCATACATACATTTAGACAGGTGAGATTTATATTATAGATGTCTCCTCCACCTATATAGGTAATATGAAGAGAATTGGTGACCATCATTTTTGGAAACACACATGAGGGTTTAAGATAACGGAAGTGAGAATCAGATCATCATATAAAGGTTTTTTGGTTCAAAGACTATAATAGTCAAAGTTACAGGGGAAAAAAAAACGACTTCATTATAGAGATTAATCAACTATTTATTGCAATAAAAAAATGAACTAACAAAGTATTAAAAAGGAACAAACAATTTTTTTTTTTATCAATTTAATTGTGATACTATGGACGTCCATAACCCCCCCCCTCCTCGAGAGCTTAAAAAAAAGCCATGACAAAAGTTAAGAATGATTCACAAAGGCGCACAAATGAGCAGTAAGATGAATACATGGTGGTAATAGTCAGCTGGGAGTGGTTGATAAGACAAGAGAGGAAGTAATTCCTATTAGTCAGGTGCGTTGGTAACTTAGACAAAAAGACCGGACATAGCATTTCTGATCTTAAGCCAATACATTTAGAAATTTTGAGTTAGTTTGAGACAGATTTTAGTTTATGGAAGTTGATGGTTTGCAGCTCCAAGCAGATTGAACAGTTTTAGCAGATCCGAGATGAGCAGACTTTAACCAAACAACACTGATAGGCTTCACTGAATCTTAGTTGCTACAATGAAATTTAACTAAGATGTGGATATTAGTATTTTTGGAGGGTGGTTTTCCACGATGGTGTCACACATAGGGCACAACAGATATACAGTTTGTTGGAGTTTGTCTTCTCTTGTGAGTTTGTTTTATTTTTTCATACCTGTAAATAAAACTGCTTGAACCCTCTGCGATTGCTAAGATGACATGGTCAGAATAGAAGAAAACCATGGCACACAAAAGCATCAGGGTCGGTGATTAAGAGTGACGTATGGTTTTACATAATTATAAAATTAAATCCACCAGAATTAATTTTGCCAAATTTGCAAACAAATCAGCCATTTTAATTATTTATATTTATATATATATACACACCCACACATACATATATATATATATATATATATTATATATACACACACTTGCAAAAGCACCCGTTGTTGACTGGGTTCAAAAACAGCATACAGAAAATGAACTCTGATTATGAAAATGAAGGGTTGTAAAGAGATAGCTTCGAATTTGGGGGTATCAAAACCAAAGCAAAATATGATGATAGTAAAAATAAAATAGATAAACCTCATAATTTATTATACCATACCTGTTCACACTGAAACACTTATCACAATATTCTGTGGATCTATATTAAAAAACCTTGTTAAACTTTGTGACATATTTACATTCTGTGGAGGTCAGGCGCGAACGAACACCCTATAATTTTATTATACCATATTTCTTCAAACTGAAACATAATTATCAAAGTATACTTACGCAGATAGATATGAAAAGTCTTTATTAAAGTTTGTGCCTATTTCCATTCTATGGAGGCCAGGCGCGAAAGTAGACCCCACAATTTTATTATACCATCCCTATTTAAGTTAAAACATACTTATCAAAGTATTATTATGTACATCTATATCAAAAACACTTGTAAACGTTTTTTTTTTTTTTTTAATTTTTTTATTTCGATACTTTGTGGATCAGGCGCGTACGCAGGCCCCACAATTTTAATGAATCATCATTATGCCAGATCAAACATACCCATTCCTGTGTCTCGATACATCTTCTATCATTATATGTGATCAGTTTTCTATAATAGTCAACCATATAGGAGCCTATTCGTGACTAAACACACACAGACATTCAGCTTTATATATATATATATATATATATATATATATATATATATTACATATAATAAAGAATTATTTTGTAGCTCTTCGAAATCTGAAAGCAATTCAAAAACATTTCAACTGTCAGATAGAAAATCATTTCTGATTCTTAAATTTTCAGCTAGCATTAATAGATTGAATGCTTTGGAAGTTATTTTAACACATCACTCAATGATGTATAGATGTTATCACACATAAAAATATCTAATTTTTATGAAGTAATTACCATCGAATATATAGATTAGGCAATGAGTTTTCTGGAAATATGTGCTGTTTTTGCTTGTATGTATATGAGAAAGACTGTATAAGCTATCACCATATTGAGTCAGAATTAGAGCAAATTTATAACTCTAGGAGTTGGATCTTTTAAAATTTAAGAGCTAACTCTTTGGGCTACACACTCCATGGCAATATTTTAAATCATGTATCGCTGTAAAAAAATAAATCACTTTGGAGGACAGACACTTATTTGCATAACCTTCAAAGAAAGATTTTTTTTCATTTCTAAAACTTTAGCGGCCTGACTTGTCTTTTAAATCTGACAGGAGTTGAAACCAGAGTGGGTCATACCGACTTTACAGCCCTGACTATGACATCATACAACCTAGGAAAAGCTACTGCAATTTTCTACTTAAAAAAGATAAAATATGGCAAAGATGAACATGCTGATTAAGAATTTAGATGATGTTGAGCATGGCATGTCTCAATAGTTGGAAGGTAAAAAAGAAAATGGGGAACACAAGAGACCATAAAACTGGTGAGATATTGAACAGTAGATTTTATATTAAATGCATGCTAGAAAATGGTAGTTAGAATTATGGAAGGGAGGAAAGAAGAAACCATACAAGTGCAAAACAGGGCTGACGAGGCAGTAAAAGTGCATTTAAAGAAGCAAATAATTATAAGAGGTGGGGCTCCGTAGATAAGGCCATGTGGTCCTATGTGTGAGCTGCTGTAAAAGCTTAAATTTTTAGATAATGACGGTATGAAAGCATAGGCTTATCTGTTAAAAGATGAAGAGTCATGCAAAATTGACTGGATTAAAAAAAGCGCAGATTTTAATGGTTGAAGTAGAGCAAAAATTGGAGTTGAGAGAGAAGAGGGAGGAAAAAGTTTATTTTCTAAATTGAGACGTGACAGTTTAAAAAATTTCATCTTCTTTTTACAATATTTGTCCTTAACCAAACATTTTTAAGAGACAGCGGATATGCTAAACTAAAAACAAAATAAATAAAAGCCTCAGAAAATTCCATTTATAAAATATTGGCTGAAAAATCTAATTAGATTCAAAGCCAATATGTATACAAAGTATAGCATAAGTAACGCCCTTTTTAATTTTAATTAAATTAATTTTACTTTGAAGAATAATCAAAGTGATTAAAAAAAAAGACATTACTTATACTGCACTGTATATATACTTCTTGCCACGCATTGAAAAAAAATCTATTTAGAGTCATTTTTTGTAATTTCATCGTGAATACTCTACTTCCTTTTTTGATAATTGATTTCCCTCAATTGAGCATCATTTCACCTAATTACACAATACGTTTCCATAAACATACTTTATATTCTGTGTGATTACGAGTCAAATTTCAATTCCCTTCTAAAGACACAAATTTATTATTTTCAAATGGCAGTCAATTTTTTTTACTTAAAAGATAAATGGTAAACATTTTACTAAAGACAAACAAAATGTTTTTTTTTAGAAATAAAGAAAGTCTATTACAGTTTCATAAATTATTAATGAAAGTTGTACACCCGGGCAATGCCAAATAGAAAAAGCTAGTATAATATTAAAGTCAAGATATCAAAAAATGATGTTAATTTGCAAATACTAGGTGCCATAAGTTTAAGAAACTGTAAGTTTGTTAATACCCCCCCCCCCAAGCATAGACAAAATAATAAGGTAGACTAATCTCTCAACCTTGGTAGGGCAACTAGCTTAGAAGAATAAAAGTTCTTAAATAACACCAATCCGTCTACGCTTATCCCAGCACTGCTTCTGGAAATTTTCAACCTGTTTGCCATTGGATTTCAGCAATCAGATTAACAATAACACCATAGCATTGTCACAATAAACAATGTTACATTATGGTTTTGCTGGTTTTTTATTTTCTTTCTTCTACTGGACAACTAATTATATTATTTTACTGTTTTATGAAAAACTTTAAGCATATGGGTTTTGTTGAATAATTAAAGAAATTTGTCAGAAAAATACTGCTCCACATGAAACGTCTTTATTTTGTATTTTTTTTACATTTTATTTTAAATCAAAGTAATCTTATATTAATAATACTGTCGACCTTATTTACATCATAACAGTGCATATGAGCAAATGGGGAAATATCAGCAGCAGCAAAGGATGGCTGGCTTGCAAAGAGATTAGCAGCAGCAGTAACCGAAAAATTAGCATATGCAGATTAGGAAATGTGTGCAAAAAGAAAAAAGGGAGAAAAAATGCACCACATGGTCGGCAGAAGCAAAGTCCCCATCAAAGAAAATAGATGTGTAAAGTCGAAGACGAGTATGAGCCAGCTGTGGCTGGTATGTGGTCAGAGGAAGGAGAAATGATCCAGGCTATATGGTCATGTGGCAGCAAGAGACATTTTTACGGGGTGTTGAAAGTAACCGTAATAAAAACTTTTGTTAAAAAAGAAAAAAAACAAATGCCAACCCGGATTTTTATTCATTTCTTTTTTAACTGCAACGTTACATTACTTTAATATCCACCTATTTATATAAATTTAGTTATATGTATATATTTATATAATTGAACATATAGCATTCGCTCCAAAACTAATAAACCAATCATTATGAATTTTCAAACACAGCTGAGAGGCGTAAGGGATCATAATGTAGGTTGTATTTTATGCACAGGCGGGGAAAATTCAGATACTTCCAATTTTTGTAAAATTTTCACAATAGGCATTAGACATCAATCAAAAAATATTCCTCAAATTTCAGTTTCTTTGAATATTTTAAAGCAACAACCACCCATTTGAAAATTCAAATCGTCCCCCTAAGTAATCCAATTTACAAAATTCCCACTACTTATGTTTGCTACGCTATAATCACATTGACTAACCCTTATTCTCGAGTGGCCTCTGGGGCTTGATAAGTGGTGACTCCTGTGTAAAAAAAAAAAAGAAAATTTTTTAAATTTTATCGATATTCATTAAACCCCATTTAATTTGAAATTTATTTTATTGATATTTGTTTTTAAACGTTTACACATACACAAATATGAATCAGCAAAACAAAAATAACTTATAATGATGGGGTTACTGTGTCAAAAACTAAGCCCGAAACTTTATTAGATCATATTTTCTTTGTATATATGTCCGTGAAACATACAAAGCTTCAATAAATATGCCTTAAATAAACAAAGAAAAAATTGAACTTATTGAAATTACTAGCAGGCCGTCTGGTATTACCCGGTCGTAAAATATGCTTAAATATTTTGATTAATGCAAATTTGGTATGACTCGTGTGTCACCACTGAGAATCAAAACTAAAACGTTTAGCTTACAATTTATTTCTTCTTTTTACATTAATGCCTAAGGTATGAAGACATGTTTGCTGAAAGGCTAAAGATTAAAATATGAACCAATAGCTATTTACGTTACGCATATTCCTAATATCATCATTCGACCTTCACCTGGCAAATTTAATTTCTTTTTTTAATTTTCACACTTTTGCACCAAACCCAAAGTTGTGTATGTGTTCGCTAAAACCCAAATATAAAGTTTTGTATGTGTTCGAATACCCTATATATTAAGTTTCATATCTGTAGACCAACAACTGACAGGAGTTTGGTAGGTAAAATTTTGTAAACAAATACACGCATGCATAAATATATATAGAAAGAGGTGTATGTTTACTATAACCTTATTACGCAAATATAAATTATGTAGAATATCTGCATGAATATAATGAATATAATTACACATAATAGTTAACTAAAGATGATCATCCCATAAGAATACAAAAAAAAAAAAAAATTAATAGGGAATTAATTAAAATGAATGTTTAAAAGAATATGAAAATTCGATAGATATTTTGCAGATGAATACAATTCCACGATCCATATATAACAAAGTTGTATTTTCTTTTTAAATACATAGAAAAAAGAGTTTTTAATATGAATATCAATACACACACAAAAAAAAAAATTATAGGGGTATACCATTTTCTACAGTATTATTTCACTGCGCAGAACAAGGAAATGTATCCGTTCATGTCTGCACAAGGCAAAAAGGCCTCATGGCTATTATTTGTGGATGAAGAGACATGTTACAATCGGGATTTTATTTTGTTGAAAACAATGGCAAAGCTGAGAGTGTAAATAAGGAAGGGGAGCGGGTATTGTGCACGTTAGTAAATATGTGATGCTCATGGCTATTCTGGACACATGAAATGGTTAACTTCCACAAGTTGGCAACAGAGACAGCAGAAAGAAAATTAAAAAAAAAAAAAAAAAAAAAAACGATAAAAAAAAATAATTTGCTGATATCAATCAGGTCAATATCGTTGCAGGAAAAGACGAAAAGACGGCAACAGAAAGCGAGGAAAGACGAGGATGGAGTAGAGAAAGCAGAGAGAATGAGAGGGTCAGAAGAAGAGGAGGCCAAGAGAGAGGTAAAGGTGTAGGAGAGGAGGCAAAGGAAGAGGTAGGAGAGGAGGCAAAGGAAGAGGTAGGAGAGGAGGCAAAGGAAGAACTAGGAGAGGAGAAAAAAGGATAAGTAGGAGAGGAGAAAAAAGGATAAGTAGGAGAGGAGAAAAGGGGAGAGATAGAGGGGTAGGAGAGGAGGAAAAGGAAGATAGGTAGGAGAGGAGGAAAAGGGAGAGGTAGAGGGGTAGGAGAGGAGGAAAAGAGAGGGGTAAAGAGAGAGAAAGAGGGGTAACTAAAGGAGAAAAAAGGTAGCGGTAATTAAAGTAGGCGGTTGTGGTGACAGTAGCACGTAGCAGTTGTTGGGCAAGAGTGCAGACTGATCCATGGCAGCATAGTGCAATAATCCAACCTGAATAAAAACACAGGTTTGTTCAAGATGGAAGCCACATGGCAAAACACCAACAGTTAAAAATTAAAAGCGCTTGAATAAGTTGATTTAAGTTCAATTCACCCGATTTCCATGTTTGAACAGAATTCAGGATCGATATATTAAAAGTGTGTGTGTGTGTGTGTGTGTGTGTGTGTGTGTGTGTGTGTGTGTGTTTCTCTCTCTCTCTCTCTCGCGACTTAAAAAAAAAAAAAAAAAAAAAAAAAAAAAAACTACTTACCGGGATCCGAGTCTCAGTGTTATCCAAAAAATTTGAGGAAACCAAAATAACAAATTCCAAAAGTAAATTGATCAGAAAGGACCAGAAATATTCTTTCCACCCAAAATCATAGGCCTTTATCCATGTTAAAAAATATTTGTAAAATATTATGGGGCGGAGATTCTCATTGATTTAGTATGTGGTTGAGGGGCTTGTATTTAATTTATTACTTTAAGAAAGGAATAAAATGGTTGACTTATGTACGAATGAATAAAAGACATGATAGTGGAATTGAATTTCATAATGTGGATGGAAGGGGCATGGAATGAGGAATACTTGGAGTAAAAGTAGAATTCGGTGAAAATTATCCAACTTACTAAAAATTAAATTTAAAGTGTAAAAATTTACATAATGACATTTTTTTTTTTAATTAAAGATTTGAGGTCAGAGTTAAATCTAAACATTTAAAGGATCAGACTTGAACATTTGGAATACCAACGTCACAAAACTTGTTATAAACATTTCTTAACAACTAGTTTACACTCATTCCTTAAGCTGTATTGATACACTACCTGCCTAAGTCAATTTCCATCTTCATTTTCAACTGCTTTAGAGATAGCATCAGAGAAATATATTTGTGAAATTTCATGGAAACAAATATGTTAATTAGTATTTGCATGAGAGAGTAAATAACTATGATGAATGTATTGGCTTTATTTGCAAAAAAAAGTGTTTTAAGAAAAAATAATTTGCTTTGAACTAATACCGAATACCCTTTGCCTACCCTTTTTTTTTTTTTTTTTTCAGATTATTAAAAGGGGGGAAAAAGGGGGGGGTCAATAAGTTAAAAAATAAAAATTTAAAAAAAAAAGCAATTTTTTTAATGTCAATTTCAATTTATCTGTATCCAGTAAAAAAAAAAAATGCTGGTATTGGCATCGTAAAAACTACTACTTTAGTAATATGTACTTTACTAATTTCCTTTTTGGTCAGCCAATTATATGTTTCTCTTTGCATATGAACTGATCCCAAAAGCAACCATAACTTTTAATAGCTAGCTAGATTAGACTATACTGATCTCTTGGTTTCATAATTTACGCCTCTAGAGACAGAATTGGGAATCAGATTTTGCATAGATCTTTAGGGGTTGATTGTTTAAATGTTGAAACCTCATAGTTACTATTTTAATCATAATTGGAGAGGGGTGAGAAGTACATACCTTGTTCAACAGTATTAGTGCATAAATTATCACAATAGATCACATTCAGCTTAAACTCAGCATAGCCAACTCAGCAGTTCATGAAGGTAACCATTAGACTAATTGAGCGTGTCCATTATACTAATAAAAGCATCAACAATTTAATGATCTTGTGTTTTTGATCATCATTGTAATTTTCTAAGCTTTGTAATATTTCCATATTATACTTAGCATTTTCAAATGTTCAGTATGTTCCGCTTTGAATCAATTGTGTCTGTAAATTTGAGTTAAAATTCAGTCTAGATTTGGTTGTGAAGTGATGATGCCATGTTCTATAATATAAAAGAAAATTTTATTTCTGCCTGTGTATCTAACAACCCCAAACTACCAAAGATACACTGACAAAATTTACATATTCCAATTCAATATGACCTAGAGCTGGTCATAGCCAAAACCATACTCTAAAATTTGTTTATTAGACATTATTAAGAACCAAATTAATGCATGCAAGAAAATAAATTAGTGAATTTTTACTGGTTAATGTTCCATAAAAAACACAAACTAAATCTCAGTCAGTCTGCTTCTGAAAACTTGATTTTTTTAAAAATTATTATATTGAGAGAGAGAGAGAGAGAGAGAGAGAGAGAGAGAGAGAGAGAGAGAGAGAGAGAGATGAAGGATAGTGTGGGAGCAAATAGTCCGTTTTAGCAATCATTAACATGATATCAACTTTCATCTAAATGTGCATTAAACTTGTGAATAATTACTTTCATTCATATTTTATTTTTTTTAATAGATTAATGTATCATTAATAATCAAAATATAAGTTTTATTTCAACAATTTAAATAATCTTGTAATGTTATGTTTTTGTTTTATTTAAATATTTTATTCATTTTAGCAACCAGACAAAACTATTTTGATTTACAGTTCATTAAGATCTAATTCCAATTAAAATGACAAATAAAATAAATTTATTTAATTTAGAAAAAAGGATGTTTAATAAAGTTGTCCTTATTAGTTACTATGCTATCTCCAAATCCTGAAAACACTGAATCCAGTACTTTCATTAAGAAACTAGAATTTTAGCCGATCTAGTAATAATACAAAATATTTTAAAACTAAAACAGATACAACAAACATTTTTTAGCTGTCGAAATTAAATGAATTTCATTTCTTTTCAAGATCTAATTAAAAAAAAGAAAACTGCATCTTTACATAAAAAGGTAGCATAAAAATAAACTTAGTTTCATCAAACTACAGAATAAGGCCTATGATGTATTAACTGTCTTTACCTCCCGTCTCTAACTACTTGATTTAGCTAATTGATTCGGAAACATACGATATCATGCCATCTTTGTAACTTACATCTTTTTCTGCATCCTTCCACCATACCTTGTTCGCTTTGATCTTTTTTGTGTCTGGATACTTCTAATCCTTTCCATTAAACTATCGACTTTGTTGGAATATTTTTCGGTTGGAAAAAAAAACAAAAAAAAACAGTAAACAATTCTACTATTTATGTTTGGTATTAGGTAAAGATGAAGGGGGGTAGCAGGATTGGAGTTGATGTATTTGAGTTGTTCTATGGGTTTACAAAAGGGGCTGAAGGAATTATCAGTGAGGTCATGGTTAGCATTTAAGTTAATGATATAATGGTGTCAATAGTAATATAACTCGATTCCTTAAAAAAATGTCATCAACTGTTTTCTAGATTTATCCAGGGAGTGCCCAATGCAGCTGTTGGAGAGACTAAATTCTTGGTTGGGGAATATATTCTTTCTTGAATCAAGAACAAATAGTCTGATCAAGTGCAATATCATAGAACCTCATCAGTACATGGAAGGAGTCTTAAATTTTTTGACCCAGGTTTTATTCTGCACAAAAAGTCACTTATTCCAATAGGATCCTTCAACTTCACTCTACAAATTGTTCAGTTCTATGTAAAGACTAGATTAGCTTTGCCTCTTGATAGGTGTCATAAATCAGTCAAGAGGTGACAGTGGTTAATGAGAGACTGAAAACCTGAGTGTGTCAATTTCCCACAGGAAGACTTTCATCAAACCCTCATTTGACCTTGTGTATGATCTCCTGTAAACGAGTTAAATAAAATAAACCATTCAGTTTATTGTGCAAAACAGAGTGAAATGTCCTTCTATTTCAACTTGTGATAACTCATTTATTTTGAGGATTGTCTTCATAAAATTTGAATGTAAACAAATCTTTACTTCTTTTCCGGTTACTTCACGTTATGTTACTATTTTTTTAGTAACAGCGATTTATTTATTTTTTTTTTAACGTTGATGTTTTTCAACTTAATGTGCACAAAAAACAGTCCTATCTTAAAGAAAAAGGATCACTAGTTGATATAGTGGACTTAACATAGGATTTAAGTTGTCTTTCACACACACACACACACACACACACACACACACACACACACAAAATTGAAACATTTTAGTCAATTAAATTTATTAAAATGGCAGGCAAAATGCATTCTACCAGATTTAATTTCGTAATTAGTTTTAATACGATTTTTAAATGTTTATTGATTATTCAATTCTTGTATTCACAAGTAAAAACAATTACACCCAAAGTTATCTAATAATGTTATATAAAAAAAAACGAAATTAGTTTCAGATTTACATTGTTGATATTAGGTATTTTATTAATGACTAGTTGGAATACTTGTCCAAGATCTGTTCGTAATAATGTAATAAATGCAAAAGACACTATCCCCAAATAATTCACAGCAATCAAAACATTTATAGAGTAAAATACTTGAAATTATGAGCATAAAAAAGAAGAGATAATTCCTACCAAATTTCAGCCTTTTATATCCTTCAATTTGGGCATCCATAAACTTTTAGATACATTTTATTGAGTAAATGAAAGTGCCAGAAAGGAAGTGGCCAGCGTATTAAAAAGTTGCAAAGTAAACTGCAAACAAAAACATGTCCTCAACATTTTAACTGTTTTATGACCTTCGATCTTCTTCCAATGTATCATTCCTTTACAGTAATGCCCCCATTTAAATTTTATTCTTTGTAGATTTTTTTTGTGTCTTATTTACTTTCAATGAACTGAAGATTTTAAAATTAAATTAAAAAAAAAAAAAAAAAAAAATCATCATCATCAATCAGCAGATTTCAACATGCAAGAAACAAACAGTTAACACTGGACAACAATTTTTTTTTTTTTTTTAACTTTTTAAATCTATCCAGATTTCTACAAATGATTTGGGATATTTTTGCACGGCTGAATCAGGAAATGGCATCCATTTCTCTCTATCAGGTCAGGTTTTTATGCCAAGTTGATTAAAAAAAATAAATAAAAAAATAAAAAAGCAGATATTGTGACAAAATCGATTACATATTTGGGGCATTATCAGTTGATTTTTGTCAACACATCTTGAATACATTTTTAAGAGAAAAAATGTTTTGCCAACAACATAAATTGATTACCTGACATTGATTACTGTAAACTGAATGGTTGGCATTGATAAAAGTAAGTAACGTGAATTGCATGTTGCTTCACTATTGTTCAAACTTCAGGGATTAAACTTCCCTTTCTTTGAAATCCTAGAATGCTCAGTGGCAGGGAGGTCTCTCTTCAGATTCCAACAGTAGTTAGCTATTATGACTGTGTCCCAAATACCTGGTCTCCATCTCTTTCAAGTCCTGATGGAATCTCCCCTCCTTGCTTGTCACTCATTGAACCCAGGTTCTCAGAAAACCAGTCAATATATCAGGAATCTATGGACAAATTTATCTTTAGTTGACTTTTGACAACTAAATATTTTTGTTTACTAGCTAAATAGAAAAGTTACTAGCCAAACCCACGTGATTTTAGGAATATGACATCTTCATTCTATGATGGGTACATACATCATAAAGATTTTTTTTGTATATATATATATATATATATATATATATATTTTAATTAGTGTAATTCTAAATATGCATGGAATTTTATGTTGAAATTCGAAGGTATAAACATTTGAATTTCTTCAGATATTTTTAAACCGCCTTCGTTAAAAGAAAAATGCGTATATTTTTCTATTAAACCTTTTATTTGTTTAAATAACTCGATTTTGCTCATTTTATTAAAAAAAAAAAAAAAAAAAAAAAAAAACTAATAAAGGTTGAAAATACACTTTTCACTCACTAAGCTTGTGGTGAAAAAAAAAAAAAAAAAAAAAAAAAAACAATCGTCAAAAGATAAGAGTTTTGTTATTTCTAGTCATCAATTGAAAAAGAATCATTTGCAAATTCGATTGTTTCACTCGCAATGTAAAGTTTTGTGTGTGGAAATAGGTAATGCATCTTGATACCCATGTTGCGGTCCAAGTTTTTCTGAAAGCAGTCAGCATGTTGTTGACAAGTTCTACATAGTTTCTGGCCTTATTGTTGCCAAGAAAATTCTTCACTACCAGACCAAATGCATTCCACGCTTCCAGTTCCACTTCATTCACCGAGTTTTTAAGCTCAGGATTTCTTTATGAGCTGCTGGATTTAAGGACCGTCAAAGATGTCAACTTTCAACTTCTCCATAATCAATATGGAAAACCTGGCACAAGTAAATGAAGCAGTCACCATCCTTATCCAACTGTTTGATTAAGCAGAGTTTGATGTGCAGCGCCCAGCGGTGGGAAGAGTATTCTGTCTGTCCACGTTGCTGTTCCTTATTTTGTAATGCGTCAATTCCTCTTACACAGGCTAATCCTTCTCCATTTATGCTGCGCACTAATTTTTGGAAGATTTCGAGGTTTTATGCCTTCAAACTAATCCCTTTTCAACATAATCACCCAGAACTATGAAACCCGAATACTTCTGGTCATTACAATAATTATTTCCAATCAACATAGTATTTTAACCTCACTAACTTCTATATGCATACATGAGAACAAAGATGTAAAAAAAAAAAAAAAATGACATGACATGTTGCTGTAGCTTAAAAACCTGACCTGATTGAGCAAAGCCAAAGTGATTATTGGATTCAGTGCATCAAATTCGTCCTAAATCAGTTGATAAAAAAAAAACACATTTGTTGTTGATCAGTGTAATCAACAATTTGAAGATGTATTTCACACTAGATTTTCTGGTCATTTTGATTATCATATAAATAATACCCAAAAATTTGATTGCATTCTGGTTGAATCTTTACAAAAGTTGTTCCAAAAGTAATGCCTCCTACTTTTTTTATACTCTGCCTGAATGGATCAGAGAGGATTGTAAATTGCATTGCTATGATGAATGAACTTATGCATTCATGACCTGAAAGTTTCTTCTCTTTGTTGCAGATATTGACGGTGTGAGCCTCTAAGAAAGCAAACTCTGTCATGGACGTGCATCAGAAGCAGAGCTGTGTCATTCAATTTCTGACAAAAATGCATTGAGAATGGTTAGTGACTATGTAGAAAAAATTCTGGATTACAAAAAGTTGCTCATTTTAATGGTATCAGTCCTGTCTTCGTAATTTTTCAACTTTTTTAGTTAAATAAAAATAAGAGGCTTTACTTTTGGAACGACCCTTGTGTATGTTCTGTACCTGATATTTGGTAAATAAGATCAAAATTTAATTTATAACTAGAAGAATATCTTTCCTAGGACAGATAAAATTTCCAAAACAAGACTGTTTTGCGCCACGTTTATGTGGCCATATAAAGATTAAAATCAAGATCTAAATGGTACTAAACTTCATATCTAGAATACTTATTCCAATTTTGATCAATTAGCTAAAGAACAGATGATGTATGCAGTTAAGTGGAGATAACCAATATGGATGCTGCCAACACAATTGTCATCACAAACACTATTGCTTAAAATCTTAAAGAGGTTTTACAAGAAAAATAAGTTCATAAATCAATAAATTCGTTTTTACTCACTAATTGTAAAATAGTATTGAAACACTTGACCAAATCACGAAAGCCAGTTCAACCTCATATGAGATGGGTTATCTTTTACACGTTGACCTTGATCCAAATAAAGGTAAGCCTATTAAATATCTGTAACCAATGTTTACACCCCTTCATTAATTTTTTTTTAGAGATTTGTGCAACTGAATCAAACTTCTCTGTAAAGACTTTTTTTCTTTAAATCACTTACTAGGATTTCAATGATAATGAAACAAGCAAGGTTTGAATTGGACGAAAATTCTTAAAAAAAAAAAAAAAAAAAAAAAAAAAAAAATTATATATATCTTCTATATCTCTATAAAAACAGAGATGTGTGTGCCACAGACGATTTCTGATTGGTTAATCCAATAATCACATCTCCTAAAAAACTATGGTTCGTAGGCTTTTAACGATACCATAAAATATTATGGCTTTATTTATTGTCCATCTTGGAAGGGTTTAATTTTTTCCTAACTTGCGATTTACAAATTACAAAGATACGAAACTAACTTACAATCTAACAATCGAACCTCCGACATCACGGCCGCCATTATGAAACTAAACCAAAAAAAAAAAAAAAGCGCCTTCACTCGTGGTCTTTACATTTCGGGTTTGGGTACTTGTGCAGTTTTCCATTGACATTAAAAAATGGAAATATTTTTAAAAAAAATATATTGTACGTACTCGTCATGGGATAAAGTTTTCCTACAGAAAAAATCACGTAATTTCATCAAGTAGTTATTTTTTTATAGCGAAACAAGAAAAAAATCAACGCTACAAGCGAGTCATTATTAATTAAACAGAAAGTTCAAGTAGGGGGATTCCCCTTTTTTTTTTTTTTATAGCGAGGCCAAATTTCGCGAATTTGGCCTTTTTTTTAAAGCAGTTTGGCCTTCATATTTCTGTTTGGCCTTTTTCTTCACCGATGAAATAAAAAAAGCAAATAAAAACAACGCAATAAAACTTTTAAAAATACGGCACACTTTTGTTGTTCTTGTTTGTTTTTTTTGGTAATTTTCCTTATTTTTTTATTTTTTCAAGATAATACTATTAAATGGACACTATTATGCCAAATTAGCCCCCCCCCCCAAAAAAAAAGCACAAAAATTCGAGATTTAAGGTTTTGACGAGATAATTTAGCGAATTGTCCGGACTATTGCGAGAGAACCATCCATTAGTTTTTCGTGAAATTTTGCCACAAATTGTATTTCAATGCATAGATGTGCATAGTAACAACATTTTTTAACCGAAAATTCCCGTCGCGTCTCCAGATTTCATCGGTGAAGAAAAAGGCCAAACAGAAATTTTGAAGGCCAAACTGCTTTAAAAAAGGCCAAAATCGCGAAATTTGGCCTCGCTATCAAACGATTTGACCTTTGAGAACTCTACCATACTCCTCCTACAATTTTGGGTCTAAACACGTGATATTATAGATATAGATTCCTTGGACATGGATCTAACTTAAAGTTTTAAAAAATTGACCGTTTTTTTTTCTCAGCATTAACCTCAAAACACCTGGGCAACGCCGGGCACCGATTGCTAGTATATATATATATATATATATATATATATAATTTGAGAAAATAATCTCAATTTCGAATACTGTTGAAATATTTGTTGTTAAATTTCATTTTTAAAAGGAAAACAATGTTTACGAAAAAAAAAAAAGTGGTTACTAGCTTGAATCTAAATAGAATAATTGGGATTCCATATAAATTCAGTATCAAGAAGAAAAAGTGGCCAAATTGAACAAAACAATTTGAAGTCCGTTAATGAAAGGTAACAAGTAAAAAAGCAAATAGATATGAAACAAGAATGGTAGTAATAACGACAGGTAGAAAACGAGAGAAAAGTAGGCGGAACGAGATACTATTTAAGAAGCTTTCACAAAAGGTGAACTTGTGCACATTAAACGGTGTCAGGTAGTAAATATCTGCATCTCACTACAACCTCAAGAATTGCCCTACATACATGATGCAATTGCCTTGCATACATCATGCAAATAATTGCCGTGCACACATGGTACAACTGCCCTGTCACATGGTACAACTGCCGTGCACACATGGTACAACTGCCGTGCACACATGGTACAACTGCCTTGTCACATAGTACAACTGCCTTGTCACATGGTACAACTGCCTTGTCACATGGTACAACTGCCTTGTCACATGGTACAACTGCCTTGTCACATGGTACAACTGCCGTGCACACATGGTACAACTGCCGTGCACACATGGTACAACTGCCGTGCACACATGATACAACTGCCTTGTCACATGATACAATTGCTTAATATCATAGTAGCGTGGAGAGAAAATGTCTGCTGCCAGATGGTTGGTTAGTAATTGAGCTTTTTTTTTTTTTTTTTTTTTTTTGAAGGATAGAAAGTAGAGTTTAGCACAAAAGCAAATTATTACAAAAAAAAAAAAAAAAAAAAATCAATGTTATATATATATATATATATATATATATATATATATATATATATATATATATATATATACTAACAAGCTGCTCGGTGTTGCCGATCATAAAATATGCATAAATATTATATTTTAATTCATGCAGTTTTCTTATTTATCATTATAGAGCCAATTCTCTATTGATTATTATCCAATGTATAGAAATGATGTTAGAAGTTATAAAAAAAATGTCTTGGGTACCATCCACTAGAATCGAAACCAGAACATTTAGTTCTCCAGCTTTCCTTGTTATTTATCTCTTCCAGCATCATTACCATCTGAGCTATGGGCAGATAGTTATGAAAGGTTAAAAATGAAGCAATTTTGAACTATGAATGTTTAATATTGTGTATTCACAAAGATAACAGCAGGAGTAATGTTTTATTTGATTTATTCTACAAAAGGTCAAATGTTTTATTCAATTTACTCTGCTACGGTCAAATGGTTTCAATTTTGACTCCTTAGCATTTTTGCTGGCTAAAATCCAAATTAAAAGTGTGCTACAAGTCCAAATATCCTATATATCAAATTTCAACTGTAGACCAAATATTCAGAGAGGAGTTTTGTAGAGACTTTTCGCTTACACATTAACAAGATCACTTTATATATATAAAAATATTTCCATGTGCAGAACGTTTTCATCTTGAATTCTATGCAATTATGCAGAATGTAGAAACTATGCATAAATAGAATTCAGCGTAATAGTGAAATGAAACTAATCATCTAAGGAGAAACCATAAAAAATGAGTAAGCAATTAATTAACACTCATTTTTTAAAGGAACGTGCAAATTAGTTAACTTTCATATAGTCGCTTATATAAGTTCGCTTTAATAATTTTTGAATAGAAAAAACAAGCTTTTATTCTCAATGTTAGAAAAAGAAAAACAAGTCAAACTCAAGTATTTAAGTGTAATGGATATTAGATCCTAGGATTGTAATATGTAATTCCAGAGAAATTATAGATATTTTCTAATTAAAACAAGCTCTTGTATCAAGCAAAGTTATTTAATTTAAATAATATAACAGTTGTTTCTTCATAGCCATGTAATATTATCAACAACAACAACAACCCCATAATGTTAGAAAATAGGGGCAACAAAGAAATTTGACAAAAAAAAAGTTTTACCAGCAGAACAATAATTAGAAAGAAATACAAAAGAAAGCAAAAGTGGGATTGTCGGTTGGGTGTAGTGGTAATTTGAGACAAAATAGCCAGACAATAGGTCAATATATTTGATGTTGGTCTGCGGGCAATTTTAGAAGTTCAAATATGTTTTGCGACAGTTGGAGACAATTTGTAATCTTGCGTTTGCGATGGTTGACAATGATGGTTAAGGAAAGTTTTCAGTTGGACACAGTTGAACACAAATGGTGGCTTGAAGCAGATCAAGAGGAGTTGATGGCAACTTAAACACAACCTTGACAGTAGACAACTTTATAGTTGTGGATGTAAAGTGTCGATGGTGTCACGCACACATCAAGTGTGCAACTGATATTTTTATGTGTTTGAATTTATATATATTTTTTTTATACTTGCGAGTCAGTACATTTTCTCAGCAGTCGCCCAAGAGGAAACAAAAGAGAAAACTACAGAAACAACATTGGGGTCAGCAATGTTGTTGAGTAAGTGATTATGTGATGTTACAGCCATACAATCAGAGAATTGGTAATTACAAAGTTTGAATATTCAGATATACAGAAGACAATTTTTATAAAAAACATCCATTTTACAATTATAATCAGTCATTTTTTTTTTTTTTTTTCTAAATTATAAAATCACTAATCATGGAGATTATTTGTTGTGTGTATCAAAGAAAATGGATATTTTTATAAAATTTTTCAATAGTACGTCATTTCATTTTTTCTGTAACTTAAGATTCATACCAATATTCTGATTGTGTGGCAATGAAAAAACAGTTGTTTTTTTTTTTAAATTTAAGCCAATTTTGCTTCATACAAGGCCTTGTTTTACTTGGAAAATACCTTCATGTACATATATATATATATATATATATATATATGTGTGTGTGTGTGTGTGCGTATGATATAGAATATATTGTGAATGGCCACACAAATGCAATCATATTTCAATTATAAATTTTATCAGGCAATTATACACTTAAGCTCTTCTATCTTTTAATTTGTTTTATTTGGATTCTTCAGACTATTGTTCTCATTGAGTGTTGTTTTCACAATGTTCTAGTCCATGTAACCTCTGATCTTCTTCAAGTGTATCTTGCTGAACCCTGAAATCCGCACAGAATCTTGAACAGAGTCCAGAGGGGTAGCACGCCATGACTGAGTAGAAGTTCAAAGTAATTCACAAGGACCTGCAGTATAGTAAATAAAGTACTTGGTAAAATGCAGTTGTAAGTTACACTCTCCTTGAGGTTGAGGGTTCAATCCTCCGAGCAGGCAATACTCAAAATACAATTGCGAAGGATTCCATTTGAAATTCCATGCTGATTTCTAAGTTTGCCAGAAAAATTCCCAAGTGACATGATACACCTAAAGACTGGAGGTTACATCTGCTGGAACGTTATAAAAATAACACTCAGGGTGAGAACAGTAGTCTGAATAATCCTAATAATATGAATAATCAATCCCCATCACAAAAATTCAGAAACATCATTTAATTGTTCATTTTTAACATCTATTAATCTATCTACTTATTAATTCCTTCTACAGAGATCCACGGATGTAAAGCAGTATATTTAGGAATATATGTACATATGCAATCCTAAAGTGACTTATCTCAAGATTTTACTGCATTCTCATGGATCATCCAATCATCGGAAATGTATTTATAAATTCCTGAACGTTTTTTTTTTTTATATAAATTTGAATGTAAATTCCAAAGTTTGTATTAAACATGAAAACATTCAGCTTATTAACACACTTCCAATGAGGGGATGATTCTATGAAACTGCCGTAAAATGTTAAGTTAAGCCACTTTGTGATCGTTATAAACTTCCAATCCCAAAAAAGATGAGCAGTGTGTGTGTGTGCGCAAGAACATCTATTCGTTCCGATTTCAATTTGAAGACGTGAATTTTTATGTTGATATAAACTTATCCAACAATTATGTCTGAATTTGTTGTCATTGTTTCAGCGGAAAGACAAAATGTCAGTCACCTCATCTCCACCAGTAACAAATGACACAATAATAAGAACACCAACAAATGAAACTGCCCAAACTATGTATAAATACATTTGACCTCATATCTCAACTACTACAAGCAATTATACTCATGGCTTTGTCCAACAGGAATCAATTTCAGGTGTCTGCATGTGTGTTTACCTCTTCTTTTTCATAATCACCTTACTTCAAGTGTTTCATGGCCGTTCTAGAGCAGCTGTGACAGGTGTTATTAATTTGAGTTGATGTTATTTTTCGCTTGCTCCATGTGCATGTTTTTTTTTTGTTTGTTTTAGCATGTGACCTGAATATTTAAGATTTATAGTCCAAAATGTATCCGTTTGATATAATTCAATATGAAATACACAGTGACGTTGTCTTATAGTTTTATTATTAGCCAATATAAATTTATGAACAAAGAGAAACTTTTTATAAAACAGTAATAGACCCATATAAAACACCTGAAATAAAAAGGGTTTAATAAATTAACTATTTGCTTCACTTCATAAAGTATACTGATAAAATACTGAAAAGGCAACATTAAAAGTTTATCGATAGTGAAAAATCATGTATGGATTAACAATGAAATGATTTTTTTTATTTTTTATTTATTTATTGAGATTTAAATTGAAAAAGGATAAAACTTTCATTATAATCTGATATAATTTCTAATCTATATTTCTCTTAGCCTGTCTACTCTGTTTCTTGGAAACTATAGAGCCAATCTGTCAGATTTGTTATGGATCTTTTCATAAGTACTAGCGAGTGGTACCCGGCGTTGCCCGGGTGTTTTTTTTTTGGGGGGGGGGGTTAAAAAAAAAAAGTATGAGGATCAAACCCGAATCCTTGAGGCAAAGTTGTAAATTAAAGTGTGAAAAAAAAAAAAAAAAAAAAAAAAAAAAAAGTGCGATGTTAACCATTGCCCCACCGCGAGATGCTAACGGAAACATGTTTGAATTTATTTAATTAGTTGGATTAAGCAGGTGCCCGTTTTAAATGAGGTCAAGTTTTGACTGTGGGATAGTATTCATTTACTGCTGAACGCCCCCCCCCAAGATGTTATAGGAAAAAGACTAACCCACATGCGGCGAGTGAGAAATGTTGAATATTTATCTTCCCAAAATCGACCAAATTAAATAGACAGGCGAGCTTCGTTGTTAAGTGTGAGATATTATGATTTATATGTGATATAAAAAGTTTTAAAAAGTTGTTAAGCGAGCAACCGCTTCTCTGAAAGAAGCCTTTTGTAGACACACAGAAAACGCGAACACACATACATACATACATACATTTTCGCTTTTATATTTATAGAAGATTATGATATCCGTCTGATGATGCACAATTAGGAATTAGTAGAAATAGGTATTTAATGCAAAAATGAGCAGAAATTTAATCATATTCAATCATCAATTTGGCATAAAGCAATCAGTCAAGTCAAAGACTATAATTCTTACCAGTATTTATTTAACAAGCTATAAAGTCTATTATGTCTGTTTCTCTAGATTTTATATATATGTGTGTGTGTGTGTGTGTGTGTGTGTGTGTGTGTGTGTGTGTGTGTGTGTGTGTTGTAGATAACACCAGGGGAGGTAATTCATTATAGATTCCAAAGAATGCAAGTATCAGCAGATTTAAGCTATAAGTAGGTACGTGCAAAATGAATACCTAATGCTCAAAATGTATGAACATTTTGGCCTCTTCCTTTACTTACAAATTCACTAGAAATCAGGAAATTAACCAATTTTAATGAAATATTCACTATTTATCAAATAATGATCATGGAATATTATGAACCCATTATTTTTATTTGAATCTTAGTTGAAATGTATTATTTTGTTGAAACAAAAAAACACCTTTAAAGTTATGGTTTTCAGTAGTAAAAAAAAAAATAAATAAAATGAATGGATTTATTTTTGCTTTTTTATGAAATTGCAGCATTATAAATTGTAACAAACAAAGCAAAATTAATTTTTTCAGGAACATTACAAAAAAAAACCCTAAAATCTGCATTAATGAATTCGATATAACTCGAAAAATTAATTTCTCGAACTAACAATATTATCATTGAATTAAGCATTGTTTATGTAATATTTTCACACAAAAAAGTATAATTGCAAAAAATATTTCTACTTTTTATTTAGATTACTTGTTTTGCATAATTTTTATATGTAAGATTCTAATATTTTCCTTGCTTGAATAAATGTGTAATTTTCAGTGTAACATAATTTTTATATAATCTTGAAAAGAAAAAAAAATTAGTTTAAAAGCAGGAACACACATAAATAAATAAATAAAAAAAAATGGTAAAAATTAAACAAACGTTCACGACAAGAAATTACGGATGTACAGCTGGGTCAAAAAAAGAAAACCAGCACTATCTCACGTCATTTTCAGACAGTCTTTTGATGTTCTGACATTTTGGGCGTCTGTAGAATGCATTCTTAGACTTTGTTTTTGCTTGTGCAAAGCCAGAATTTCTCGATTTTGGGGACTAATTAAGCTATTTTTTTTTTTTGTACAAACAAGGTGTTTTTTTTTTTTAAAATTTAATTCAATATCATATGACTTTACTTTACAAATTATCTTTAAAATAGACCCAGAAAACTAATATTTATCTTTCAAGTGATTTTTACAATGAATTTATTTAACTTCAAAATTTAGCTGAATTTGTCAGTTTCCGAATGTCGCCATGAAAACATTTTTCATTATAACTTTTTTTGCACGTATACAAATATTTTTCCCTTTTGGAAATTAACTTCAGGCTTTAATCTTTCAAATACAATCAAAAAGTAATCGGAAATCTACAAAAGAATTATGATAAACCGGCTTTCAAAACTATCTCCCCCTATCTTTTTTTCTGTCATTATTGCTGATACTTAGTTGTTAGTATTGTGTTTGTAAGATGAACCGGTTTTTTTTTTTTTTAAACAATCGATCCCCTAATTGAGTCTGAACTTTTGTATATGTTCTGAAATTCAAAATTAAACACCTGAAGAAGGCTAGAGGTTACATGGACCAACAAGTTGTCAAAATAACAATGAAAACGAGAATACTCAAAACAGAAGCAATAAAAAAGGTACACCATTTTTTTTTTTTTACAGAACAACCACACTCGCATGTTTAGTGTACTGCATTTTGTTGCTAATGTGCAACACTTCTTTAGATTGCAAATTAAAAAAATAAAAGTTACTTTTAGGCTAATAAATGTTCTTATGTGACATTTTAACATAAAACGTTAAGACAACACGTTTTATGCAATAAACAATTATAGGTCTTTATCTCTGGAGAAAATTTCCTATAAATGTCATTGTTTTAACGCTTTCATACAACATGAAAAATAAAAATGAATGAAAACAACTTGTTTCAATCAAAATAGCGAGTACCTGTGCGACCGTAAAAAAAAAAAAAAAAAAAAAAAAAAATTAGCACAGTAGGCAGGCAGGCTCGGACCGGTAACATGAAAGAGGAAAAGGAGGTGAAAAAAGCTAACGCACTAGCTGTTACAGCTAAGATGATGTCATAGGCATTCGAAATAACATTAACATACGTTGAAATTGCTAGGCGTATGACTTGTAAAAATGTCGATGCAAAAAACGGCCCAGTTGACCAACACAAAATCTTTTTTTTCCTCCAAGAGATTGATCTTTCTAATGATACCAATTTTGTCACTGTCTGATGCATCTGTCAAGTTTTTGGCAGATATACAAACACAAAATAACACACATTTTCCCTTTTATATAATAGAAGACGACACCTATGTTGTCTACCTGAATTAATATAAATAGGGTTTATTTTTCTACTTGTTGCATAGCAGTTGAAAGTAGCTTCATCGGTTAGTGCTTGGATTTGAGTTAAAGATGACTGATGTTCTGGAGTCTGAATCATGCAATAGAACCAGCCTTTGAGATTTTAAAAGACCGGTCGCCAGAGTCGATTGAAAATTTCTTGGGGCTACTAAAAGTCTTAAATCACTCGCCCGCCAGTCGATAAAATTTCTTTAAATAAAGAAACTGGAAAAACTCATTTATTTTACGACCCTCAAATATGCAGTGACTTAGAATCACCTATGTCTCATCATTTGTGAATTCTTTCATCTCTAGCTGTGAGACCATTGGAATATTTTATTGAAAAAGCCGTGGTCACGCTAAAGGTCAACAAGAGGTCAAATTTACACATTCTAGTCAAAATGTCGCCTTCATTTAGCTCTCTGATTTTGAAAATCATTTGAAAAAAAAGTCTTCTACGCTACAACTACATACACTTCATGCTTACAAAAGTAAAGACGAACATTTGAAAGAGGAAAAAACGCATCGTTCCGTCAAGCACGCACCGAAAATTAAATTATACAACAAGTAAATAATCATATTTTTCTCAATTATATAAATTTAGATATTTGCATGCTCTTTTTTGCGCAACTTTCAAAAAATTCCTAATATAACTTCATTATGCATTGATTAAACGTGCATAACACAAAACTACAAATAAAATGCCAATATCAAAACAAGATGGCAACATAAGGAAATCATTTTTACTTTGTCCAGTTGTTTGAATCTTAGTTTAAAATTGACGGTTGAAAGGGGAAAAAATCTGTTCTTTTGGCTTGAATTCAGTTTATGCCGTAAGAGTAGAAATTGAATTATTCAAATATCTTATTATCAGGCTGTATATATATATATATATATATATATATATATATATATATATATATATATATATATAATCTTTTTCTTGTAATTTTTTTTTTAATAATCGGTTTATTTTGAGGCAAAAAACGTTGAAATTGCATTTATTTATGTAGCTATTCCAAAACGGTTGAAGTTTGAATATTTTTTTGCAGTGTAAAATATGTAATTAAAAAAAAATGAGTAAATGAAAATGTTTTGCTAAGAATTTCATAAGTGCAAATTTATATATATATTCTTTATCTATTCTTTATCAACATTGCAAATAATAAAACAATTTAAAAGAAAGCAAAAATGGCAGGCATATGTTAATTACATAAATTTATGTAACTTTCTTAACAGTCCAAATTCTTAAGCAAAAACTTTTTAAATCTATAAGAAGGAATTTGGAACACGGTTGCTATGTGTAAGGAGATAATGGCTATATTTAGTTTAAGCTTTATGCAGAGAAGATGCTGAAAGCTCTTTATGAACATTCAAATGCATCGGAAATATTCCCACAATTATAATTTATTTGAAATATTTTAATGAATTGTTTTCATTTGGATGAGGTGGGATACGAGATTAACTTTCCATTTAAAATTTTAAATATATTTCCGGTTTGGACGAAACTTGATTCATAGTTAGACATCAATTAACATACCCAAATTTTCATTTCTTATGAATAGCTCTTCAGCTTAAACCCCCAAATTTTAGACATTTTTCTAAAATCTGAATCAATCATTTAATGGATTCTGATCAAAATCGGAATAAGGATTATAGACATAAGTTGTAATAAAATATCTTGATTTTAATGCTCATAAAATTTTAACTTCATCTTGCATCAAACCTCATAAAAAATAAAATAAAAAACATTCATTGATTAGCAGAAAACTAGCATTCCTAACGGATTTCCATTCATTTATTATTTTTTTTTAATGAAAATATTGATGTGCATCACTTAAAGAGCGAGATGAAAATTTAACATTAAACACCACTAACCAAAAGCGATGTCTGTATTCCAAATTCACCCTACACAGTGCATGAAATAATAACCCTTTATTTCGATATATTACTTAAAAGTTCCCAATGGAATGGATATAACATGTGAGATTTGAATCCTGGTAGTGATACTTATTTCAACATCTTATTTTCATAACGGCTAGATGATTTTTTTACATGTGTTATTTTGAGAAAACATTTCTTCCCAAAGTTTTTATTTTTTATAAAACATAATTTATTAAAATAAGTGTTTTTTTTTAAGCACAAAAAAAGAAAAAGAAAATTTCATAATCCGTCCAAAAATAAAAAACATTACAAACACCATTATGAATGTAGAATTTCATCTTTGTATTACACTCCTTGATAACTAAGATCCTTTTCTTTTCTATTTTTTTTTAAATAGGTATTATGAAACTGCAAATTCAGGCAAGCAACAATCCCCCCCCCCTTCAATCAATTATCCCGGAAAAATGAAAGCAACAAAGAAAAACGCATGAACAATCTGTCCCGCCTTTTCCTTTTCCATGCTAATAAAAAGAAGAGAAAGGCAAACTTTTGTCATTTAACTGTCTGACTGCCATTGCCAGAAAGGATCAAGTCACGTAAGACACCTGAAGTCAGTCAAAGTTCAAGAGAAGCTAAACGTGGTTCAAAAACAGCGCACGTGGACAAACCACCTATTTCCTGTTTGCCTTTACCAAAACTCTTTGAAGCGTCGACTGACTAGAAAACATATTTTCCTTTCATTTAAAGTTATAACTTTTCCAAAAGAAAATCCTCTGGTGTAGAATTTGTAAGCACAGATCCAAAATATCTTATCGAAAAAACATAATTTTGAACCTATGTTCCCGAGAAATCTGAATTATTATAAAAAAAACTATTAGCTTTCACAAGTTATAAGTCCCGCCACATGTGTTACATAAAAATACTTGAAACACCCACCCACCATATTGAATTTAAAAGCAACAAAGAAATATTAATCAAGGATACGATAGACAATAGGAGAAAAATGTTGAAGTTGAGATGAATTTCCCAATGTGTGGGAGTGTGTGTGTGTGTGTTTTATGGGAATCGCTCCAGACAAGGCATGAAGACACTTGATATAACGAGCTAATAAGTAAATCTTAAAATACTATTTCAAGATTTAACAACAAAAAAAAAAAAGCCAGCAATATGTGTGAGATGGATAGATTCCAATACAGAAAACTCGCACCGCCCCTTTTGTATATATAAAAAAAAAAAAAACACCATCGCACATTGAATGTGAGGACTAAAAGACAAAATAAGGAAGTTTATAACACGGATGCAAATTACTTTTAGGCAACTCAGACCTAGGATATATAACTAAATTTAAAAAAACACACACACACACTTTCGCACATGTCTTTTATAGCAATTATATATATATATATATATATATATATATATATATATATATATATATATATATATATATATATATATATATATATATATATATATATATATATAAAAGATTATGGATGTTAAGAGTTAACAAAACCCGGTAATGAAAACGATTTTGTGGGATGTTAGTGCTGTGTGTGATAAGAGAGCATTAGATAAGAGTTGAGAAAGATACGAAAGGAAAAGTTTTTCAGGTTAAATAGATTTTTTTTTGTATTTGTAGATCTCGCTGTTTCCGCTTCTGGCCATGAATGGGTTTCATTGTTTCACTTTACAAATGGAAACAACTGTGGCCTAAATTCTAATATCTCATCCTACATAGAGAGGTACTTCAACAAGTTCTTTCACATATCAGTAAGTTTCAAATGTTCAGTCTGATATTGATAAAATCAATTAAATCCCTCAGCATAACTTTTAATCTATATTAATAAAATTATCAGACAACGTTATTTTTTTCCTGTGTCAACGTAAGTTGATAGTTACAAATTGAATTATTAATTATTATTATTATTAGTTGATTTTTTATTGAAATACTGGTCGTAAAATATGCTTAAATGTACTTTAATTCATACAGATTTCGTATTTATTAATAGAGCCAATTCTCTATTGAATATTACATTGTACCTAATGTATATACTGATTTCAAAAGTTACAATAAAATAAATAACTTAGGTGCCATGAGCTAGAATCAAAATCAAAACCAAAATATTTAGCGTTTCAGCCATGTTTCCTACCATTTGCACTATCTACAGAAAATTTTTTAATTAAACCAATTTAATCTATGAATTTGTGCATGCGCAAAAATAATAGAAATATTTTGGCAAGTTGAAATGATTTTACATTTCAACATGTTTTTGTACGCATTATTCATCCATCCAAACAAAGATTATAAACCATCCTTGGTGTATGATTACTATTTTTTTTTTATTAATTTCAGTGTTATGCCACCAGTTTAAATATTTTTACATGCACGCACACACACACACACACACACACACACATACACACACACACATAAATCTATTTGTTTTATTTATATAAAAAAAACGCAATAATATAAACCCGCTTCATCAATAAGCACTCTCTTCTTCCCTCTACTTTTGTACTAAGCTGACACGATGTAATCAGTTTTTCCATCTCTGTATTTGTCACATGATCAACAACCCCTAATTTCTATTTGCCTGCTAGCTGAAAAAAAATCTACATGCAAAGAGATAATCTTTTCTATGAAAATTTATGGGTCACAATCAGTAAAATCTTATTCAAGAATGCAAGTCAATTTTTCATTTAAAAAACAAAACAAAAAAAAACATTGCAATGAAAACAGAAAACCCATCAGGAGGTACCTCCTTTTTTACCACCTGTCTTATTTATTTATTTATATCCCGCCATCATTTCAAGCTAATAAGAACAGTCTACCAATCTTAACTGAACAATATTGTGATAAGGATAAGAGAAATACACTTTTTGGTTATATATATATATATATATATATATATACACACACACACACACACACTAGCAGAGAGACACGACGTTGCACGGGATTGAATAATGATCAACGAATATGTCACGCTCCTATATTTTTATTGTCATCGAAATCCGCGAAATCGCTCCAGGAGAAAGCTTCACATACCTCCATGCAGTAACTTATTCCAAACTATGTTATTCTACATTGCACTCTAAAGAACCTACCGTTTCTTTTATAACATTATTTTATATAAACTTCTATCCAGTTAAAAAAAAAAAAAAAAAAAAAAAAAAAAAAAAGAGAAAAGAAATTTACGTGCGGGGTTTGAACCTACAGACCACGTGATAAAAAAAAAACGTAAATTTTTATGACTTATAAAATTCTTTGCAGTTAATGAAAAAAAAAAAAATTAAGAAATTTATGTGTGGAATTTGAACCTTATTTTATTTAATTTTAACATAGATCTCATTATTTTTTTTTTAAATTATATTATATTGCATGTGAAAAGAGCGGGCACACTAAAATCAATTGTGATCTAAAATTGAAGTAGGAAGAGGGAAAATAGGAATCTTAGGATCAAAGTGTAATCTTCCACACTTAGATCCCATCCCCACTTAGAGATTGACCTGCTTGTTTTCGGCAAACCGGAAAACAGTAGGTGATCTATCATTTAGAAAGGGTTGCGAGGGCTTTACCAACCAATTTCTGTTTTTTGTTTATTCCCCACTCCCTCGCTAATTTAATGAAATCTGTATATATTTACGATTCAATAAAACTTTTTCAAATTTGTGTGTAAGTAGGACAGCCCCCCCCCCCCCCGAAGTGAATATGGTCGCGTTGTGACAGATATTTCTAGTAAAGAGTAAGATAAACAATTTTAAGTATTTGTAACCAAGGATGATCAACAACACCCATTATCCACACACTTTTGATTAGCCTTATTCCTAATCCGTTCAATGTGTAAAGTTTTTTTTTTGTTTTTTTTTTATATTTTGTGCCTGTTCTGTTTTTAGTCAAAAAAGAAATCGTTCTGAATTGAACCAATTCTTATTTTTGCCCGAAATCCAGAGTTCCCAGTTATTAATTTTTATTTATTTATTTATTTTTTAGGGGAGGATCCTGGATTTTTCCCTACATTAAAAACCGATCTCGTCTCATTTTGCCCTCTTGGGGAGGCTAGTAACTAAGGATACAAAAAGAACATTACGCAAGTGATAAGTGTAGCGGACCAAAAGCAAGCATGGAGTTTATCAACAACAAAGATAGCATGATAAATAGAAAGAGCGGGAGTAGACAAATTTCAGAGGATGCCTTCTGTTATAAGCAAATTTGTATCACAGATGTTGGGATGGGGCTTCCTTTTCCTGGTGAGAAAATAGAACAGACCCGGCTGACCTATGAAATTGATTAAATGTCTGTTTGCACTTGTTGAGACCATGTTCAATATTGTTAATTTAAAAGTTGGGATAAAAAAAATTTATCAAACTTGAATAAAATTTCAAAAAAATAATATCCTTGTGACAGCAGAAAGATTGCTTGTGAGACAAGTGTTTAAAATTAATGTGTGTTGAAAATTATTTTTGATGTTTTAAAATTGATTTTATTAAAACATAATTAATTGTTGAAATTAAATTTTAGAACCAACTGTCAACTATGCCATATTTATTAAATTACTTATAACTGATTTTTTTAGGGGGGGGGGATAAAATTTAGGAGAGAGCCATATAGTATCCCAGAAATTACAGTTTAAGAGGTGGCTTAAAAACTCAACTTTAAATAATATTTTTTTAAATCTGATTTTATAACATTTAATCTGATGGTACTAACTTCCCCTTTATTTGACTCTCAAAATCCCACCATACCACACTACAATCCGACCATTTTTTTTTTATTATTACACTTCTTGTAAATATTACAACTGTCCAAATTATATATAAGGCAATTTTCGTTTCATTCTACATGCATCCTATCCTGAGCATATTGAGCCGGCCTCCTTTTTCAAAAAGAAAGTTTCTAGAGAAACTTAAATTCCAGTTGAATATATAACTCAGTCAAGGGAGATGATTTTGTCGATGTTAGTTTTTGCAGGAAGTTTCTACAGTGCTTCCAAATACAAGCACATGGCAACATCTACTTGGTACCAGGCTTAATGTTGCTTATTTAACGAGAACCTGTATGTCATCATGATTATGCCCTACATGATTATGCCCTATGCATCCAAGGCAATGATAAGATTAAACTAAAAAGACCAAGAGTTGGACAAGTACACAAGAGATAAAATATTTTCTTGCTTTATTTGTAAGTAGTGTTTAAAGTAATGTTTCTTAAACTTCTTCTGGATTAGAAGTTCATTTTTTATAGATCAAGCAGGGGGGGGGGGTAAAATGAATTTAGTTATTAATTATAAAATACTCCATTTCTACATTTTGTTGTACATCACTATTACCCCCACCATCCCAAAAATCTGTTTGTCACTTAAGTTAAAAGCAAAGAGAACAGGGAAGGGGATATAAACGAGAGAGAGAGAGAGAGAGAGAGAGAGAGAGAGAGAGAGAGAGAGAGAGAGAGAGACTTCTAAGGCCAAATAGAAGTATTGAATGACGAATAATAGGGACTCATTGAAGTAAATTTAGGTATATATGGTAATTAGAGATGGATTACATTTAACTAAATTCTCACCTAGGTGGCATAAATCTTTAGTAATCATACACCAACATTGATTTATAACGAATAAAATATTTTAGATAAATGAATATCACATATGTTTTCAAGTTGAAATGCAAAACGTTTATTTCAACTTGCCAACGACATATTTCTACTACTTTTGCGCATGTGTAAATCCATTTATAGCTTGAAATGATTTCATTTACATCTTTTTTTTATCTATCCGTCGATAGCTCAAGCAGTAGGTAACATAGTTGGAGCGCTAAATGTTTTGGTTTCAATTCTAGCTGATGGCATTCAAGTTATTTTCTTATAAAAACTTTTTAAATCAGTACTATATATATATATATATATATATATATATATATATATATATATATATATATATTCAATAGAGAATTGGCTTTAATAATAAATACAAAATCTGCATGAAAATATATTTAAGCGTATTTTACGACAGGGCAAGTCACAGCTAAAACATGTATGCACATGTGTAACCAATAGTGTTTATACAACTAAAGAACGATCTATACGTTCTTTTTTAAATTCAGTTTTCTATCTTGTTTTTTTTTGTTTTTGTTTTTTTTACTTAAAACTTCAATCCAAACATCATTTTATATGAATACTAGCTTGGGTGGAGGTGTGCGTAAGGGTGTTGGTTGAGCAAAAAAAAATTAGGAGTAGTAGGCAGACGCACAAGAGGAAAAGGAGGTGATAAAAAGCAAACGGTCTAATTGATACGCCTACCGCGATTGTGACGTCACGGGTGGTCAAAATAACATCTTTTATGCGACGTCGTTGACACTAAACTTGCAAAAACGTCAACAAAAAAAGTGACCCTTCCTTGTAAAAAATGGCCCAGTTGATGGTAAAAGAATTAATGTTTTTGGCAAATTTTTGGATATTTGTCATCAGACATCAAGCTTTAAAACGATACTGATTTTGTTATAGTCCGACGCGTCTGTCCTAAGTTTTTGGCTGACATACAAACACACATACATAAATTTTACCTTTTATATATTAGATTATTGTGAACATTGATGAAGTATAAATCCCTCCACCCAGTCATTTTTGACAGAGGGTGTACACTAATGATACATGAAAAGACAAATTTATTAGCAAAATGGTCGAAAAAGCAACAAAATTTCATTCTTCTATAATTGTCATAATTTCTTAAAGTTTTGAAACGTAGGTGTCGCCATGAAAAGTAGATCAATGCCTTTCAACCCAATATTGATCTTCAACTGGATTCCCTGGCACATGATCACTCATCTTAGCATGCTGTGACCCAACAAGTTATAGAAACCTTTGAGGTCGTCTGTACAGACGTCAGAGGTCAACATCAGACCTGCAGACATGAATGGCAGTGTTGTGATCTCCCAACACCAAGAGACAGGATCCCGTATCTAATGGCAACTCGTGACTCGGTTTTGTAGAGAATTTTCAAGCCACAAATTACTTTCTAACCGACACTTTCAAAGCTTCCAAAGATTTATTTTTTCATTCTTTTTTTTTTTTTTAAAAACTATTAATAAAATATTAAAATGGCCAACTTGTTTGTAAAGAAACCAAAACGCATTTTGGTTAATTTAATTTTGTAATTATTTTTTAAAATTGTTTTGATAGGATTTCAAAAATTACGTTTTTTTTTTCATATCAACCAATATTCGATTACTAATAAATAAAAAAAAATTCAATATACAATTATCAAAGTTACATTCATACGAGAAACATGTGAAGTTGTCACATACTTTTATTAAACCTAGCAAGCTGCCTGGTGTTGCCTAGTCATAAAATAAACTGTAATATGATATTTCAATTGATGCAGGTTATTAGATCTATTATTTATTATTATAGAGCGAATTCTCTATTGATTATTATATTGTACCCAATATATAGTAGTGGTTTCAAAAGTTTCTAGAATAAAAACAAAAACATTTAGCTCTCTAGCAGTACTCACTACCATCTGAGCTAACGGCGCATGCATATCAAAACTTGACAACTTAACACAGTTAAACATAAAATATATTTGCGCATGCGTAGAGCATACACATTAAGTCAAAGTACACCTTCCAATTTTTCAAATTTGACCCCTTAGCAGGTATTTTCATACTAAAAATCAAATTAATTTTATTCCATAGGTCTGAATAAGGCATCATAAATCAAGTTTCAAGAACACACACACACACAAGATTATTTGGATAAAGACAAATTTCTGTTTCGTTTAGCATCCAGTTTTCCAGGGGGGGGGTAAAGAAACAAATCACAAATAACCTTCCTGGCCTTCAGGCTATGATGAAAGTATTCATCCCCACTTAACGACCGACCTGCTTTTTACGGTTCAAAATAAACCGGAAAAAAGTAGGCAATTTATTTAGAAAAGGTTGGGAGGGTCTTACCAAGTATTTTAATTCTGTTTCCTCCCCACTCCATTATCCAATGAAATTGTTGTATATAAGACTAGCAATCGGTGCCCGGCGTTGCCCAGGTGTTTTGAGGTTAATGCTGAGAAAAAAAACAAAAAAAAACGGTCAATTTTTTAAAACTTTGACCCCTATTATGACCTCTTAACATTTATTGTTTAGGGATCAAGTAAAGTTAATAAGTTAGATCCATGTCCAAGGAATCTATATCTAAAATATCAAGCGTTTACTGTTTAGACCCAAAATTGTAGGAGGAGTTTGGTAGAGTTCTCAAAGGTCAAATCGTTGAATATTGACCACTTAATCGCCAAATTTCTGTCGAAAACCTATCACATCGATTTTCCCAAATCGCGAATTTGGCCCTTTTTTAAAGCAGTTTGGCCTTCAAAATTTCTGTTTGGCCTTTTTCGTCACCGATGAAATCTGGAGACGCAACGGGAATTTTCGGCAAAAAATGTTGTTACTATGCACATCTATGTAATGAAATACAATTTGTGGCAAAATTTCAGGAAAAACTAATGGATGGTTATCTCGCAATAGTCCGGACAATTCGCTAAATTATCTCGTCAAAACCATAAATCTCGAATTTTTGTGCATTTTTTTTTTTTGGGGGGGGGGGGCTAATTTGGCATAATAGTGTCCATTTAATAGTATTTTCTTGTAAAAATAAAAAAATAAGGAAAATTACCAAAAAAAACAAACAAGAACAACAAAAGTGTGCCGTATTTTTAAAAGTTTTATTGCGTTGTTTTTATTTGCTTTTTTTATTTCATCGGTGAAGAAAATGGCCAAACAGAAATTTTGAAGGCCAAACTGCTTTAAAAAAAGGCCAAATTCGCGAAATTTGGCCTCGCTATGAAAAAAAAAAAAAAAAGGGAAATCCCCCTACTTGAACTTTCTGTTTAATTTCGCTTGTAGCGTTGATTTTTTTCTTTTTTCGCTATAAAAAAATAACTACTTGATGAAATTACGTGATTTTTTCTGTAGGAAAACTTTATCCCATGACGAGTACGTACAATATATTTTTTTAAAAAATATTTCCATTTTTTTATGTCAATGGAAAACTGCACAAGTACCCAAACCCGAAATGTAAAGACCACGAGTGGACGCGGGTTTTTTTTTTTTTTTTTAGTTTAGTTTCATAATGGCGGCCGTGATGTCGGAGGTTCGATTGTTAGATTGTAAGTTAGTTTCGTATTTTTGTAATTTGTAAATCGCAAGTTAGGAAAAAATTAAACCCTTCCAAGATGGACAATAAATAAAGCCATAATATTTTATGGTAAATTTAAGAGCCTACGAACCATAGTTTTTTAGGAGATGTGATTATTGGATTAACCAATCAGAAATCGTCTGTGGCACACACATCTCTGTTTTTATAGAGATATAGATAAATTTATTTTCAATAAAATTTGTAACCATTTGGTAAATTTTAAGTGAGAGTATCTGGAGTAAATGTGGTATTACGGTGGTTGATTATACTAGTTAAGAGTAGGAAAGACATTTTCTTATGACAAAGGATGACCAACGACATGCATTTTCCCCACATTTTTTTTTAATGGCCTTATGCCTAATTTGTTGTGAATGTAATTATTTAAATATTTTCTGCAAATAAATATTTCAAAGTGTAGTATCTGTTCTGTCCTAATTCAAGAGAAATCCTTCTTGATAAGGACAATTTTTAGTTTTTGTCTTATTCAGTGCCTTATTTTTTTAAATTTTTTTTCCTTTTAGAGATAGTTGGATATTCCACACATAAAATAGGATGTTGTTTTTTTTGTTTTTGACCTTGTAGAGAGGTTGTAAATAAACATAAAATAAAATTCTGTCATAGAATTTAAAAATTTAATATAGAAGCCATACACTAATGTACCTAACGACTGATAAAAGTGATTCAAATACTTAAAATAAGTTGTCAACAAAACAGGAAAAATATAAACGTTAGCAAATCCAATCATTTAGAATAACATTTCCAAAATTAGTAACAATCGGATAATTTTTATTGCTTTACTTCTAAACAAAAAATAGCATAAAATACTGAAATATGTTGCTTCTATTTTTTTTATATTAACATTAAATAAAAATGTGTTGATTTAGAGACTGACTATAAAACGAAAATTTGTACAACAGCCGTTATGGTTTCTGAAAGTTTTTAGATGAGTATTGGTTATTGGTATCATTTGGCTTCTTTGGACTATTGTTTTTATCTTGAAGCTCATGGTACAATACAAAATGCTTTTTCATTGCTAATGTTCTACCAGAAAATTTATTTAACCCAAGATCCAACTATTTTGAACATTCAAGAAATTAAAAAAATACCCTTATGGAAAATATAAAAGCATTCACATTAGAGTTTTTTTTTTTTTTTTTTTTTTTTTTTGAACAATCTTTTGTCAGTTATCAAAAAATTAGATACGTGGACAAATATATCAGTAACAGAAGTGGTGCATTTTATTATTATTATTTTTTTTTTTTGTTTATTTGTGTTTTTTTTTTGGGGGGGGGTATTCGACTGAAGCAAATTTACAAATGATATGATGAAAACTAAAGTATATATTTTTCTTTTGTTTATTTGCCTCCCCACCAGGGCAAAGTTAGACATGAGGTCTGTTTTTAGGGGGGGGGGGGGACCAGCTCGGGTCAGTAACAAGAATAAAAATGTATCAGTCATGAAGGATTTCTCTTCCATTAACTGAAACCAAAAAATAGTGCAGCATCTGAAGAACAGATACTACACTTTGATATTGGCCCGAAGATTAAAAGGAAATAAATAAGCATCATTTCTCTAATCTAGATTTTTGATTGGTCATAAAGTCAGGCTCCAATGTCAAGATTGAAATTATTCAGCACAGTGATTGCCAGAACTACATAAGTCTATTACTTTTTTTTATTGGCTATACTTAAAGTACAGTGATTTGTAATTGTTATGTTTTAGACCATCATTGAATAGGGAAAGCATAAAAATAAAAGTTTATCATACATATATCCAAACAAAATTTAGAGACAAAGAAAACTATACATCGACCAAAATATAACACTAGCAATATTCACTTTCCATTGCCTGAGTGAAGATGAATTTCAAATTTGTTTTTGAGACCAAGTTAAAAAAAAAAAAAGGGTTAGTGCAGTGGTGTTCTGTAAAAAAAATAAAAATACCTGTTGATGAAGAATTTCAGTATCTTCAGCCAATCTGTTTTTATTTTATATGAAATCTTAAATATACCAATATTTAAATGTTTAAACCTTTATTTAAATCCTTTTATCATCGATATATTGTTTGATGAAACAAAAGGAAATTTATTAATTTTATTTATTGCAGACTATTATCTTCATCTTTTCTTAGTTGTTTCACAACGTTTCTGCCAACTATTACTCTGGCCTTCGTCAGGTGGTACGTCGTGAAACAACTAAGAAAAGATAAGGATAATAGTCCGCAATAAATAAAATTCATGAATAATACTCATCTCAATAATAATAATAATAATGAATTCCAATTAAATAAAAGGAAATTTATTTAAAGAAATTAATTTCATTTATCTAAACGAAAGCGGTTTTTAATTATAATTACATTATACCAAAATGGGTTGGTCTAATATAAATCAATACATAATAATTTTTTTAAATACTGTATATACTATAATAAGCAAAATACCAAACAAAAGTATTTGTTTATCTCATTTACGTAACTATTTTTTTTAAGCAGCTTATAATAAAATTTTGCTTGGTGTTATTCAGTTGTATTTTAATTTCCTTTTATGAAATAGCTTTGATATTTAGAGTAACTAATTAAAGTGATTTAGAAAAAAAAGGATAAATTAGGAAAACTTTTTGTAAATTAAACTAATATTTCTCGCAACGGCATAAGTGAACAGAGAAAATGGAGGGAAAGGATATTTGTTTCTTTCTCGAAATGTTTACCGTTTATCCACTTCAATTTTCTAAAATGCATATGAAAGTGTTTTTTTTTTTTTTTTTTAAAGCGCAATTATTTTTCTGAATTTTTTTAGATGAGGATCAGCAATTTCAATTATTTGGACTACTGTTCACATATTGACTGTTATTTTCACAATGTTACGATCAACCTTCTTCAGATGTCTCCTGTTCTGCACAAAATTTTCAACAGAACCCTCTATAGCTAGTATGCTCTCGCTCCACCAGCCATGACCAGGTCGTAGTCTTAATTCTCAACCATATTCATCATATGATACACACTTAAGATTGAACCTTTAACTTCCAGAAGAGTGTCACTAAGAACAGAATTTTACCTCATACTTTATCCATTATGGCAATTCCAATATGAATTTTGGGAGCCTTAAAACTTCGTGAAGCCATAGCAAGTTGGAAAATCCAGCTAGTGTTCTAATATATTTCAATCATTTGATGGACATTAACTGAGAATTGCGTTTAGTGATCCAAAAGGGAATTTAAGGAAAATTTCAGTGTCTTTCGATTTTGTTTGTTAAAAAAAAAAAAAAACAAACAAAAAACCCTAATTATTATTTAAATTATTTATTTAAATGTTAGCATTGGTTTCTATAAGCCAGAAACATTGATCTCCTATAGACGTCATTTCTCTGTGATTTTCTGGTTTCTAGTAGAATAAACAGTTTATCTAATGATAGTATTACCCACTCAAAGACCAATATCAACGTTAAACAACATATGGTCAAAAATAAATTCTTTTTGTTTACTTTATATTTAAAATACATAAATTTAAATAGCTTTAGTTTTAGTTTTAAGAACATCCAATAAGAGAACTGCTCATTTTTAGTCTATATAATTCGTATTCTAATCATGAAATTTTTTATGTAACAAAATGTCATATTAATGGAAATTATAGAAATAAAATGTCATCAATAACATACAATAACCAAAACTTCTAGGATCGGACATAAAACATGAGGGGGGGGGTCATTAGAATTTGTTTGAAAAGACCTTGACATTTAAAAAGTTGCACATGAAAGAATAATACAGTAGAACGCCGGGGTACAGTGGCTCTAGGATACAGTTGATCCAGGTTACGATGTGGAAGACAATATTTTCCCGGCCCCTGGTTACGGTATTTGCCCCACCTTACGGTGTTATTTATGTTATGTGTATTATATGCTGTACTGTATTTTGTTACTAATTTTTAATGCCGTATCTCGGGGTTCTACTGTAATATTAATTAAATCTCATGCTTTCAAAAATAATTTGTACTCCTGCTGTTTATGGACGGTGTTATTTTTTATTTTTTTTAGATAGAATTTTCAAGTTATATTCAATTTGGACGTTATATCTCGTTTATTAAAGTGTTAGGTGAAATGAAAGAATCGTTAACAAAGCCTACGCATCACCATGTTGAGAATGGGTTTCTAAATAATTCAGCAAAAGTATTAACTAGTTTTTATTGCGGTGGATAAAGTCCTTTGCTATTTGAATTCAAAACGGATGTCCATGCTTTTATTAAAACTCTGGTAGGATTGGTCAAGCAGCACAATATTATTACCAGAAGAAATAAAAATAATGAATGGGTGGGTGGGTGCAGATGAGAGTACTTTCGAGCATAAATTTATGACTAGCATTCAACAGACAAGAGTCAATGAACCGGGGAGGGGGGGGGCTTTTCCAATAATCAATGCCAACAGTTTGCAAGCCAATTGTATTGCTAGAAGAAATGGCAATAAAACTTCAATGGATTTTCTCTTCTTTTTAAAAAAATCTAAACAGAAAAAAATGGAGGGTTTTCTTGGTTGGAGAACCCCCTCCATTAATGCATAAATCTTATGAATAAAAAGAAAAAAAGGTTACATATATATATACACACATATATATATATATATATATATATATATATATATATATATATATATATATATATATATATATATATAGAGAGAGAGAGAGAGAGAGAGATAGATAGATAGATAGATAGATAGAGAGTATAGGATGTCTCAAAAATTACTCACACATCAAATGACGATAAAACCTTTATTTATGAACATAGAGTGAAATGGAATAGTTTTGAATACAGAAGACAAATGAAATTGAAGAATCACGTTCACAAATGTTCAAATTAATGATCATTATTGTCCAGACAACGCTGATAACGCGCACCAAGGAATTCGCAAACGTCACAAAACAGGTCACCAGAAGTACATTAGTTGATTAATTAAGTTCCGGTATGTAGTAAACCTGAGCTAAAAATAATATTTCTTCAAAAGGGCTCAATAAGAGTATAGAGCTTTTATACAAATAAAATTATATAAACAGTAAAAAGTCTATGCGAATCGATTAACGTTTCAACATTTTTTTTTTAATTATATCTTGTCAGGGCTGATTGAATCTCAAAAAATATTTTTGGAGATTCAACCGGAGTCCTGACGAGACATGAAAAAATGTTGAAACATTGATCCACGTAGACTCCTTATATATATATATATATATATATATATATATATATATATATATATATATATTACAGGTTTTTATTTACATCAAATAAATTCAACGAATCCAAACTAAAAAATGATAAAGAGGAATAGGAGAAATGACAAATAAAATAATTTTCTTTGTTTTTTTTACACGAAAAGAAACACAATAAAATAAGATCTATTAAGTTTCATAGAAAAATGAGTCTACAAGTGAATTTTTTTTTTTACATGGATATATAGAAGTGTTTTGTCAGTGACAAAATTAAAATCTCTGCACCCCCTCCATTCCTCACCTACAAGATTAGTATCTATATAAGAAACTTGAACATATACGTGTCCGACTCTTCAATAATGACACATGCAAATTTACTTTTCTTGATCATAATCGACAATAAAGAAAAAATAATGTTAATCGATGGCCACATAGATGCTTTATTTACAGATTCAGGAGAGGGGATTAATTTTTTTTTTTAATTTATTTTGTTTAATTTTACTTGCATATTTGTTTAAGTAAAATTTAACATTTTAAAAACAATTTATCTTGATTAGTTGTTTCAGTTTTTACAGTAATTATTTACTTCGCATGTGACAACAGTAGGAAATCACTTAAAATACTATTGGCCCGGAGCAACGCCATGTAGCCCTGCCAGTTTCCAAATATATGTAAGTATTTTTATGTACTTTTTACAACTACCTGTACAAAAGATATGTCGAAGAGTAAAAAAAATAATCATAACTCATCAAGAATGATTTTGGTGTTATAGCATTCCAACTTGTTTGGGATAATAACCATGAAACAATATCAAAAAGATAAGCAGCGTTAATCCAATCTTCAGTAATAGTAAAATTTGCACTATCCTATTCAAATGACATTTAAACAAAGGCAAAAAAAAATTTTTTTTAAACGTCTTAATCTATATAATAGCCTTGTTCATACACAAGTAGAACCATTATCACTTGCTACTCCCTATCTACAATAACAGACTCGTCCAGGTGAGGAAAAAAAAAAAAAAAAAAAAAAAAAAAAAAACTTAAGTAAGTTGTGCCTAATGAGTTTCTTTTTAGTTTCATCTTCAAACACTTTCAGAGTGGGTCAATATTTGTTTATACTTTAAAAAACAAACACTTTTCTAGCTACAACCACTGTCAACAATCCCCCTCCGCTATCTGTGTGTGCCTAAAACTAAATGCAAATTCCATAAACAGTTTCTTTCCTAGAACTGTCCACCTGTTGAATTATACAGTGAGACTGCTTTCCAGCTGACTACAACAGGGTCGTCTTTAAGTCCAATATAAACAAGTTCTTGTTGAGTCGTCCTTTTCAAATAATCTTATTTTACACAATTTCCACCACTACTGATCATTTTGTCTCACCGACCACCTTACACTTATTAACCCTTATCCTTATGTGGCCTTCATGCCTTGATAAGTAAAAAAAAATAAATAAATAAAAAATTTGTTAAGTTAAAACACAAAATACATTAACCTAATGTTCTCAAATGAGGATCTATATTTTTTTGTAATTATATGCCATGAATTTTATTTATAATACTTGTTTTAGTAATGCACATAAATCTTGAATTATCGACTTCACTGTAAAAGTTTTTTCTTTCTTTTGGTTCTGTGCTCAGTAACTGTTTTCATTTTAAACTACTCTACCTATTCAAAAATTGATATTCTGTGTGAGTATTTCACTAAAACTTAGGAACCACCAAAGATACACTTTAAAAAAAACTTACAGATTTTGATATAGTAATGAAGAGATGGTTATGTTAAAAAAAAAATATGAAAAAAATAAATAAAAAAATATGAAAAATTGGGATCACTAGGAAAGAAAAAAAGATGAGTGGATTACTTATTACTAATCGGTCTTTGAAAAACAGAAACTAAATTAAACAGTCAGCTACTGATTACTTTTTTCTTCTGTTGATTATATTATATTTTTTAACACTTATTCACCCCAACCAAGGTACAGTGCCACTTGGACGTTAGGGGCTACTATTTGGGACCATACTTACAGGGACACTATGTAAGGAGTTCAGCTACCACCATCAAGTAAGTAGGGAGTTATTTCATATCACATTTAAACTTCTGCATGTCGGTATATTCAGGGAAGCATGTGACCGGGATGGAAGAAAATATGATCATTATCTTGATTTTGTTCTTCAAAATTCTCTCAAGTTAACATTTTGATTTTCTTAATAACCTACAGAATTTCTTATTTATACATGAAAAATGCCCCAAACAAAAGGCAACCACGATAAAGTTATATATATATATATATATATATATCTGTACCACGTATACAAATAAAATCTTATGCTCTTATTTTTTAAAGTTTCTTAATCGAGATGTGTGTGTGTGTGTATACACACACACCTATCTCGATTAAGAAACTTTAAAAAATAAGAGTATAATATTTATTCATATACGTGTTACAGAAGATTAGGACAACACTGGTACTGTCAGTTTCAAATCCAAACAAATGGGACCAATATTTGCGAACCTGTCAGACTCTCTCTTCAGCCTTTGTTTAAATGTTGTTCGGATCTTCTGTAACACACACAAGATAAGATGATGTGTCCAACTTGAAGGACATTTTCGTTAATGCAAGAAATGAGCCCCGACTTTCACATTTATTCCTTTAGATATATAAGTTATGAAAATATATATGGCAATTAAGCTACACAGAATATTCTGCATCTCATTCTCGTGAGAATTTGCCAGGCTTATGTTTAAGCCTGACGAATTCTCACAAGAATGAAACACGAAATATTCTGTGTAGCTTAATTGCCATATATATTTTCATAACTTACTACCTAGCTCTACTTATGTATTGAGCACTGTTGAAGCAAATATTGAAAATTTATGCATAAAATTATATCTTACGTAATTAAATGAAGTAGTCGTACTGTAACTATGATAGCATCTTAAATAAGACAAACAGGACAATATCTCAAAAGTTATATGGAGAAAATGTGAAGCAGATCAAGTATGTCAAGTACCAATAAAACTGCAGGTATTAAATCAGCTCTGTAGATAGGAGTTTGAGCTAATCAGAGCTAATATATAACCATATAAATTATGAATTATTTATTATTAAATATTTGCAAAAATTTAGCATCACTTTTTTTCTTTTTCTAGGTAAACAAATTTTCCAACTACACAACCCTGGAAATAAATGAACAATGCTATTCAAAATGTCCATTAGCTGCTAAGAAACCTGGGCGCCAGGTCACTACCAACTGTGGCCACCTGTGTTGGATGTGATACCATTCAAGCCATACAAACTAGTGAGAGGATGATTTCAATATTTTCCCCCAAATTCTGCAACAATTATTGATATCAATTCTAAAATCACCTAAAAAAGGTAGAATTTCATGGAGGAGGAGGGGGGGGGTAACATAGAATTTTCATCTACTTTCAAATATAGAGATCATTTTCTTTTTTATTTGACAAACTTTATAACGTTTTCCCTTTATACACAACATTTTCATAAACCAATTTTGAAATTTTATATTATATATATATATATATATATATATATATAGGTTGGTGCAAAAATAATGTCATTTTCATATATATGATTGAACATAAAAAACGACATTATTTTTGCACCAATCTAATATTAAAAAAAAAAAAATACTTTTGCCATTTTTACTCAGCAATTTTTTTTTCTGGTGCTATTTTCAGCTAAATTCTTTTAATACAAGCTATAAATTTTAGTTTATCATTTTATGATGAGCATCAGCAACAGAAAATTAAATAAAAAAAAAAAATTAAAAGAATAGTTTTTGAAATCAGAAATTAGACTAATTTACTGATTCTGATACTTCAAAAAGTTCTGATTTTACAGATTCTCAATTCTAATTAATGAATCCAATACTAATACAAACTTGAAATTATACCATATAAATAAATCAATTCATTTGTTTACAAATTTCATGATACTGGTAATCAAGAGAACTCAATTCTTTTTATGGAAGAGTATTGCATTATGCTATGTAGAAACCAACATTTCCTCCATCAGAGTGCTCCACCCCCATACACACGTAAAAATGATGGGATGGAATGCTCTGACAATGTTTGCACACACTGTTTATTTAGATACATTACTAAAATCTCTTCTCTACTATTATATAAAAGGAACTGTGTGTTCGTTCCTTATGAACTCGAAAATGACTGCCGATTTTTATGAAATTTCACACAAAAGTACTTTATGTGCCTGGCAGTGTTCTTAGATTTTATATCCGAATGTCTTTAATATGTATCGATAATCTAAATAATCTTTGACATGATGGGTGTGAGTGAAATAAATGTGTCTGTTTAAAGCTCAATGGCACCATGATACTGGATTTTTTCATTTTAAACTTTAATGTAAGCCATTATATATAAAAAATGATTTTTATAAAATCAACAGTAGATTCCCTACAGTGCAATGTAGACTGTAATATATTGTGAACTAAGTCACTGCGGGGAGGCATGTGAAGTTTCTTCCAAGTGCACCAAGATAAGTCCCCAATCGATTTGATTAAAAAAAATGGGTGATTTCACTGATTTCAATGACAGTAAAAATATGGTAGTATGAAACATTCATTGATCATCATACAATCCCAGGCAACGTTGAGTCTCAGCAAGTTGAAGGAGAAGTTGCATAGGAATATTCAATTCACAAGTGATCTCCAGTCACACGTTATATTCTGATTAGGGGAAATGACGTTAAGTTTTTTGTAGTTGTTGCAGGGAAGTGTAAACGTCCTCCTTCTGCGTCTCGGATTCCCAAATGGTCAGTTATCTTGTACTGACCAGACTCAATGTTGCATAATAGAGTACTCAACAAAAGATAGATGAAATTAATTCCCTAAACAGAACAGTTTAACACCATTATCATGTCTCATTACAAAGATTAAAACCAAGATATAATGATACTAAAGCTCATGTTTAGAATTCTTATTCCAATTTTGATCAAAATCTATTAAACAATTTCGATTCTAGAAAATTTCTAAAATTTAAGACTTAATGGAAAAAAATGAATATTCAACGAATCTTGTTCAATTGCTGCCAATGAGTCAAATGAAAGATTGTGTCTATATTATATCTCCTGTTAAAAATTTGGAAAGAAATTAAAATTTTGAGAATATTTATTGATGTTTAATACTTGTTCTTAAGATATCTGAATTTTACCACATAACACTCTTTTACACCTAGCAGTTGTGTTTCAAAATTCATAACGATTGGTTAATTTAGGAATGAATTGTATAATAAAAATATATAAACATATATATAACTTTATAAAGATAAAAAGCTAAGAGCCATAGGTACAGAATCAAAAAGCAGGCCAATAGAGGAAAGAGGGGTGCTGATTATATGACGAATGCAGTGAGGAATAAAACTATTTGTGTGCAAGCAAAGGGAAAAAGTGTGTGAATATAAATGAAGCTTAAATTTTGTTTTAGTTCGCACTATTGCATTTTCGATTTCAATAAAATTTAAATAACTGTAAATAAAAATAATTCACAATGTAATTATTGCACTTACTTTGTAAAAAACATGTGAAAGTATTTCAATTTTATTCAGATAAAACCAGTAGTAATCGAATTTTTGTTGGATAAAAATCCATCTACCCTGATGTATATTCAGTAGTAATCTCTGCTACAAGTTTGGATTTATTTGTTTCCACACTAGCAAAATGTGGGTAGAAAAATAGCCAAGAACAATCATCTCTGCATTCTCCACTAAAGGTACTGCCCGCCCTCAAAGAAGGAGGCAATGTTTAGGAGTGTGAATCCAGGATCAAACTGAACCATACTTCATTCTGCCGAAAGAACGGTTCGTTTGCCAATGAGGCAGCCCCTCTCGCCAGAATGATGTCAATGATGACATACCCTCAGCTGATACGAATACATCTGGCAAACCAGAGATTATTATCTATTAGTGTTGAGATGATTAATCAGAATTGGAAAAATTAGTACCTATTTCCCAATGCCATAAACGATTATTTTAATTGTCTTTATTTAATTTTGTTAAAAGCAAAATCTCCCACTGTTGGTAGTAACGATAAAATAAATATTAATTGATTTTAAATTAATAGTAAAATTATAAATCTATAGATCATTTTTTATGAGTGTATGTTTTTACGCTTGAGAAAATATCTGCACATTTAACGTGTGTTTTTACGATAATTGGGAAAAAATAACTACTTCATAGTTACATATTTATAGATTCATGAATTGGAATCAGAATTTGGAAAAATATTGGAATTGTCTTATCACTATTATCAATGTAACTGGTAAAAGGTTTTGCAGAACCTTTTTTTTTTTTTTTTTTTGTCTAAAAACGTGACGACACTCGACCAGCCTGGAAACCACTCAGATTTTAATTCTAAAGTTTATGGGGGACTAGTTAAGAACAAGGTTGTGAAAAAATAACTTTCAAGTGCTAATATTTTGAGTGGAGAATAATTAAAAAATATGGTCAAATGAAGTATTTGTTGACAACTACTGAAACACGATTCTTTACATTCCTGGAGACATTTGAGACAAACAAATTACACATGTTTTTGACATAACTCATTAACTTCCATTAGAAACTCTCCACAAATCAAATGCTTCTTTACCATAGCAAGGGTGATAGCAACGTAATACTGTTAGAGTTACCTGGCTAAAAGGGCTTTGATGAAAATGCAGGCGAATTCAACTTCAGGATCCGTCACCTTTGTTTGCAAGTGTCATTCTTGTGTGTTCTAAGTCAAACGTTCACCGACTTTGGATACAATCGTTGAGCCTGGCTGCTCAAAGTGTTACGGGTAAAACTACAGTCAACAAGGAGGATCTCATGGACTTTGTGCAAAATTAGATCTGTTAGCAACAATTAGAACACCATGATTTACAAAGCCAAGAAAAGTGAACTCCTTTTATTTTTTTTTTACTCTATTTTTAGTTTCATCTATTTTTAGCAGAAACAAAAGCTTGTAAAGTGGCCTTAAAATTAGATTAAGGACTGCAATAACTATAATTAACATTGTGCTTTAAGCAGGCTGTGCAGCATTGACCGATCGTAAAATACATGTAAATATTATATTTTAATTTATGCAAATTTCTTATTAATTATTATAGGGCCAATTCTCTATTGATTAAAAATAGAGTGACTTGGAACTATGAATGTTTAATTTTACGCAAATTTTTGCAAAAGTAACAGCAAGTGTAATGTTTTATTCGACTTACTCTGCTAAGGTCGACAGTTTTATTTCTAATTTTAACCCCTTAGCAGCATTTTTTTTTTCTGGCTAAAACCCAAATCAAAAGTGTACTACAGGTCCAAATACCCTATATTCCAAATTTCAACCCTGCAGACCAAATATTCAGAGAGAAGTTTGGTAGAGACTTTTTTTGCACACATATACACAATCATTTTTATATATATAGATACATATAAAAATATTTCCATGTGCTAGAATGTTTTCATCTTAAATTCTATGCAACTATGCATAAATAGAATTCAGCGTAACAATGAAATGAAACCAATCAACTAAGAAGGAATCATAAAAAATGAATAAGTAATTGATTAATGTTTGTTTTTGAAAGGAATATGTAAATTAGTTAACCTTCATGTAGTCGCTTGCATATCCATGACTGAGTATATTAAGTTTGTTTTAATAATTATTAACTAGAAAAAGTAAGCTTTTCATGTCAATGTCAGAGCGAGAAAGAAAAAAAAAACTCAACTATATATACTGATGGAGGGGGGGGGGGTAAGGAGCTAAAATACACACAACCTACCATTGTAAATTAAAATATTTCAGATTTGCATTAAATTTGGTCCAGTTTTCAGACACCAATTACACAAGTTTCCTGAATTTCAATTTCTCTTTAAAATGCCTTAAATTTGTGTCATTTTCTAAAATAAAAAATAGTAATGCAAATTGTTTCTGCTTAGAGAATCAATTTAACCCATACTGTACCTATTGAGACAGGTTTTCTTCTAGTGTCATATACATGAATGTGAGAAAAGTTCTCCCCAATATATGGCATAAGTTTTTCACAAGTTTTCTATAGTCTATTTTTAAAAATCAACGCATCATGTTGTAATGGCCAACACTGTATTTAAATAGAATTAGTTCAGACTTGAATGTTGATTGCATTTAACTTCATTCTATGAATGTCAGAGTTACCTTCCTTGTTTAAACTTGAAAAGCGAGTAAAGTATCCTCAGGTTACGCTACATTAGTTTAGTTTTTTTTTTGTTTTTTTTTGGAGAGGGGTATTGTGAATGATTTTGTCAAGAACAAAGATTAAAAAAAAAGAAAAAAAAAGGGTTTCTAAAACATTACTAGAAAACTGAAGCTGCTTTGAATGTGAAACATTTAATGACAATTTATTGTCCACAAAAATGAATGAAGCAACAAGTTCACATATTCTGAAAGCACCAATTTTGTCAAATAAAAGAAAAAAAGTGTACATCTTATTAATCAGCATGTTACAACTTTTGGCAGACTCGATTTTGTTGTTGGTATTGGTTTCCACGATTATTCCTAGAATCAAGTCCTTAATAGGAGGAACCATATGAAGGTTGCCAACATCCAAAAGGGGAAGTGGTTCTATGGAACCAACAGGATTTGAATTTGGCACAACCAGGTCTTCAGTCCACATTGTTATTCATGTAATAACCATCAGCTCTCAATTTATATTCTATCCCTGACAACTTTGAAGGAAAAACACTGCATGACATTTGGTTTATTTCTTTTAGTCCTTACCCATTTTTTTTTATATTTATTATTAATAGAGATCCTCCACAATTCCTGTTCCCCATTTTTATTTCTTGCCACTGGCCTGCGTAAATTGTATTTATCTTTAAAGGGCACAATCCACTCACAAAATAATAAATAAGTGTTTATAATTCAAGACACAACACTTATTTACAAATAGTGATTATCAACAGTTTTTAAATGTTATAAGTATATGAGTTCACGCACGCTTCCACACTCAGAGAGAGAGAGAGAGAGAGAGAGAGAGAGAGAGGGGGGATTTCTGGTATAGTTGTATGCACATGTTACCAATCAATAAAAAACATTGATTAGACCCAAGTAAATAAATTTAAAAAAAAAAAAAAAAAAAAAAAAAAAACTAATTTGCGAATACAGATTAGCATAAATTTACCACTCCCAGGACAGGTAAAATTATTCTCAAACAGAACACCCTTGTACCACTTATACTCCTTACCAAGATTAAAATCAAAATATGATATTAAACCTAAGGTCTAGAATCCTTATTTTTATTGAAATCTATTATATAACTTTGATTCTAGAAAAAGGAAGAAAATTTAAAACTAAAGGAGTCATAAGAAATTGAAATCCAGGAAATCTTGCTGTTTCAAAATTTATAATGATCGGTTAATTAGTATAAAGAGGAACTGTATACATAGAAATATATAAACATAACACATATCTAATGTAATAGAAAAGATTAGCTTGATCTATCCAGCATTGTGAAAGAATCTTTACTTTCAATTTTTAAGCTTTTGTTCCTTATTTTTTCCAAATTTTTTAAGATTTTGAAAATTATTATGACACAGTTTGGTTATTAAATTATTAATTGAAACAAATTTATATAAATCTATAATTAATTGGTAAAATAGCTGACAAATTTATAAAATGCATTCTGGTGGACATAATTTTATAATAAAAATTTTTAAGTGTGATCTTAAACAGTTGTATTCAATAGCTATTGCATCTTTTTTTAATTCGATCAATAATCAATTACTAATTTTGATAATTTACAAATCATCTAAAAGCGAGACACACACACCATAAGAGGAAACAATTTTATTAATAGAGATTCACAAAATTAATTTTGTACTATTAAAACAATGAGCCTGTTTTTATGGAACTGGTTAAAACGACACGTCTAAACATGTCTACAAATTAAAAAAAAAAAACATGCAGTAATTCAGAAATGTTCAACAGTACTGAAATAACGCATTTTCTTCCTTAACTAGCATGGTTGTCCGTGGTGCCAGGAGGCATGGACCATACTTTTCTCATAGGTGTATCTAAGATTAGTAGGGGAAGAACCCTAGCGGGGTACTCTAAAAAAAAAATAAGAGCATAATATTTCTTCATTTATATATATTACAGAAGATCAGAAAAAAAACATTTCAAATCCAAACAAAAGGGGACCAATATAAGCAACCATATAGTGGCCATATATTTGGATTTGAAACCGATGTTAAACCGATGTTTTTCTGATCTGCTGTAACAAATCCCCACTTTCATCAAAATATATTTTCAAATATTTGTACTGGTGTTTTGTTTTCTTAATTTCATTCATCCAGAGAAAGTCTCGCAATAGACGGAACGTTGATGAACATATAACTTGGTTTGTTCCTTTTTTTTTTTTTTTTTTAATTATCTCTCTCTCTCTCGATATATATATATATATATATATATATATATATATATATATATATATATATAGTACTGAAATAATGCATTTTCTTCCCAATGACTATAATGTTCCCTACTTAGGCTGAGCATTTGGGAAGTGATATACAAATTACCATTAGCATATGAAGCAATCCTCTTTGTGCAAACAAACTGAGCTTAGATATTTGGACAATGTCAAAACATTGTTAATTCACAGCCTGCATAGCAGCAATCGTATAGCGCAGCAGTTAGATGCTCTGACTGCCGTTTGGGCAATCAGGTTTCAATCCTGGCTTGAGGTAGTCGCTTGTCTAGCCGCACTGATGAGCTGTGAAACAGCAAAATAGTACTGTATGTGGATGACTATATATATATAGGGTGGTGCATAAGTCACTTTACCATTTTAAAATCAAAGATATTTTTAATAATTTAATTTTGATTAATGTGATCTTATTTTTCATACATAAATCAAAATAAAATCTGAATCTTTAAAAAAAAAAATTAAAAAAAAGAAAGACTCATTTACAAAAGGATATTTTATTCTAAAATGGTAAATCGACTTTGTGTCGTCCTGTATATCTCTTTATATATATATCCATCATACATCTACCTCCCTATTTCCTCTATCATCCTCCTTTGGTTTCTCTGGAAAAATCGTTCACAAATTACTACATAATAACAATATAAAAAATATAGCTCTAATATCGAACCCCACCCCACTAACCCTTCATGTTGAGCCCCAAAGAATGAATAATTATATATAGATTATATAAAGTGCCTAATTAAAATAAAGTGTTCGAGTTAATGTTGAAAAAGAATATCTTATCAGCTTTGAGATTTTACTTTTAGCTAGATACACATACAACTTTCTTTATATAATACATAAGGAAAGAGTTACGTCAGTGAAACATTTGCGATGATGAAAACATTACAATTTTCATTCAGAAACAGATTATTATAATTAAATTGTAAAAAAAAAAATAAATAAAAAGATGCATCAAGGAAAGTACTACAAAATGAAAATATGCAATTAAAATCTAGAACATCCCACCACAATAAATTCTGAAAATTCTATATTTATTTTAGGTTTTTATTTAGTTTATATCAAAATAGTAAATTATAGCCATCTTTTTACAATGAAGGTTGTACTAAAATGAAAATATCACATTGCCTAATATATTGATACATGGTGATTTTTCACAATACAAAAACCAAGCAAAAACAAGAGTGAAATAAATTATCAAAAGGAAGATAGGTTACTCTTCTACCTACTCGGATAAGTTTTTTTTGTTTTCACTTATTTTAAAATGTTTTTTTTAAACTTAAAATGGAAGTAGTGTAAAGCCTATTGAGTTAGAACGAAAAACGAAATAATGGTCAAATTCGAGCCACAGTTGAGCATCTATAATTGCCCCAAAATCGAAAATTAAACAAAATACTAATAGAACATTATATTTTCGCACAATTGGTGCCATTTATTTGATGTGTTTATAACAGTAGTTTTAAACCATTATTGAGGCTCGAATATAACTTGAATTTGATTACCATTTTATTTTCCATTCTAACTCAGACTTTTTTTCACTACCTTTATTTTTAAGTAAAAAAAAAAAAAAAAAAACTTTAAAATAAGTCAAAACATACATAAAAATAAACTTATTCAGGTAGGCAGAAGAGTAACTTAGTTTGCCTTTGGTAACATTTATTGTGTATTTATTTTTTCACCTTTTTTCGTTGTCTTGTTAGCTATTCTGCAAAATCACCAAAATGAAAAATACCGCATTAATTGGCTAATATTATACTGATATATAGTATGGCATTTTCTTTGGCACCAATTCAAAATTAGGGAAAAATGAGGATTGTGTTGCGTCAATCCTTTAAAAAGAGGAAATATCTTGTTTGTTTAAGGTTGTGCTTGAACTGAACAATGCTGACTACTAGAAAAGTAAAAAATTCCCAGCTATTTCAATCAAGACAATACAATTACCGACAATGAATATATTTACTTTTCTTTATCCTTAATGTCACCTATATAAAGATAAAATTATTTATCAAAACAGCTATGCCTATTTCTTTCTTACTTCGGGACCTTTTAACAAATGATCAAATATTTGTTCTATGTCAGTGATTTTAAACAAATTAACGGATCCAAATGAATGGGAAAAATTATTTAAAAACAGACATTGTTCAGACAATCAGGCACCTCTTATTTGCTTCCCACAACAGCAAGATGGGGCATAAAATCAGAGAAAAATAAAGGAAAACCAGCTAGCTCACCAAGGTGAGGAGCACTGGCCCAATGCGAAAGTAGTCAAGCATGGACCGTCGGCATTTCATTACAGGGATACCTTAGGCGATCGGCAATACCTTCTTCCTGAAGGAGAGGGTAATGCATGGGCATCTTATGACTGAACCAAACCATACTTCATCCCGACAAATTATCCCCTAGGTTGCCAGAATAATGCCCAGACAATCTCAGCTGGTAAGAAACTGTGCCTAAAATTAAACGCAAGTTCTATGGACAAAGATTCTTTCCTAGAACTGCCTGCCTGTGGAACTCTTTACTGCGGGTTTTTTTCTAGCTGACATGGTCATTTTCAAGTCCAATGTAAACAAGTTCTTATTAAGCTATCCTTTTAAATAATCAAATTTTACCCAATTTCCACCACTACTCACTATAGTGCTGTTGTCTCGCCAACCTACTAACACACATTAACCTTTACCCTCGAGTGGCGTTCGGACCTTGATAAGCGATGACTCCCATGTTAAAAAACAGTAACCCAACAAGCGAAAAAAAACTTTACACAAAATTCTTTCATGTAATCAATGACATTTACATACTTAGTGATTATTGTTACAGAAAAAACAGATTTTGTATTCCCTTGTCATATATTGTACTTTTATTAAATCAATAAATCTAAATCTAAATATAACGGTTCAGAGACCAGTCAAAAATTATCTTTGTTTTTTTTAATAAACATTTATTTATTTAAATTCTAATTTTCGACCCATATAAGAGACTTCATTAAGAAAACACAGACAATATTTTTTGTGCAACATGTTGCCACAGCCCTAATCTTCTGTTCTTATCAAATATGGAAAGTCTGATTCGGTTATCTTTTTTTAAATTAATTTAATTTTTTTTCTGGCTGAACCAAGAGACCTTTTTAAGATTCTAACTGTCCCTTTAAATGCAATTGTTTGAATCTCTCCGACACTTGGTTCATCGGGTATATTTGCCAGACAGTTTTTAAATTCTTTTTCAGGAGTCCGATTGCTCTTATGATTACTGGAATAATAGAGATTTTCCCAAGACTCCAGTCGCTAGTAAAAGTATTTCCACTATTCGAATGCATTCAACTTAGAAAAATAATCGTTCAGAGAACAGTTAAAATGCAATTTTTTTTTTTTAAATAAAAATATAAAACCTTTTTATTTATTTAAATTCAATAAATATGCTTATTCAAAAAAAAAAAAAAAAAAAAAAAAAAAAAATGCATTTTAACTGGTTTCAGAACAATTATATTTTTCAAATATCAGTGCATTCAAGCAGTGGACCTCTATCTTCCCGGCATTGTCCAGAAATATTTTTTTCATTTTTATTTTCTTTTAATTAAAAGATGGATTTTAAAAACTAAATTTAATTACTACTGTATCATTAAATTTTGAACAAAAATTGTTATGAAGTAATGTTGTATTTATCAATTTATAAAAACTTTCAATCTTTAAGATTGCTAAGAACTTCAAAACCATCAAACAGTTTTTAATGCTTCCAAAATCCTTTCACGTTTCTAATATTGGTCATTCAAAAAGCTTATGAAATGGTTTTAGTCAGGATTGGTTGGGTGGTTGTTTTTGTTTTATGGCATATCAACCCTTTTCAGGTTATTTAATGCCGAATCCGGTGATTTTGAAGAAATTTTTTTTAATAGAATATATTTGTTTTTTGCAAGTCAGTTTCTATTTAACCCATAGTTGGGACCCTACCAGAGTGGACCTGGGAGCAATGGCAATTAAACGGTGGCTCCACACTCCCCAGAGCCCGCAAGCTGGGGCCTCACCATCGGATATAGTTCAAGGTCATATCCAGGACCGTTTTGGTCAGGAAGTAATTCAATTTTTTTTTCAACTCTTAAACAAAAATGGTAAAAATGGCTGATTTGAATAATCTGGTGGAATTTCATGAATATATTTTTTATAAAAGCATTATTTCTAGTCCTTTACTCTATTAAAAAATAATGTACAAGTCACATGGAAAGGAGACACGCACGTACACATGAGAAGTGACCACACAATATTAACATCTGAAGATTGTGAGAAACAAAATTAAAAAGGGAAGGCAGTCTTAGTTTTGTGTTAAACAAAGTAATCGCTATCTCTATTATATAAAAGTGTGTGTGTGTTGGCTGAGCCTATCTTTTGCTAATTTCACACGAAGGTAATTTATGTCTTATAAGTGTTCTTAGATGTTTTGTACAGAAATTCATCCGATAAGTATCGAAAAATCAAAAAAAATTCGATCTTAAAAATATTCTTTCTTTCTTATAGATAAAAAAGAATTTTTACAGGGAGAACATTTTATGTTGCACCGACCAAAGGAGATAATTCTCAGTAAATCAAGAGAGATTCAATTCTCAGCAAATCATTTCTTAAAAAAAAGAAAAGCAGAACTTTTGTCATCTGGAGATATATTGTCATCTGGAGATATCTGGAGCTATAGCTCAGTGGTAGAGTATTTGACTACAGATTGAATGATCCCCTGTTCAAGCCCGGGTGTACCTCACCATTTTATTTTAATTTTTTCTTATTAATGAGTTCAACTTAGGATAAAAGAAGCGGTACCATTTTAAATCGCTACAAATCATTTTTTCGTTTGCATATTTTAAAACTAAACATTAATCAGAAGTGACTTTTCCAGAGCATTCATTGTCAAACCCAAATATTAGATTTGATGAATGACATTTTTTATTTTATTTTTTTTTGCGAATTAGTCCACTAGGCACATTATTCCTCGAAATATATAATAATCAATAGAGAATTTATTCTATAGTACATACGCAATCTGCATAAATATCATGTTTAAGCGTATTGTACGACCGGGGAAACGCTGGGCGTACAGCTAGTTAACTACAAACATAGTTAATTTCTTGAAAAAAAAAAAAAAAAAAAAAGTTTTGAATGTCTACTAAGTACAACCCTCAAGTATCTCCGGTCTATATACAAAGGTTTATACGAACATTCTGACATTGGGAATATGTTCTTAAACTGACTATATTACAAAAATAACATTTGAAACCAAAATAAGATCCTGTCGGCATGACATCACACTGGCTCATGCAAAAAAAGTAATGGTTTCTAGTGATGCTATCACAAATAACCCCACAAAGTTGGACACTCCACCAGACTAGATTAATTCTTGTTCTCGAGTCTAGCAAGACCAAGCAAAAGCCACAAGATTATAATATAATTAAGTGGTCAATTGGAAAAAAAATTATTATTCCCTACCGCTTTACTTACTTAAGGTTTAAAAAGTAAAGGAGACCTTTAAACACTCTCATATTTATGTAGCGCACAAAGAGAGCAAGTGTTAGCCCCAGGAGAGGGGGGGGGGAACATCCTACAAGCCCAAAATTTGGCATTTGGAGTTTAAGCACCATACGATATTTTAGATCGGATTTTTAGACGTTAAATTTAATTTTTCGGTATCTTTCGCTTATCAAATTGTTAGTTACCCACCCCATGTTAAGAATGACTTTCTAAAAAATGTTATTTTTAGCACGGTTCGTAAACTGCATAAGTTTATAAATGTAAAAGGGCAAAGGTCATTAAAGCATACTAATGCCCCTTTAGTTGTATCAGAATTTTTGTAGGAATTTTTGACACCCCTAACACGAAACTGCAAATAAAATATAAAAAACTCGTGATTTCTCTTTTAAAAGTGGGTTGTTTATTTTCTTTATGGATTATACTTCCAAAATAAACTATTAAAGTTGTTTTAAAAGTAATAGAAATATTTTTTTTATTTTTTAAAAAACAGTAACGAAATTAATTGAATTTTACGAGCTCAGTATTTTTCAGTTTTTAAATTTAAAAATCTATCAAAATTTTTCTATTGATTCAATTTTTACGATATTGTCAGGGTCAATGTGAAATTTTATGCTCTTTCCAATAAACCGAATATAATATTTTAGACAAACATTTTTTTAATTTACGCTCCGCCCCCATTTTCAAGTGTCTATTAAAAAGTAAATAATTTACTCACCAAAGTTTTATATATCACAAATTGAAGAAAAAAGATCCAATAAATAATATATTCAAATTTAAAACAAAAAAAGTAGTGTTTTTTTTAGAAATTTACCTGTAAAGTCCGAAGTTTAAAACTTTTTTTTTTTTTTTTTAAACACGTTGTTTGTTTTTTCTTTTGTTTTTTTTTGTTTTTTTAAATGTAACCTTGGTCCTTGCTCCTTTAATTGAAAAAAAAAAAAATAAAAATAAGGCTTGAATGACATTTTTCGAGTAGTTATAAGCTTGGAAAGACAAGGGATCGAATTAATTCACACCTCCCATTTTGAAATGTCTATTAAAAAGTAAATAATTTACTCACCAAAGTGTTATATATCACAAATTGAAGATAAAAGATCAATAAATAATATATTCAAATTTAAAACAAAAAAAAGTAGTGTTTTTTTTTTTTTTTAGAAATTTACCTGTAAAGTCCAAAGTTTAAAACCTTTTTTTTTTTTTTTTTTTTTTTTTTTAAAACACGTTGTTTGTTTTTGTTTTTTTAATGAAACATTGGTCCTTGCTCCTTTAATTGAAAAAAAATTAGGGCTTGAATTACATTTTTCGAGGAGTTATAAGCTTGGAAAGACGGGGTGGAATTATTCAATATTTTTCACGAAATTTCTGACACACCTAATGCACCTTCCCTTAAATAAAATTGTAAAATAAAATGAAGTAAAAAAATGAATTAAGTTGACTCATTTTTATCGATTAAAAAAGTGGTCAATATGTTTAATAACATTTTGGTCAATTTTTACGACGTGCCTCAGCATATTATAAGCACCCCAACCTCTAGGTTAAGAACGGCTTTCGGAATACTCCCCTCCCCTAACCTCGAAAGCCGTTCTTAACATGGGGAGGTTGGGGTGCTTATAATACGGTGGGGCAGGGGCACGTCGTAAAAATTTACCGAAAAAGTTATCAAACCTATTCTTAAGGAGATGTGGTGGTGGTCGTGGTGGTGGTGGTGGTGGTGGTAGGGGGGGTAATTAGTTTTAATCTCATTTCAGTACTAAAACAACATTTTTTGGGAAAACAAGAAAAAAAACATCAGTATTCGCTAAATAAATTATTTAAAGAAAAAACAAAAAAAAGAAAAATTGTTCATCGAGTTTTATGTCAATACTCGGGACTGACTAAGTAAATAATGAAATCCTCCGCATAACAATGATACTACTACTGACAATACTAATGACAAGGATATTACTACTAATAACAAAGATACTAATACTACTAATAATAATACTAATAACAAAGATACTAATACTACTACTAATAACAATACTAGTGATTAATAGGTGTTTTGTACTAAACGTCGTCGACGACGAGTCAGCCCGAGACAAGAGCACTCACTCGCCAACCAATCTAAACTGCAATCTAAACGTTGCAGATGTCTGGCTGGCCTATTTATAAAAAATACAAATAATGACGAATGGAAACAAATTAAACTACGCAACACATTTTAGTCACGTTATCAGATTATTGTTAAGTGAGAAAAATAAATTTTTAAAAAATGGAGCGAAGACTTCAAAAGGGGAGAGAATAAAAGCTTTTCTTTTCAGAAAAGAGAAGAGAAGAAAAAAACTCACCATATTTGTTATACAGCTTTCTGTGTTGATGACACTGGACTTTAAAGCATTTATCTTATTTGAAGAAAAATAAATATCTTTAGTGGAAATATAACTACAGACGGAGGCAGAGAAAGAAAGAAAGATTTTTTTTTAAATCTATAAATCTCCGTCTTCTTTTTGTCTTTCTCGCCGTGGACGATCAAGTTAACTTAAAAAGAACATTGTTACTCTAGATGATATAATTTAATTGGAAGACATATCTCTCTCTCTCTCTCTCTCTCTCTCTCTCTCTGAAAGAAAGAAAGAAAGAAAGAGACGTAGACAACATGTCTCTTGATCTTCCTCTTCATATATAAAGGTTTCCTTTCTGTCTCTCTATATATCTTCCTTTCTCTACAAATATACAGATGTCTCATGCACGAAAGGCGTTTCAAAAGCTTCCTATTTTTTTCCGCCCGAATGGATCAGAGGGGATTGCAAAATTGTATTGTTATATGATGCCTGAATTTATGCAATCATGGCCTAAAAGTTTTATTTCTCTGTTGTAGATATTCACGGTGTGAGACTAAGAAAAATAAATTCTGGCATACAAAAGATTGCTCATTTTAATGGTACAACTCCAGTCTTCGTAGTTTTTCCATTTTCTGAGTAAAAAAAAACAAACAAAAGGCTGTACTTTTGGAACCACCACTCGTGTGTACGTATATATATTAAACACAAAAAATAAATAAAAGTAATCAATTTTCTAAAAGCATACGTGGATTTTTAATAAATACACACTATATATATATATATATATATATATATATATATATATATATATATAAGCGAGATAAGATACAGATAGAATTCAGATGAAAAATCCTGATAGATATTACTTGAAGTAATACTTTCAAGGTGATCCTAGCCAAAAAGAAAAAGCTCAATATTTAACAATAGAGCAATATATAAGTTTGGTGGTTAAATTTTAAATTCTGAAAAAACAACAACATATAGACACATATATTCGAATTAAAAATTTATTGTTTGACAAAAGGAATATATAGAAGTATATAGAAGGAAATCAACATAACCCCTTCTATATATTCCTTTTGTCAAACAATAAATTCTTAATTCGAATATATGTATCCATGTTGTTTTTCTTTTTTTTTTTCAGAATTTAAAATTTAACCACCAAACTTATATATTAGTCCAGGTTAAATTTCTGTCCGAAACCCGATTAAAAAGATTTTCCCAAATCTCAATATCTCGTATGTCAAATTTCAAGTTTGTAGACCGAAAATTAACAGAGTTATTTGGTAGGGAAATGTAGACACACACAGACATTTTCACTTTTATAGATAAATATTTTTTAATATTTTAAAATAGAATCACATTACTTTCAATTTTTAATCCAAACGTTTTTTATTCTCACCTTTATTTTTTAATAAATCTGTTGAGATCTTAGTTAACTACAGATCGCAACATTGTCATGCCAGTATAGCAAAGCCTGTACACACACACGTCAAATATGTGTATCTTTATATAACTGTAGTTACAGGATGTGCTTCTAAACTAATTAACTGATCATTATGGATTTTAAAACAGCTGGATTGTAATGCAAATTATATTTGGTTTAATTTAATTTCATAAAAAGGGAATGAAGAGAATACTTCAGATGTTTGATAAATTCTAACAATAATAATTAGGCATTCCATTAATAATCTAAATGAATAAATGCCAAAGTTATTTTTTCCACTTATGTTAATTATAAACGGCTTATGCCTATTCCATTCTTTAACATGGCAATCTGAAATACTGTATATATATATAGTTATAAACAAACATCCATCAACAGCTTGAGCTATTAATTTGCATATTTTCTTTTAAAACCGTTTCTAATAAATATTCTATTAATATACATTTGTAATGTCATACTAGCAGGCCGCTCGGCATTGCCCGGTCGTAAAATACGCTTAAATATATTTTAATTAATGCAGATTTCATATTTATTATTATTATATTGGACCCAATATACATATATATTATATTGGATAGCAATGATTTAAAAAAGATTTTTTAAATTAAAAACTGACTTGTGCACCACCACCGAGAATTGAAACCAAAACGTTTAGCTTACGATTTATTTTGTCCTATGCCATTAATAACTGAGCTATGAAGACATTTACTGCAAGGCTAAAAATTAAAACGTGAACCAATAGCTACTACGTTAGGCATGCATATTCGTAATGCCGTCGTTCAACCTTCAACTGGCAAATTTCATTTTTTTTTTAATTTTCACACTTTTGTACAGATTTTTTCCACCTAAAACCCAAATATAAAGTTTCACATGGGTTCAGATACCTTATATATGAAGTTTCATGTCTGTAGACCAAAAAGTGTAGGAGGAGTTTGGTAGGCAAAATTTTTTAAACAAAAATATATATATATGCATACATAAATATATATGGAAAGAGTTTTAACACCCTTTTTACTGAAACAATTATTATTTGTGGCTACTGCCAGAGTGCCCCTCTTTGCCCTTTTAGGGAGTTGGTTCCCCCCCCCCCCAATTAAAAACTACCTGGTGTCACATTTTGCTTTTGTGGGGAAGCAAATAAATACCAATAAATTAATAAAAAGGCTTTTTAATATGAATATCAATACACAAAAAAAATAAAAAAATAAAAATTATAGCCGTATCTACACACACATACAGTTTCCTTAATAGTAAAATGCCTGATGTTGCAAAGATGGTGAGAGCAGATACTACACTTTGATCTGAACCAAAAAGTGGAGAAATTATATAAAAACTAGCAGAAGCGCCAGCCTTGTCGGATCGTAAAATATGCTTAAATATTTTAATTCATGCAGATTTTGTATTTATTATTATTACAAAGCCAATAATCTATTGATTATTATATTGTACCTAATATATAGTACTGATTTCAAAAATAAAAAATGACTTGGGTGACATCAGCTACAATAGAAAGGTCCCTTCATTTATTGCTCCAGCCGTGTTCCTTATCGTTTGAGCTAATCTGACATAAATAAGATTAAAAATCAAACCACTTCCAGCTATGATTAAATTTGTGCATGCATAGAAGTAATAAAAATATGTCGACAAGTCGAAATGAATATTTTTCATTTCAACTTCCTGACATATGTTTGTACGCATTATTCATTCATCCAAACAAAGATTTTACTCATTATAAACTATTTTTGGTGTATGATTACTATTTTCTGTTAATTTCAGTGTTATGTGACCAGTAGTTTAAGAGCTTGGCAGTTAAACATTTACACACACAAACACACACGTGTACTGTTTTATTTATATATATATATATATATATATATATATATATATATATATATATATATATATATATATATAAAGAAACGATTTAATTTTATTGTATTATCTTTTAATGAGGTGAGTAGTGTAGTATCGATTTTGTTGTCATATCGTCTTCCCAGGAATTATCTCCTCCCAGATATTATACTCTTCTTTGAAAGAGCAGTATAGTATCTGTTCTGTTGTCATGAGACAATGTTCCCATGAACTAACTTGTACTTTGTATGTAAGGTGGAGGGTATCGTACTACCTATTCTGTTGTCATGATTTCCTCTTTTGAGGGTAATGTGTTCGTTCACCATATTTTACCAAAACTATAAAAAACATGCCTACGACTGAACTGCATAATAAATTTCAGTTTCTTTGAAGTATTTTAAAGGGTTTTTTTTTTATAAGAGGCGTAATACAGGCAGAACCTTCCATTTGAAAATTCAAATGTTTCAAACTTGATTTAAATTGGAGTTGACACTAAGCAAGATTGCAAATTTCTAGTTCTTAAAAACTATTAAATTTTATAATCTTTCTAGAATAAAAATGATGTAATGGATTTTGATCAAAATTGGAATAAAAATGCAAGTTCAGTTGCAATTTTACCGATTTTAATTTTCGTAAGGGGACATAAAATGTTGCAGTGTTTGAGGAATTAAATTTTCCATCCTGGGATGGTTTATCTTCAAGCAATATATGCATTATATTCGAAGGAATATATTTTTATCTGTGATGAGCTTCCACTATTCAACGAAACATGCAAGATGTACTTCCATAAAAAATATGAATAGAAAATTATGAGTGATAATTAAACACAGCCACTGCTTTTTAAATGTTGATTAACGAGATTATATATAAAGAAAGAGAGAACTAATTATAATTATATATATATATATATATATATATAAATAAATAAATAAACACACACAAGCAGTATTAGACGGTCTTGCTCGGGATAGCTTTGATGCCTTTTTTATGCTTATTTTGATCTGTAGCTTTGGCAATTCCAATATTTTTTTTTTTTGTAATCCTAAAATTATTTTAGTAAATTTCTGTTATATTGATACCTTACTGATCAATGTAGTCTCCACACAATGGATGCAATGTGCCCGCAACAATCCAATTTCTGATTTGTCCCCTTAGCAGCTATTCTTTCAGCTCAAAACCAACCGCTTTGGCGAGGTTTTGGTGGCCATGATTTCTTGAACAGTATGCAAAAGAAAGTACAGGATCAACATCGACTATCTATTCGTTGTAAGAATTTATGTGGTTGTCGCTGTATAGTTCTACAATTAGTCAACCATGTCGAAAAATTCCTTATCTTATGTTGCCGGGCATGCTACTTGTGCTTGGTTGTTGGGGTCTATACTTTGTTAAACCGACGTATCAGAAACCTCTGAATCACATTTTCACTAAATGTGTGTGTAGATTGTTTTGCAATTTCTTCAGGATCAGTTGCTTGTTCAATGGACGTTCAAAAACAGAAACAATTTACTTTTGCACTGCTAAAAAACATGTAAATTTTCAAGTCTTATAAAATTCTTTGCAGTTAATAAAAACAAAAATTAAGAAATTTATGTGTGGAGTTTGAACCTACAGCCTACGTCATGCAAAAAAAAAAAAAAACATGCTATCAACTAACCCACAGGATAGAATTTTCACGGTCTGTTGTTCTATCACTGTTGCTAAGCGATGACATGGAAAAAATGGCTTTACCGATGATAGATAAATTAAAATAACGGTTTTGATTATCAGGAGTATTCTGAGGCAAAACTTAACTAAGATCACTCCCAGACTTATACATTAAAGTTCTGTAAATTTTTTAAAAAATTTGTTCAGCCGTTTCAGAGTTTATAAGGAACGAACTCATATAGAGATAAAGTTATATATATATATATATATATATATATATATATATATAGCAATTAAACTACAATCTTCAACACTTCATCTCTATAGGAAATCGTCAGACTAAAATATGTGTCTGTGTCTTACTATGCAAAATGTTCCACAATAAGAAACTTGTAACATTTCATTGATGGGACAAAACGAAAATCGTAGAAAATATGTTTAAGAATCGGCGATAGGGCTGGAAGTAACAACATCGTAGCTCGAAGGCATTTTGTTTCACATTTTTAACTTGTTAATAATATCAATTGAACAATGAATAGGAAAGAAAAACCGACTAACAGTGAATGGAGTCACAATTCAAATCTTTGTTATTTGAAATTGTTTGAAAAAAAAAGGGGGGGGTCTAGTTGTACAGTGACACCACAAAATTTATTTGCCTATCTACTAGGTGACAATTAGACATATACTCGTTTTTTTTTTTAAAGTGAATAGTAAATCCAGCATTCCCAATATCCATTTTCCGTTTTATTGCCCATTATCCAAAAACGTAAAATGGATAGTTATTGTTTCTGATTTAAGAAACATTTCTAGATTGTCTTAGAGATTTGTTTTTAACTTTATGTTACTTCTATGATTTCTTAGTGCTGAAGTCCAACACCAGGATTTGTCAGGAAATACGGAGTCACTTAATCGGCCAAAATACCTTGCTTTTATTGACACATTACTCGCTCCTCTCTTACTGCAATTACCATCTCTACCGCAACAACTTGTGTTTCTGAATTATTAAGATGAGGATTAGTTATTTGTATCATTTGGACTATTGTTCTCATCTTGAGTGTCATTTTCACAATATTTCAGTCGATGTAACCGATTTTCTCCAGATGTGTCTTGTCAAGCTCAGTAATGTTTCTGTCGAACTCAGGAATTTGGACAGAATTTGAACGCAACCCTTTATTTACGTCATAGGGGTAGCATGCTCTCATTCTAGCCAGCTGAGAATTGAACCTTCAAAATAAGGTCAAGTTTATAATTGATTTTTCAAAAAACTACAATCGCAAATTACTTAGGACCTCTGTCCAGCTATGGCCGACGCAATGAGTGTATACTACCTCCGTGAAGTAAATAAAGGGTTCCGTTCAAAATTCCGCCGAGTTTGATAAGATACACCTGAAGAAGGTCGGAGGTTATATTGACCAAAACGTAGTGAAAATGACTTTCAAGATGAGAATAGTAATCTGAAGAATCCAAATAATACAGATTTTTGTATTATCTTTCTTTTTCCTTCTTATAATTACTCTATCCTACTGCCCCCACTTTCTTGTTCCATACACAGTGTTAGCCTCCTCTCACTTTCCTAAATTGATAATCTTTTTCTGTCTTTTCCTTTTTCTGTACTGAAATAGCTTTTTCATTTATCATAGAAATTTTAATTTAACTACGAGAATTTAACGCTCAATAATTCATCAATCACGTCCAAAGTCAACTTTTTGTTTCACCAACTAAGTTTTTTCAACTTATTGCCTGCGAATCAAAATTCTAATTGTTTCTCTTATTAAGGATAAGACTCATGAGAATTTGCCAGTAAGGTTATTTGACTTTGCTCGGAATCCATAACGCTGCCACAAACCCATCTCCCCCCCCCCCTAAATGAGATGAATACTTTTTGAGACCGAAAAGATTAGTGATAGGCAAAACAAATGCGTGATCCCTACTCTCCCCCAAAATTGACCACCTCCCAGTATTCAGAAAATCGACCAATTTTAATTATATTTTCAGCATTTGGAATTCCCTTCTTGTTTCCCTGACTGTACTAACCTGTAAAAGTTTAAATATAATGTGAACAGACATATTGCTGCTCAACTCCCACAGTTCCCTGTGAACACAATCCAAAATAATAGTCCCTTATGCTGAATTGGCAAAATGCCTTGTTTGGGGTGAAAAAAAATAAAATTATTAACCTAAGAACTCTGGTTCATTCTTTCGATGTGACCAGGCTAACAAAGTCTCCTATTAGGTACACACTCTTATAAAAGATATCACCAATTACTGTCTCAGCCAAAAAATGGGGGATTGGAGTGCCTTTTTCAAAAGTCAAGCTAAAATAAACTATTGGTTCGATTTAATAAAGTTTTTGGAACATGAAGTTATGGAAAAATCGCTTTTATTTAAATTAATGTTACTGTAAATTTAAAAGGCAAAATTTGTTTTGGTTCTGCATATTAACACCCTCTCATCCCTACAGTGTCCTCATAGTTAAATGTTTTCTCGCAATTGAATTGATGCACCAAAATAAATCTTATTATTGAAAAGAGAATTGAATGAAAAATATTTTAAAAAATGGGTGCTTGTGCAGTTTACAGTGTTAATTCTTTTTTTTTTTGATAAGATTTTCAAATGTAATTCAATTTTTACAATAACTGTTTATTAAATTGTTATGTGAATTTAAATAGTTCAAAAGTCCCCTCTCCTCATGTTAAGAATGGCTTTCTAAATGTTATTTCAGCATGGTCTGTAAACTGCACACACAATAAAAATAATAATCGATTAAATAAAAAAAATTTTTTAATTAAAAAAAAATAAAATAAAATAAATAAATATCGATAGGATGTTTCAACTTTAATCCTGCATTAAACACAAAACATTTCCTGTTCAAAACTTCTTTTAAAAATTAATTCTGACCTTTTTTGTATGAAAAAAATAAAAGAAAAAAAAAAAAAAAAAAAAGAAAATTAAATGGAAAAAATAGTTTAAATTTCATAAACAAACTAGCAGAATCTGTATTCCAGAGTTTCCCCATGTGGAATATGAAAGAATGATGTAACAAGCCAAGCATGCGGGGTCCCCCTCTACAAGTGAAAAATTTACTTTCACCAGGATTAATGTTTGTGCAAAATTTCATAAAGATCAAAAGTTGTGGTTATTAAGAAAAGTGTAAACAAACAGACAAACGATTTTAGGGCAATTTTAACCCTATAATGCCCCCTGGAGGAAGGGGGGGGGGCAACCAGAGTTATCCCGGAGAATCTGTTCTGGTAAGATTTACTTTCACCGTGCCTAATGTGAACAATATACATGCCTTGTTGTTGGCAGGAGGAGATAAACGATATGTGAACATTCCCGTTACTGTCATTTGTTATTTGTATGTTTCAGTTTCCACTATTGAGCAGCCTTTTATGTTCTGCTGATTAAAGTCATTCCCATCAATATGATTATTCATCTTCACTTACTCATGGCGCTGCGAACAGGATCAAATCTGCGTGATACCCAGTCTTGGACTATCTTTTTGTTGGATGCAGGCATTCCAGGCGATGTTTCTGAAGAATATACCTCTATTTTCGTTGCTCATCGCATCACAAAAAAACTATCCAGATCACTTGAGTTCATTGAATATTGAAATACCGAGCAATGGTAATGCTTGTGCAAAATTAAAAAAAAAAAAATCCAAGGCAGTTATTGAGAAATGGACGAACGGGAATGAATTACTAGGTCCAATCCCTCCTTTGTCAAGGGACAAACAATTACAGATATCCATACATCTCATTGGGCAATTCAATGATAATATTGCTAAATCAAAAAAGGTTTTAGATACTTGTTTTATGGCTTTTTTTTTTTTTTTTTTGCACTCCACATGTGTAAAAGAATGATTTTGAGCTTGTATTCGGTATAAAATTATATATTTTTTCAAAATAAGTATTAAAAGAAAATTTTGAATATATGGAAGTACGCAAATTGTATGTAGAAAGTGATGGTTGATTAAAATCCAAAAATAATAAACTATCTCCATATGACAGAAATTGCAGTAATATATTGTTATGCTTAAATATGGACGAATGTTTATTAACATTTGTTTATTAAAGTATGGGACATACACATTTGTTACATCATAATACATAGATATTACAGTAGTGCTCTGATATCATCTATATATATAAAAGCGAAAATGTATGTATGTGTGTGTGTGTGTTCGCTTTTTCTGTATGTCAACAAAAGGCTTTTTTCAGAGAAGCGGTCGCTCGTTTCACAACTTTTTAAAACTTTTTATATCACATATAAATCGTAATATCTCACAGTTAACAATGAAGCTCGCATGTCTATTTAATTTGCTTGATTTCGGGAAGATAAATATTCAACATTTGTCGCTCGCCGCATGTGAGTTAGTCTTTTTCCTATAACATCTTGGGGGAAAAAATAAAGCGTTCAGCAGTAAATGAAGGTACTATCCCGCAGTCAAACTTGACCTCATTAACTCATTAAAACGGGTACCTGCTAAATCCAAGTAATTAAATAAATTCAAACGTGTTTCCATTAGCATGTTGCAGTGGGGCAATGGTTAACGTCGCACGTTTTCTTTTTCATACTTTAATTTACAACTTTGCCTCAACGGTTCGGGTTCGATCCTTATACTTACTTTTTTTTTTTACCCCCCCCCCCACCCCCAGAGTTTCCACACACACCTACAAACATCCGGACAACGCCGGGTACCCCTTGCTAGTCTATATATATAAAAGCGAAAATGTATGTATGTTTGTGTGTATGTTTGGATGTCTGCTAAAAACTTTCGATAGACACAACGAAAATTCACAAACTCGGTATCACATCGAAGCTCCATTCTTTGCTTGAAAAATTGGCCAAAAACGTTACCTTTTTCACCCTGAAATCGACAATTTCCGGGGGGGGGGGGGTCAACAAAAACGGTCCTCTTGTGACAATGACCGATTCTACGCATGCGTCAGATGACGTCGTGACCTGATTTACTTTAAATAGTTGAAAAACCGAACAAATTTCATGTACATCACGTTAGGTCAGTTGGTTAAGGCCTTGGTTCATTATCTATACATGTTGGGTTCAAATCATGGTGTGTGTGTGTGTGGGGGGGGGTCCGATTTTTTAAATTTTAATATCGAAACAGGCTTATTTAAGCCATTTTTCACGTGTTCGTTTTTCTGTTTTCATCATTCGTTTGCCTTACGTTAGTTTTTTTTTTGTGTTTTTTTTCCGCTTAAGTGTTAATGTTGTTTTCTTTTTTTACTTCGCTTATAACAAACAAACCTACGTCGTCGTCATAACACTCAATGACTTCCAGCCACACACCTGTTAATTTAGTTCTTAAATAAATTCAAACGTCTTTCACTAACTCATTCTGGCTGGCCGATTTTATTTTCAAACTTCGCCGTAGGGCTTCAGGTTCGACCCCCCCCCCCGGTTCTTTTTTATTTAACACCACACACACCTCCAAACACCCGGGCATCGCCGGGTACCCCCAGCTAGTTTATGTATGCAAAAGGCAAAACAGTCACGTGCGTTTTTGTATGTCCAAGAAAGGCTTTTTTTGCAGGGGTCCTCAACGAGGTTACTATTTTGGAGAACTTTCCTTATACTTCCTAGATTGTAATATCTTCAATTTGCAAACGGACGTCGTCTATCTTTATTTTGATAGAGTTTTAAAAAAATCCCTGGTTTCGAGTGTTTGTTGGTCTTTCTCATAAATAAAGTGAAACTAAATCAGAGCAAAGGCAACCGCTTCTCGGCCTTCCAGTCGGGACATCCAGAAAGGCAATCAATGTGGGGGAAACCTTCGTATCAGACAATTGCTATTCATTTGGAATTTTTGGGGGGAGCTGGTTTTCCCCAACATCATAGGGAAACAAGTACGAGGCAGAAAGCGAAAAGCTTAACTGGCTTACAGCCAGACGTACATTTCTGTGCCTGTGTGATTCTTAACTTAATTAACAACTCATTTCTTTTTCATCGCTAAATTTAAACACTTTACACTTCCGTTCGCATCATAGCGCAGCGGTAAAATCTCAGTTTTTCTTTCACTTTCTTATCGCCTTCGCATCACAGATTTGAGCCTGCCTGCCTGCCTACTAACACTTTTTTCACACACCTACAAACATCCGGGCACCCCCGCTAAAAATGAGTGCGAGCATTTGTGTATGTTCATGAAAGGCTTTTTGCATCGGGGTTCTCATGTCGGTTAGATTCCGCGAGAAATTTTTGAATACTTAGATCGTATTATATCTTGCATTCGCAAACGGATATCCTTTCTTAACTTTTTTTTGATCGAGTTAAACAAAATTCCCACTGTGGCATTTTCTCTGGTATTTGTTTGGCTTTTTCGTATAAAGTGAAACTTCGAAAAAGCAGCAAAGCATTCTTGGCTTTTGGGCCGGGATTGATGCTTCACTTAAGTTAATTGGTCCTCTGTCAATATAGGGAAACACTTCATACTGAGTTAATGACTATTTGGATACTGCCAGAGTGCCCCCTTTTTGGAGGGAACTAGTTTTCCCCCATATTAAAAATGACCTTGTGTCTAATTTGCTTTCATGAGGAAGCAAATAAATATCCAAAGCATTTAAATCATCATATGTTCGATTGACTATGCTTAAATTCGATGCAGGAAACTTCTGCTTGCATGATGGCGACATCGGCTAACGCGTTACATTTTTTCACCTTCTTTCCCTCCTTCCCATTAGAGGTTCGAGCCTGCCTGCTACCATTTTCTTTTTTATTTTTTTTTAAACATCACCTTTTCCTCCTTCAAGTTATGATTCCAGCATACTACCACTTTTCTTTTTTTAAACACCCCTCTCCACCTTGTTGACCCTCCCCCCACCAGGCTGCTTTTTATTCCCACCCTTATTACACCAGCGCAACACGCCTGGGCAACACCGTATATAAATCTCACCTGTCTGTTTAAATGTATGTATGTTTGTATGCCTGCCTAAAACTTTCGATAGCTACAGGGGGGGGGGCGCTATTTTTGCTGATATTTTCGAAAGTCATCCCCTTTTTCCGATTGACTAGCCTTTAATACTTCCGGTTTGGCAACGGACACAACGGCAAAGACTTCATGTTTTTTTTATTTTCACAGTCTTTTCCTCTTTTGCAGTACAGGTTTGAGCCTGCCTGCCTACTGCCACTTTTTTTTTCCCCCCTCAACCCACACCTCCAAACACCCGGGCATTGCCAGGCACCCAGGCTAGTGTCACATAAGTGTTGCTTCTCTCTCTTTGGGTGAAGATTTTAAGAGAGGTGGACGCATTGGAAAGAGCGTAATAATTTTCTGCATTAATTGCACATTGTTTTTCCCTAAACATTCTGTTGGAGGTGGTGATTGTGTGGAGTAAAAAAGATATGTGGTACAAAGTTTTCTGTTATCTGCCTATAATTGCTGAAGCTAGAAGGGGACAAGTGAGATCATTTTATCTTCTTTTTTTATTATATAAAGGGCAAATGTGTGTTTGTATGACCACTACAAATTTTTGTCATCTGTATTGAAGCAGCATGAACATGGTACTGTTAGAAAGAGCGATCTCTCGGACACATAATATCAATAAATTAGAAAAAAATCGTCAATTATTTCATGTAGAAATGTTGTTTTGTTTGAAGGGGGGGGGGAGATAAAACTTGCTTTTGACACTGTTTGTAAGCCATGCATGCACAGACGGTAGTTTTGTTTTAAAAAGATAAATTTGCAGCGTCATAACATGTGTTGTCATGGTCCCATCGATAATGCGTTCACTTATGAACTTAAGTTATGCTAGTCACACCCAGCACGCTGCATTTTTTTTTTTTTTTTCTGCTTACAAAATTTTGCTTTCGGTTTCACTTCTGGCTAATGGCATCAAAATTTCATTTTATTTTTTTTTTAAACCGCGCAACACCGAGTGCCCCCCCCCTCCCAGCCACTTGTTAGATGTATAGATAACAATTGTCTGTGGTCTTTATTCAGCATTTATTGGACACAAGCAGATCTACCCGCGATGCCCAGATGTCATAAAAAAAAAACAACAAAAAATACAAGAGGTTAAAGTGTAACATCTTTACATTAACTCTCTACCTCTCTCAATACATTTTTCTGTTTTTAAACCTTCCTAATTTTTTCATATTCCTCTTCCAAATTCCTCTTTCACCTCTACCCAGCCCATTCATCTGTTGTTTACTGAAAATAATGTAAACCATTCATCTCCCTTTTATATAATAAATAACGCTGGAATTGGTTGAAAAACCAATCCATCTTAACTAAACTTAGCCCAATTGACCCCTAAAGAATGAGTTTTTCTTAATTTCATATATTATTCATCCAGGGCAACACTAATCAAGAATATACCAACTTTGTGTGTTTTGTAGTTTTATTTACTTTTAGCTGGATCTACAAACACACATACAACTGCTTTTTATATAACAGACTAGTCGGTCTACTCAGCATTCCCTGGGACAAAAGTATAACAAACATTGCGAATATATCCAATTAAGATAAAAATAATGAGTCTGAATGACAAAACTTAGCATAGGACTGCAATATATTTAAGTGAAAATGTGTATTGAAAGATGGAATTGAGCGTTTATATTATTGGGTATGTCTGCAGTTTATGGGATGTGCACTTTTTATAATTTAATTTTTACAGTAATTTTTTTTTATTAAATTGAGAGGTGAAAGTATTGAATAGTTAACAAAGCCCCCTTCCCATATTCCTATTTACAATGCCTCCCCACGAGACAGAGTTAGACACCAGGGTCGTTTTTTTAACGTGGAGAAAAGGAACAAAAATAAAAATTGTCTCAGTTGTGAAGGATTTCTCCTCCATTGACAGAACACGAAATCAAAGTGCAACATCTGAAGAACAGATACTACACTTTGATCTTGTCCCGTTCTCATATTGTTTAAAAAAAATGGTCATTACTTTTTTCTTCCACATGTTAAAAATGGGTTTCTAAATAATAACCTTATTATTTCAGCATCGTCCATAAACTGCAGAAATACCTGTTATTGTTAAACAACATAAGATAGATGTTTGATTTGTACAGTTTTTGTCAAATCAAGATTAAAAACATTTAAAAATTACAAAATCAAAACTTGTTGGCCCTTTGAACCGGAGCAAAATGTAGTATGTGTTTTGTTACCACACTTCATCTGTTTTCGACCAATGAAGAAAAAACTCTTCAGAAACGAGAATTCTTTTTATTTCTGTCTCAATCAAGAGTGGCCCTTTGGGGAAGCTGGACCTCACCCGCATTAAAAACTGACCTTGTAGCTAACTTAAGGGAACCAAGTAAATCAGAATTAACAAACAAGTTTGGCGAACAGTCGTAACGTTTGTTGTTAGTTGTGGAAAAAGTAGTTAATTTCCAGGATTTTCCCATCAAACGATTTCCGAGCTACAATATTAAAAGTGAATTACTTAAGACGTTTAAGTGCATTAATCTGCCAGTCGGGTTAGTATCCTGTATGTATTTAAAGAAAAAAACAAACTCTTCTCCGTTACTGAGAAACCACTCTAGGACAATGGTGGAACTTGAGTAAGGCTTAATTATTTAAGAGAAACGATCCAACAGGAACTTATTTAAATAAGATTTGAAAATGGGCATGTTACAGTCAGCTAGGAAACAGCCTCATGATATGATTTCACAGTCAGACAGTTCTAGGAAAGAAACTGCTCATGAAATTTTTGTTTAGTTTTAGACACAAAGCGAAGGAAATTGCTGACAGTTGTTGCAGCTAGATGAATATTTGTTGCAAATATTTTACTGGGGAAGAGGGAGCATAGATTGAAGCTCATAAAAATAACTATAGAGCAGAGACAGACTCGCAGCATCCCTTCTGTGAGAAAGTGGAAGTAGAGAGGCAAAAAAGTTGTCATCCACTAAATTTATCAAGGCAGAAACGAGTACTCTTAGGAGCTCCACCCCAGATATAGTAGCAGTACTCCATCTTGTGGCGTATTTGACTCTCGTACAAGTGTTTTTCTCTCATTTCATTTTACTTCAGTCGAAGTTCTCAGAAGTCAATAGGCCCCCTTCCTAGAACTAACACTTAATCTCTTTATGAGATTACATAGATATTCGAATATTCCTTTGAAGTTCTTCTTTACTTCTTAAACACTCAGTAAAGTTGAGAACATAACTTTCCTCTCCCCACTTGACCATGTATACATGTTATAGTGTATCTTTCTTGTGGTCTCTTGGTCTTACTGGATTCCAGGACAAGAATTCATTTGGTCTGGTGGAGTAGACAGCTTAGTGTTGTTACTATAGGCAACATCATTTAGCAAAGGTTGATTGTGCACCGATTAGAATTTTATTACAACCAACTGACTTGCTGGCATGAAACTTTTTGATGTTTGGAAACATTACAGACAGATAAGTGGATATTGTTCAGTCGTAGAAGAAAGGTAAGGAGATTGGTGACCCCCATCACAAAAGGTGGAATTTGATGCAAAATTCTTTGCTTTATTGCTGGCTGGTCCATCTATAATATAAATCTCACCTGTCTGTTTAAATGTATGTATGTATGTATCAAAAACTTCTAACAGAGGCAATGGATCCTGACACAATCAGTATCATTTTGAAGCTCGACATCTTGGACGACAAACATGGAAAAACTGGCCAAAAACATTAATTCCGCCACCTAAACTCTGCCTTTTATACAAGGAGTGGTCGATTTTCTTCGCCGACATTTTAGCAAGTCATCGTCACCATTGGATTGACTACGGTTAATTTTAACGCTTTTGACTTCCCGTTGTGTCTCAGACATCAAATTTTCTTTCACTTTCTTTTCTGCCTTCACAGTACGGGTTCCAGCTTGCCTGCCTACTACCATCCTTTTTTTTTTTTTCTTTTGCTCTCAACACGCACCTTCAAACACCCGGGCAACACCAAGCACCCAGGCTAGTCTTAAATATTTCATTTTACTTCAATTGAAGGACTCAGAAATCAATAGGTTTACACTTGATCTCTATATGAGATAGATAGATGTTCAGTTGTTGTAGCTAGACAAATATTTGTTGTGAATGTTTTACATGATGAGGAGGGGGGACCATAGATTGGAGCTCAGTCAAGTACCTATCATAAAAGTAACAATAGAGGAGAGACAGACTTGCAACGTCCTTTCTGTGAGAAAGAGAAAAGTAGGGAGGCAAAAAGAAAGTTCTCGGCCACTAAATTTCGAAGACGTAGTTTTGTAACCTGTAAAGGCAGGAAAAGGTACTCTTAGGTTGGTTGTTTTACAGCATATCAACCCTTTTTGGATTATTTAATGCCGAATCCAGTTATTTTGGAAATAGTATTCATGTTGCATCCAGTTATTTTGTAGAAGGTTTTTATTCTTCAAACTCTTTGTATCTTAAATCTTCAATACTTTGTAGTGCTTGGTTTGCTTGTTTTATAGTGGATTTTATCATTTTTATTCCCTACCCTGCAGAACATGAACGAGTTTTGTAGTGGGAGAGGGAAAAGGGTTACAGTATTAATGTTTGGTACATTTTAAGTTAGGAAACCAGTCAGGAAGTGGAGGAGATAGAAAGAGAATGGGAAGAGGGGAAAGGGGGGGGACTTTGGTTTTGCAGAACATAATTAAGTTTTACAAAAGAAATAGAAAAACAAAAAGCATCAACATTAGGTGCATTTCGTCTCAGGAAGCCAATATCTTCAGACAACTTGATCTGGTAGCACCAGAGTACTCTTAGGAGCTCCACCCCCAGATATAGTATCAGTACTCCATCTTGTGGCATAGTTGACTCTTGTAAAAGCGTTTTTATCTTGTTTTATTTTACTTCAGTCAAAGTTTTTTTGTTTGTTTTTTTTACAAAGGGGGTCACCACTTATCAAGGCCCGGAAGCCACTTGAAGATAAGGGTTATTGAGTGTACAGTAGTCAATGGGATAATTTCTTAGTAATCATTAGTAGTAGGAATTTGGTAAATTGGATTATTTAATGGTTAATGAGACGATTCATCACGAATTTCTTTACGTTGGATAAGATAACCAAATTGTAGTCAGTTGGAAAACAGACTAACGGAAGCGAATTCTCAGAAGTCAAGCCCCCCCCCCGCCTTCCTAGAATTAATACTTGATATCTCTTTATGAGATTACATAGATATTCGAATATTCTATTGAAGTTCTCCTTTACTTCTTAAACACTCAGTTTAACTTTCCTCTCTTCAATTGACCATTTAAATATATTATAGTGTATCTTTCTTGTGGTCTCTTGGTCTCACTGGACAGGATATCATCTAGTCTGGTGGAGTATTCAGCTTCGTGTCGTTACTTGAGTTAACATCACTGTAAAGTGTCGGCAACGAAATATTTTCTTACTAAACAGAAAAAAAAAAAAATAAAATACGAATAGAGATAGTTATCTTGAACTTTTGAGCTTTAAGTTGTCTACCATTGAAACAACATTATTTTAAACAAATTAGTTCTAGCTTTATAACTATTTGGTTAAATTAATAATAATACCATAATAATTAAGTTGTTACAGTATTATTTTTATTATTAAATTATTAATCGAACCAAATTTTTTTAAAACTAGAACCAATTTGGGATTTTATGCAGAATACGAACCGTGCTATGTTTTAGGTAGGATTTTCATGTTAAATTCTTTTGTTTATGAAATTATAAAATGAAAAGTACAGAATAGTTATGAAACGCCCTTCCCTTCCTAATGTAAGAATATGTTTCTAAATAACGTTACTTGTTCAACACGATCCGTATATAATTATGCATAAGTATCCTAATTTGGTTAAAATAATGTTCTTTCAATTGCAGGCATCTCAAAGCTGAAAATTTCAAGACAATCGTAAATATTTATAACCCGAATTTACAAGACGCTTGCCATTTTTTTTTTTTTTTTCCTCAAGTCCGTTGGTCGATTTCTTTGTAAATATCTGCGTTGCGCGAAAACTGAAAAAAGAATTTGAAAAAAAAAAAAAAAAAAATCAAACGAAAAACGTGGACGCCAGACTCACACCTGTTTACATTTTAAAAATAAAAACAACTGATTTTGAAATAACAATAAACGAATGGTATCTAGAATTTACCTGTCGCCTCACAAGGACAGCTAAGAGACATACAGTCGTTTAAAAAGGGGGCACTCTACCAAATACTAGGGTCGGACACACAAAATACCTTCCTTCGTAGATTCCTCTCCCCTCGACATATACGAGCGTCGTCACAGGTAATAGGGACTGACCCTCCTTCTTTTACGTAGTAGAAAAAAAAAAGGTATTACTAATTCTATCCGTGGCCTAAATTTCGCTTATCCCACAAATGACAAAACGCCATATATTCTAAAACCATTGGTGTTATTTTAAAGGGGGGGGGGGACAAACCTGCGAAAAAATATATTATTTTACATCAAAATTAGTAAATCCGTCAAATATTGTTATTTTTAAACAAACTTGGAAAAAATGTTAGGGGCATAAAGAATGAAGTTAGACTTTTATTTTAAATGGCATATAATAAAACTAACTCTTTTTACCTGGCATTGTTCGGTTGGAGAGAAAAAATGAATAAATAATCCAAAATACTTTTTTTCCTTCATTTGTTTTAATTTTTCCTTATATCATTTTTTTCTTTCTTTCAATAAATATGCGCGGACATCCTGGAGCATAAAGAAAACAGAAGTGTTAAAATAAATAAATAAATGTTAGCTACATATCAGTATCATATATATAAGGAACAAATCAAGTTTTATGTTTATCAACGTTTCGTCTTTATTGCGATATTTTCTCTGGATGAATCGCAATAAAGACGAAACGTTGATGCAATGATGACACATAACTTGGTTTGTTACTTTTTTATCTCTATTTCGTCGGAATACTATTTCCATTATCATATATATATATATATATATATATATATATATATATATATATATATATAGAGAGAGAGAGAGAGAGAGAGAGTAGAAACCCGGGATACGGCGTTAAAAATTAGTAATAAAATACAGTACAGTATATAATATAAGGCGGGGCAAATACCGTAACTAAGGGTCGGAAAAACATCGTATCCCACGGGACGGATGTCGTATCCCGGGGTTATACCATATATATATATATATATATATATATATATATATATATATATATATATATCCGTAGTGGGACGATCCAAATATTTTCCCGATTCCGAGCTAAATTCTCAATCCTGATTCTTTTTAAATTTCTAAATATTCAACTATAGAAAGTTGATTTTTCTCGATTACTTTGAAAACACATGTTAAATGTGCAGGTATTTTTTTTCAAACGTAAAAAACACTTGTGGTATATAATCTATATATGTTAGGTTTACTGGTAGTTTAAAATCAATAAATATTTATTATTATTATTAGCAGTGGAAGAGTTTGCTTTAAAACGAAGCCGAATAAATAAAAACAATTTAAGACATTGTTTTGGAATCGGAAAATAGGCACAAATTTTACCGATTCAGAGTTTTCCGATTAATCATCCCAACTCACACACACATTGTGCCTAATTTGCTCGGTGGGGGAGCAAATAAATACCTCCACACACACACACACACACATATATAATTCACTCTTAACAAGACATTGCCACTTAGACGTAAAGGGCTAGTATTGTGGAACCATATCTACAAGGACACTATGTAGGGAGTTGAGCAGCGAGAGGTCTGTTCACATTAGATTTAAATTTCTACATGTCAGTGCACTCACTGACAGTGCAGTCAGGGAAGCAGGAGACCGACAAGAAATTCTAGTAGTTCGCGGGAAGAAACTGTTAAAGCAGAAAGCTTTCTGGCATATAGAGACCTCTGCAGTGAAAGGGAGAGATTTTGCTGTTTGTTATTGAATTTAAGAATTTAAGTGGTGTAATTGCCAGCAAAATTTCAGAGCTAGTTCATTATTTTAAGTAATACTCTTGGAAAGGTATGACTCCATATGTCATCTCCATCCGACTAAGGATTAAATAATAGAGTATATTAGCTCTGGCTTTGTGCAACTAGTCAAGGAGGAAAACTCCATAAAGTCTATATGTGGTTATCCTTGTATTGTTTCTAGTTGTTTGAGAATTCCCCTTGTGACTGGATTTAAACAATGCTGGTTCAGGAGAGATCTGGTTGGGATTGTGCAACCCTTGCTTTACAGTAGAATCCTACACATTGGTGGAGAAGACCGATAATTAAATTCAAATGCATAATGCTTGCTTGAGTGAAAATCATCTGTATAACTTCAGCTATGAAAGAAAATTTTTGACCATTGTTTTTGTTTTTAAATAAATAAAAAAAAATAAAAAATCAGTTATTTAAGGCAGAAAAGTTACCGGGCTGAAATGTTATTTAGAAACCCATTCTTAACATGAGGAGGGAATGTATTTTGTAATAATCCTTTACTTTCACCTAACAATTTAATAAAAAATAAAATAAAAAGGATATCGTAAAACTTGAAAATACTATTTGAAAATACTATTTAAAAAAATAGCACGGTAACTTCTCTGCATAATCAAAAATCACATATAAACTTCCCATTTTTTAAATGATTTCAAATATAAAAATGGATTTCGTGACACATTATTTCAAGACATTTCACACACACACAGATCGTGACGAACGTCTTTAATGGAATCTCTCTGCTGAATTTTGGATCTTTTTAATAATAATAAAAACATTGAAACGGTAAAAGTATAGGAATGTTTTTTTTTCAAATACATCGAATTTTTTTTTTAAATATCAAACATTTGTTAAATTTAAAAAAAATAAGAAAGTTTAAAAATCAGAAATGGAAAAGGTGTAAACATTAGAAACGCAACCAATTATTCATAGAGCGACCGGACATGCTTGTTTTCATCAAAGTCACGTTTCACTGGGAAATACAAAGGCCTCATTTTAAATTTAAGTTCGATTAACTATATATAATGCTATAAAGTACGAGGAATCTTTTTTAATAAAGATTGATCTTTTTATTGTCAATGCGAAAAATGGGTTTTTAGTTTAGGGTTTTAAGGGCTGGAATATTGTTAAATGCTGTACATATCCATAACAATCAAAGAGTATGCTTAATCGAATAACGTTGAAAATAAACTGCGTTATATAATTACTATGCGTAAGCAAAACATGGTCGCTAGGTAAGTAAGGTGTTAGTTAGATTCGGATGAATTAAGATGGAATCGGGTATATTTCATAATCACAATAAACAGGTGAGCCATTCTAAATAATGAAAGGGTGTATTTTGTTTATTATTTCGCAAGCCGTCAATACTGAAACTCGTATTTTGATTTAATTTTTGCTCTGTTTACGTTGCCTAAAAAGGGGATAAATTATACATCATGTATTCGTTAATTATTTATTTTGTCTTAGAAGGCGTGGTGATCGTAAAATTACAAATATCGTGTTATTAAATAATTTTTATGCTTATGTACTTATGTTACCGTGCTATTTTTTTTAAATAGTATTCAAGTTTTACGGTATATTTTTTTATTAAATTGTTAGGTGAAAGTACAGAATAGTTACAAAACACCCCTCCCCACGTTAAGAATAGCTTTCTAAATTATAACGTTACTATTTTAGCAGTTACATAAATATCTTTATTTATTTTATTTTTATTTTTCTTACCTTTGCTGGAAGGTAATCCATTGACAGAAGAATCAGGTGTGTTTGAGGAACGTTTAAGCATTTTGACCTTCGACGAAGTATTCAATTTTGACTTGGGGGAAGAAACAGGTCCTTTACTTTTCGGAGATGCTGGCGAAGATGAACTCATATCGGAGTCACTGGTCGACGAAAATCGTCTTTCTTTCCCAACGGCGTAATCGTCCATGTATCCAGAACTGGACAATCGACGATAGTCATGTTGGATTCGTCTCCTCTTGCCAGAGTCCGGACTTGCGCAAGGGTCCGACACTTGGCTGTGCTGCTGTTGTTCTGGTGTGTGTGGACTACTTGTATGTTGTTGTTGTGGTTCTGAGGAGTCTAGACTGGTTTTCTGGTGTTGTTGATGTTCTGGAGAGCCCAGGCTGGTCAATTTCGGCCTTTTGGCCTCCGGCGATTGTGCTGTGCCCTCCGTGGTTGCTATCGTGTCGGGGTTCGCCTTATTGTTGTGGTCGTCGTCACCGTCATCATCATCATCATCGACGACATCTCCGTCCTTCGCAACATGGGTGGCTGCATGTGGCGACAAAAGGCCAGGCAGGTTTCGATAGCTTTTCAAATCTCGTTTCGCCACGCCCGCTGTCGAGGTCTCTTCACCCGCCTGTTCGATATCGGCCGTTTTAGGTGTGTCGAGGCTGACCACAAACGGCGATCCCTCGGTTTTTGTCGATTGTTTACGGGTTAACTCTAACGGTTCGTTTTCGTCGACACAACTACGTCTCTTAGTCTCTTCTCCGGCTTCGACTTCCGCCATCTTGCTCGCAGGTTTTACGGTCGTCTCCAGCGCTGATGAGACGCCGGCGATGATTCGTGGAGACGAGCACGAGATGGCGCCATTCTTCCGGCTTGACCAATCAGCTGCGTCGTTACAGGAGACGATTTGCAACTCCCGCGTCAGGCGGACGTATTCGCGCAGGGGAAAAAAAAAAAAAAGGTTCGCTTAAAACTTTTTCAAAAACGTTCGCAGTTTTGCCGAAAGAGAAAAGAAAAAAAAAAAGAATCGCCAGAAAAACGGCTACGTCTCCGATCGAACCGGAACGAGAAAGATACAAACAAATACCAGTGGTGGATATTAAAAAAGACGAAATCTACGGCGCACTATTTACAAGTCATTTTAGACGGAGGAATAACGAATGACTGGGAAAACGCACTGACTAGTTGTTTTTTTTTTTTCTAACGTATACACAATATATTTATAGACACACATACACACATCTATCTAAAGATAGATAGATACACTCTACCACGGAGTAGTATACATACGCGCTTATGTAGTCTATATATATGTATATACTTATACATTTTTCACGCGCGCTTTTTATAGAAAGGGAATCTTTGTTGATAGTATTTTAACCAGTCTCTCCACACTGGCGTGGAGGCAGCTTTCGTAAATATACTTATTTATAGATATATATATATATATAAGTAAAAAAACATTTTTTCTTTCATCGCATTTATTGACTGATTGAGGAGAATTGATGATGGAATCGGGAGGAACAGATGCGGGACCGGCACGAAAGATGCAAAAAGTGTCCGAGGCGAGTTCTGAAGCCGAGGAAAGCCGGGACTTCGACAGTGAAACCCAGAAAGCCCTGGAAGACATCGATTCTTGTCAGAATGAAATTGATGCCCTGAACGAAAAAGCCAGCGAGGAAATCCTCCGAGTCGAACAGAAGTACAATAAACTGAGGAAACCCTATTTCGATCGACGAAATGAGCTGATCAAGAAAATCCCCAACTTCTGGGTCACGGCGGTATCCTTTTTTTCATCTTTATATACATATAAAAAATTCCAAAATATTTCTGATTTTAACACATTTTGTTCTTGTTACAGCATTGTTACTTTTATCTACATTACGTCTTTTTATGTTTTAATTTTTGCCCCCAAAAGTATTAGTTTTTTAGGTAGTTGTAATGGGGTAACGCCTGGGAGAATGGTCGCGTGAGACCAACCAAATGCTTAAAATCAAGTTTGTTTTTGCTAATATTTTTAATTTCAATATATTTAAAGCTATATTTTTTTTTTCCTGCAGATGTTTAATTATAACTGTTTCAATTTATATAGAATAATATTCCGACATAACCCGTTGAAATGCCTTTAAAAATATATTTTTCGTTCTGTGACTTTATATTCATTTTATCGTGACAGATGGAGAGACCTATTGGCCAGAGCTTAACTCTATAATCGAACAACTCGATGGAATAAACTCTGTAAAATTTAAAATGATTTTTATCAATTCTATAATTAGGCACGCTTATTTTTACAATTGCCATCCTGTTACAACAACGTTGTTCAGGCTGCAATTTTTAACACCTGATCTTAGTGATCTTCCCATCATTAATTGGAGAATTGAACATTTGAAAGAAATTTTTTAAATTATTTACATTAAAATGTTTATTGCCGCTAAAATATCAGTGTTTTTAATCAGTACTACTAATTCAGTGTACATAAAGTGAGGGTTCACTTATCGCCATCACTTGTATACATGTGAACACAATCTATTTCTCTGCTTCATTTTTTTTTTTTTTTTTTTTAATCTGTTACGCTTTTATTATATCGCAAACACCTAGCATAAAGCGTATATTTTTCATGTGTGAGTTTGGGTTTTCACTTAAATAATTGGAGTTGATTTAATTTCTTGTTGATCAATTTAAAATAGTTCCCCGTTGTGGCCAAACAAGGAAAAAAACGTGCGCCTTGGTATCGTGGTAGCAACATATAACATCTAAGAAAATAAACGCTATTTTTTAATTAGTGTTTTCCAGTTAAATTCAATTTTTATATTTTATTAAATTGTTAGTTTACAGAATAATTACAAAACGTTCTCCCCTTCTCCATGTTAAGAATGACTTTCTAAATAATAACGCTAGTATTTCAGCGTACGATAATTTCTATTCAATTTTTATATTTTATGTGATTTCGTAGTTTTATCTCGCAAACTAAAGTATGTCTATGCATATCCCTTCGTCTAAGCACAATTTAAACATTTAAAAAGTAATTTTAATGTTCCATTAAATCATGTGGTGCTAATGCAGAGAATGATCCGCGCTATTTTTTTAAATCGATTTCTACGTTTAATTAGTATGTTGTTTGTTTGTTTTTTATTTATTCAATTATAAGGTTAAAGTACAGTATAGGTATAAAACCCCTTTCCCTCCCCATGTTAAGAATGGCTTTTTAAATAATAACGTTATTTCAGCACGGATCACTCTCTTCATTTTAACAGCTTGGCATCCATATCCATAATTCAAATATTGCCTTATTTCTCCTAGTAGATTTGTCTTTTATATTATCCCTTTCCATAAGTTCATAGATTGCTCTATAAAATTCTAGACAAATGGCATTCGATATTGACATTTTAAAAGTATTGGATTATTTCTCTGACACTAAACTAGCGGAGTCGATTGCACGTTTAAAGTGTATTAAATTTTCAAAGTAAAATAAAGATAACCGTCAACTGCCTCAAGAATATTAGGCACTTTAATTTTTAACTTAACATTTAAAACATTTTTTAGAAACTTATAAATTGGTGTTGCTTCAACTGTTGGGTTTTCTCAATGCCAGAATCCGTAGACACGTGCTACTTGATTTCTGGCCAAATTCTTCGCTACATTATCCATTTTTCAAAATTTTTTTTCATCTCCGTATATTTCTAAATATTTTCGTTTGTGGACTAAAAAAAGATCGTTAGAAAAAAAATTTACTTGTGTATAGATATATTTGGACCCCCCCCCTTATTTGATATTTCATTTTCTCGTTTCAATAAAAGCAACAATCTGTTTCTAAAATTTATCATGTGGAATTAAGGTAGCAAAGGGAGATAATTCACTTTCTCCAAAGATGTCCTAATTAATAACTATTGGTCGTGATTCCACTAAATAAAAAAATAAATCCTAAATATGAAAACTTGATCTTAAATTCTTAAATCATTTTTCTACATAACAATTTTTGGTAGACTCACACTTTTTTTTTTTTTTTTTTTTTTTTTAACACGCTTATCTAGTTATTTATACATAATACACTATCAAACAAAAGGGAGACATGATGCGTGCGATGCGTGCTTAAAATTACACTAAAAATATTTTGAATTCATAGAAAGCTGAGTTTTCTTATTGTAACTTTAAAATTATAATTGCCGAGATGTGTGTGTGTGTGTGTGTGTAACAAAAAAAGTAAAAATACTTAAATGTTTTCGATGGAACGGGTCGGTTGTAAATATTGTATATCTTAATTTAACCAAAATTTTCGTCCATAAAATAATTTTCAGACATTTTTATCGTTTATTATTCATTTATTTGCTATTCTTTGGTCATGAGCAAGTCGTCGATATCGGATTAAATCCTCAACTGAGGCAGTTTTAATTTGTCTTAATTTTAACCTGTCCTTTATAGTGCTGGCTGGTGCAGCTAGATTTTTCCATATTAAAGATTGATCGATGTGTAGCTGGCCTCGTGGGGAGACAAGTAAATAAGGACCTATTGAACTGAATATGCTTGTCTACACACGATCTTTCATAATTTTTTTTTTTTTTTTTTTTTAATCCCAGACTAAATTGAAATTTAGTTTATGGCATAAACTAAATTACAATTTTTCTGGGATTTTTTTTTTTTTTTTTTAGAATTTTATATTCCATAAACTTTATGGAATTGCGGATAAGCAAGTTAACATGCTAGTAGTACAGTCGCATTATAGCTGAACCAAGGTGTCTCTATTGATTCATTTAACTGTTTATTTGCCAAATTTGTTTTTACTAGCATGTTGTTGGCTTGATTATCTACTATTCCATGAACTAATTTTCAGCTTGACAAATTCCTTCGATGCAATAAATCACACCTTTGTGTAGTTCACTTACCACAAGTATATTTTTATGCTATTGCTATTAAACTATTCGTGTATTGAGCTACTGAGTCTGAGTATAGGTGTATCAGAATTTTTGTAGGAATTTTTGACACCTCTAACACGAAACTGCGAATAAAATATAAAAATATCGTAATTTCTCTGTTAAAAGTGGGTTGTTTATTTTCTTTATGGATTATACTTCCAAAATAAACTATTAAAGTTGTTTTAAAAGTAATAGAAATATTATTTTTATTTATTTTTTAAACAGTAATGAATTTTCCGAACTCAATATTTTTCAATTTTTAAACTTTAAAAATCTATCAAAATTATTCTATTGATTCTATTTTTACGATATTTTCAGGGTCAATGTGAAATTTTGTTCTTTCCAATAAACCGAATATAATATTTTAGACAAACGTTAGTTTTTTGTTTTTTTTTATTCACGCCCCCCCCCCATTTTCAAGTGTCTATTAAAAAGTAAATAATTAATTTACTCACAAATTGAAGAGAAAAGGTCAATAAATAATATATTCAAATTTAAAACAAAAAAAACGTTTTTTAGAATTTTACCTGTAAAGTTTGAAGTTTTAAACTTTTTTTTTTTTTTTTTTTAACCACGTTATTTGTTTTTTTTTGTTTTTTTGTTTTTTTAATGAAACCTTGGTCCTTGCTCCTTTAATTGAAAAAAAAAAAAAAAAAAAAGGTATTATTATACAAATACCGTGACAGCGTTAGGGTTAATTCGCTGTCACGGTGTTTGTATAATAATACCAAAAAAAAAATTAGGGCTTGAATTACATTTTTCGAGTAGTTATAAGCTTGGAAAGACAGGGGGTCGAATAATTCACACCTCCCATTTTGAAATGTCTATTAAAAAGTAAATAATTAATTTATGTACCAAAGTTTTATATATCACAAATTGAAGAGAAAGGGTCAATAAATAATATATTCAAATTTAAAACAAAAGTACTGTTTTTTTTTTTTTTTTTTTTTTTTTTTTTTTTAGAAATTTACCTGTAAAGTCCGAAGTTTAAAACCTTTTTAAAAAAAAAAAAAAAAATTTTATTTTTTTTTATTTTTTTAATGAAACCTTGGCCCTTGCTCCTTTTAATTGAAAAAAAATTTAGGGCTTGAATTACATTTTTGGAGGAGTTATAAGCTTGGAAAGATGGGGTGGAATTATTCACTATTTTCACAAAATTTCTGACACACCTAGAGCTACTGTGACTACTTGTGGTTCAGTTTTAAGTTTCATATTTAAGACCGGATTGCCAGAAGTATTTTTTAAATACCTATAATTTATACCCTTTTGTAATATGTGGCTATATTTTTATTTTATAAGTGAAGATATTCATATTTAGCTGAGAAACGCTTACATATATATTTGTTATTGCATTTTCTATAAACTCTAGTATTATCAACAGTAAATTTACCCCCCCCCCCGCGCTTTCGTTGTTTATCAGCAGCAGCTAATTAATTCATACGTACTACTATTACTTATATCGTAACTTACCATCAGCTTAAAAAAAAAAAAAAAGAGCCTTGGCCATGACCTACTATTTATCGTTTTGACCAGTTATTTTCTTTTACGTTTAAATAGGAGCAAAAAAGACTTCTAAAAATTAATACATTTCATGTGGTAATGGCGTGATCGAATAATTTTTAATTTAAGAGCAAAAAAAAAAAAAAATTTGTACGTAGACTTTAATTCCAAATTTTTCAATTTGACAGTTTAAAGACGTGAAAATCACTTTGCACGAATAATTCGCAGTGGCGACCATTTTTCTATAAAATTATTTAATCGAATGAGTAAATACAAATTAGTTATATTTTTAAAATCTATTAATTCTAGTTAATTAAAGAATGAGATGAATAAATACAAGTTTCAATAATTACGGCAGGCACAAGTTTTTTTTTTTTGTTTGTTTGTTTGTTTTTAGCGTGTAGTCTGTCTATAACAGTTTGAATGGACTTTCCGTAGCCTTCGACACAATTATATAATAAATAAATGGTACCAAAGGCCAGATAAGTTACTCTTCTACCTACCTGGATACTTTTTACTTATTTTAAAGCGTTTATTTATTTCGAAACAAAAGTAATGTCAAGTTTAAGTGAGAACAAGGGGAAAATGTGCCTCCTTACAGCGGCAATCACTCCAATATAAAAATTAAAAAAAATGAACAAAACAAAAAACTGGTAGAAACACATCGATTATGTTACCAAATAAATAGGTGTGTGTGTGTGTGTGTGCAAAAGGTGGTCTTAAAAATAGACCCCTCCCCGATGCAATTTTTTCCGTAAACTAAAAATTGTATAAAAACCAGAAGAAAAAAACTATTTACTGTATATAAAACTTAACACAAATTTCACTGATTTTCACAAACGTACAGATCACGAGAAGTATAATTTCGTTAAATTTAATTTTGTTGTATTCAAACAGGAAATGCTTATTTAATTAGAATATTTTTGAATATACAAGTTTTTAAAAAAAAAAAAAAAGATTTAACTAAGATTTTTATTTAATACTCTAAAATTAATGATGTCTGACAACTTAAAAGGTGTTTTCTGTGTACATGAAATATATTTTCACTAAGATTTTTTAAAAATAGTAATGGCTTCATTGTTTTGTTAATCAATAAATACTGAAAAAAATAAAATTGATTTCCTGAATTTTGATTAATTTTTTAAAGGGAGAGGCCAAAATGTAGAAACATTTTGCAGATCGGACATTCATTTTGCACGTACCTACAAATAACTTAGCAACAGCAAGAAAAATTTATATATATATATATATATATATATATATTTTTTTTTTTTATTATTATTATTTTTTTTTTTTTTTTTACGTGTGTTTACTAATTCATAAATTTATTATTCATGTAGTCACTTTTATTTAGCCAATGAGGTTTGTATTACTGTACACATAGATTCGAAAAAGTTGTCAAAAAAACAAATATATAACAAATAAATGTTATCAAAGGCAAGATAAGTTACTTTTCTGCCAAACTGGATATATTTTTTGTGTTTTTATTCAATGTAACATATTTATTCAGCTCGGAAAATTCAAGATGGCGTCTCACACCCTCTTTAACACCGTAAGTTTGGAAAAGGGGTGTTATAAATAAAAAACCATACAAAATACTATTAAAAACCCGCCGAATATATGTCAACCTATGTCACGGTAACATATTGAGCGAGTTTTTAACAGTATTTTATCCGGGTTTTTTTATTTATAACATCTTTTCCCACACTTACCGTGTTAAAGAGAGAATCAGACGCCATCTTGAATGTTCCAATACATCGGTAAACACTGTATGGTTTTCGATCTGAATAAACATGTTGCATTGAATAAAAACACGAAAAATATATCCAGTTTGGTAGAAAAGTAACTTATCTTGCCTTTGATAACATTTATTTGTTATATATTTGTTTTTTGACAACTTTTTCGAATCTGTGTACAGTAATACAAACCTGGTAATAGTATTTTTAATTTTTTCCATCACTAAATTGTGAATTTGTATGTCAACTTGTTGATAAAGATGGTGACTATATTTTTCTCGGACATTTTCGTTGTACTATGCAAATTGTTACTTGACGTGTGTGTGTGTGTTATATAAGTAAATATTTAATGCACTCTAATTGAGATAGGAAATAATTTTAAAAAATTGTGCGTAACATACTTGGTTAAAATTTCGGATCGTTAGGATTTTATTTTGCCCAAGTATTTGAAAAGTAATTTATGAGGAAAGAATAATCTACAGTTTTATCTTTTTATCGAGTAAAATGAATTGATTGGCTTTTTTATTTTTTAGATATTTCGTGCTTTTGAGAAAATTGATTTGGAGTTATAAATTTATTTGAATTTCGACTTCTAAAATAAAGTGGATACTTTGTTATTTTTTACTCGATTGCTGAAGATTTCCGTCTGTTTTTAGCAGATTTGAAGTCTCCCCACCTTTGCTATTCTTTAAAAAATAAATAAATAAAAAAAATCCTGTGCCGTTCATTTAAACATTTCGGCGGCTTTTATGAAACGCTTAATGGCGACTGTCTGTACGCTTCTTTTAATATTATTTCAGTTGGTGAGAAAGCGCGCCATTTCGGCTCTGACACTCCGTAATAATCAACGCTTTTGTTTGCGTCTGACCCCTTCCTTCTCGCTCTTTATATTTATATATATATATATATATATATATATATTTAAACGCAAATAAGTTTCAAATGAGCAGACAAAATCAGTAAATATTTTAGATGAAATACTGTTGGGAATAACTGATTTTGTCTGCTCATTTGTGACTTATTTGCATAAAAAAATCATTTAAAAGCAATTATAAGCTTTTTAAGTTCCGTAAATATCCCATCTGAGCAAAGAGCCATTTTTGTTTCAAGTAGTATAAACACGAGTGGCTACTTTGTTCTGATATTTATGAAATTCAAAATGTTACATAGATGTTATTGTAAATAAGTCATCAGTAGGTAAACGAAAGCAAATTGTTTTTGATTAATTTCTCAATGATAATCTTCCTTTTAAAATAATGTATGTAAAAAAAAAAAAAAAAAGTTATGGAATTAATCGAATGAGTAAATGCGACACCGCGAAACAACGTTTTGTTATTGTATAAAAAAAAATATTTAAAACTTTAGAGAAAAATAGCTTGCTGTCGGCGTTGCCCAGTCATAAAATTCTCAAAAATATTTTAATTTATGCCGATTTCGTATTTATTATAGAGCTAATTTTCTATTGATTATATTGTACCCAATAGTAGTGATTTCAAGTTAAAAAAAAAAAAAAAAAAAAGTTACTCGAGTGTAATTAGCTAGAATCGAAACCAAAACAAATAGCTCTCCAGTCTGAACTGAGTAGATATGCATATCAAAACGTTAAAAATAACGTTAAACGTATAAATGTTTATTTATGCATATTGTTGAACTACGTCTGCCAAGTTTTATTTATTTATTTTTTTTTTTTTCGATTTTGACCCTTAGCAGTTACTTTTCCGGCTCAAAATAGTTTCAAGTATGTAGACTAAAAATTGACAAGTAGTTTGGTCGAGACCGTTCTAAGCTAGATAGATTTAATCAAAATGCAGCTTTAAATGCTATTATTATGCATAGTATAGAAAATATGCACAAATAGAACTTGGTGTAATAGTTAAATGAAAATCATCATATAAGAAAAAATGTACAGTTAATTAATAAAAGTACTCTTTTAAAGGAATATGCAAATTAGTCCAAACAAATCTATGTGAAAGGTAATAATGTACGTGCAAGGTTGCCCCATTCAAGAAGAGAAATCTTTTGTTTTGTGAAGAGTTAAAAAAAACAAAAAACGCGTTTGGGATACTATTTGCTCTGACCATATTAAACACTTTGGCGGACATTGGGAATCTGAGCCTTAAGTCTTACCTTATAAATTCCACAATTTTCACTTTTTTGAACATTTTTCTTGTTAATATCGTCCAATAGAGACTTGTGTATAAGATAATTAAAAAAAATCTTTTTTAAAATCATTTTTTGACTTTTCACGGCTTGTTCAGTTTTCTATTATAACGTTGTAAATTAAACCCGAAATTAAGGTCCACCCGCACTCTAAAATAACCGGACGTAACTCCGCGTAGTTAACCCCCACCCTCCCAAATTTTACATTAATGCGTTTAATTGAAAAATATATTTTTAATCGGCTTTCTTGGAAGAAATTCCACGAATTTAAAAGTAAATATATTTAGAACATTTAAAATTTAAAAAAATATAGATAATTCCAATATTTCTTCAAAAAACAAAAAAAAAAACAATTAAATTTTTAAATATTCTAAATATATTTACTTTTAAATTCATGGGATTTCTTCCAAGAAAGCCGATTAAAAATATATTTTTCAATTAAAACCGATTAAAAATATATTTTTCAATTAAACCTTGTATTAATGTAAAATTTGGGAGGGTGGGGGTTAACTACACTGAGTTACGTCTGGTTATTTTAGAGTGCGGGGTGGACCTTAAGTTCGTGTTTAATTTATTACGTTATAATAGAAAAGTGAACAGGCCGTGAAAAGTTATAAAAAATGATTTTTAAAAGTATTTTTTTAAATTATCTGATACATAAGTCTCTATTGGATGATATTAACAAGAAAAAAGTGAAAATTGTGGAATTTATAAGGTAAGGCTCAGATTCCCAACGTCCGCCAACATTTAAGGTCATGACTCTATCTAGAATATTGAGCACTTGTGTAAGGACACCTGCAGAGCACTACTAATACCAATTTTCTAATCATTCCTCTAGAAAAGAAATTATTTAAGTGATCAGTGAAGAAAAAAAACAGGAGGCTTTCAGAGCATTTCTAAAAGCACTAAATATAATTATGGGTGTCCCCAGAGTACTGTTAAACTGTCTCTCCCTCCTTTTGTAGTTTAAAAAAAAAATTCACAGAAACTTTCTTGACTTTATTTCAACATAAAAACTTTGCTAGAAATGACATTATGATGTTAAAATTTGAGACAGTGACATCGTGACAAGCAAACTCAGCGTTTTAGTATAATTCTTAACAATGAGAAAAATAATAGCAAGTATTTGTTTAATATTTTTTTATCGACAGGTTTGTTATCCATCTTGAATTTTTTTAAATGAGTTTTTGTATAGTTTTATGTTCAAATCACTTCCATTTTGAAAAACGACATGAACAATTACCAGATTTAAGATGAAATAATTTAGGAAAAATTACCATCGTATGCCTGTATGTAACCATTCCCTTTAAAGCATCTTGTTTATCTGCTTGGCATCAATCACTGTGATGTTAGCAGAAAAACAGGCTCTAAACAAGCTTTCTCTTTATGAAGCCCCCCTCTCCTACTTAAAGGGTTTCAAGCTTTAAACTCCCCATTTGTATGAAATAAAATGCCAAAACTTTTAGATGCTAAAATTAGTATTATTCCATTTGTATTAACAATGATTTTTTTTTTTTTTTTTTTTTTGTAATAATTAATATTTTAAACTGTTCTCGGTAAAATCTATGAAGTGCAAAGCACTCGTCTAGTTACAACTATCAACAATTTCCCCAATTTCTATCTGTGCCTAAATCTAAACACAAATTCCCTGCCTGCCTGTGGAACTCTGTTCTGCTTTCCAGCTGGATTAAAAGATTCTCTTTAAGTTCAATGTAAACAAATTCTTGTTGAGTTGTCCTTTTAAAATAGTCAAATTTTACCCAACTTCATCACTATGCACTCATTTATCCTTATCCTTGAGCGGCCCTCAGGTCTTGATAAGTGGTGGCGTATTAAAAAATGCTCCTCTCTTGACACATAAAGGGTTGTTAATGTGGGGAATCTAACTCCCCTCCTCAAGAGATACTGTGACTCTACCACATTCAAACCTAATGAGTAGTAACCCTGGACAAATATTGATGATGAAAAATAAAATTTCTACATTGATTTCAAGGTGAAAGTTGCATGTAATAGTTATGGGTGCGGACTTTAGAGTCAGATATGCAGCATAATCATGTTGACATACTTGTTCTCCAAAGTTAAGCAGTGGTGAGCTTGATCAGTGCCAGATAGGTGACTTTGGAAATACCAGGCGCTGTGTGTAGGAATGTCAACTCTCCTGACAGGGATATATGAGCAATTGGGGATCACTAGTGAATTCGGTATTCCCATGAAACTTCCTCCTAGGCAAGCTAGTTACACTGCTTAGGGTGAGTGCCATTTTTGGGTACTCTGGGATCAGGCTGCCACGTTTGAATTCTGTCAGCTTCTGCATAGATCTCGCTAATACCCTTGCGAAAAGTTTAAATACAAATATCCATTCAGCAATGGATTAAATAGTAGGATAAACTAGATTTTCAAGCCTTGATTGTACAATTTAGGAAAAGAAAAGCTAAAATAGCACCAGTACTTCCATGTTTTCCGGCATTATACAGTCGTCCTGGACTTCTTGCTACTGTAAAAGCAGTGCCTGTTAAGATGAGTAGTTGGAGATTTTGCAACCCTTGCTTCACTATACTCCCCATTGCAGACACCCTTACAGGATGCATTGATTGTATCTCAAAGTAAAATACGAGGTGTCTTAAACAAGTTTCTAAACTTTCTTTTCTTTTTTTTTTCGTATGGACACTTTTATTTATAGTACATGAAACTCTAGTCTTCTTCAAAGTAATCGCTTCTGGCTGCAATGCACTTGTTTTACTGTTTCAAACAATTTCTGGAAGTCCTCTTGTATGAGTGTCAATAACCCTCGTCACAACCTCTATTTTCCTTGAGCAACTTCTGAACTATAAGTAGGGTGGGAAACTGGGATGATGCACATCTTGGTCATGACATCTTTCTTTCTAATCTTCTCTAAGCACCTTGGGATAAACTTCCACATCCTCAATTTCTCGCAATTTCCACACTGGCATCAAACTGTGCACGTCTTTATAGACACATGACGGTCCTTGTCCTGGAATTCTTTATTTGGCCAATCAACTCTGGTGTTCTGACTTCCTTAATCCTCCCACACCTCATCATCCTTCATAAACTCCCTGCCTTCCTTGAATCTCTTATGCCACTCAAAAACTAATGCTTGATTTATGCAAGATGGTCCAAAAGCAATCTGAATCATTCCATACATTTCTGTAGCATTTTTTCTAAGTTTAAAACCGACTATTGCATATTGTTCTTCTAAAGTGTCATCACGTTCAGATTGCATTTTTAAAATTCTCCTGCTGTAGCTGTTCATTTGAACCTGAAATGATAAATATTAGTCGGTCATCTCATAGTATGTATAGCAATGACATATCAAACTTTCAAGAGTCTACAACAATTTTAAATGTGTGTACAAAAAAACTCTGGAAACTTATTAAAGGCACCTCGTAAGATCTTTTAATTTCAGTTAAGTTAATTTATGTATATATTAAATGGATATTTAGTGTATTTGAAATTATTCCTAGTAACCTGTATAAAGAACTGCTGGTTGAATGTTTAGTTTAAACAAAAGCTATTTCTTTAAAAATAATAACTGCAAACGGGCAGGGGCGTATTCTCTTGTTCTGAAGGGTTTTAATTTCTTAATTATTCTGGTATTAGGAAGACTATCATGTGTGGATGATTTCAAATTCATCCTTGTACTATCAAATAAGGCTGAGGATATTGGCTTCCTGACCTAAAATGTGCTAAACAAGCTTTTGTTTTTTCTCTCTTTCCAAAATTCAGTCATGTTCTCCAAACTCAAAAACAATTTTCTTCTACAAAGCCAAATACCATAAATAAATATTTGAAAATATAAAGAACTTTTCTTAAAATTGGATTCAGCATTAAAAATAGCCTGAAAAGGATTGATATGCCATAAAACAACCAAACTAAGTCAATCATATTGGTTTTCCTAATCTCAATACAATCTCGGATTACATTTGAAATCTTAAAGAGTTACTTCCCTTTTACTGTTTGCATTGATCTACTCATCAAACATAGATACCAGCTTGTCTGTTCTATTGCATATCGATCCTTTTTTTACTTTATGCCCAAACCATATGTTGTAAATAATTTCAATTGTGCAATTGATTTGCATAGTGTCTAATGATGAATTGGTCAGGTGAGGTGGAGGTGCTTATTACATACACAATTAAATGATTATTCTCATGGGCAGAATTAGTCGACACCTTTGTCTCTAAAGGGATTGATTTCATTGTGGCCTTATTTAAAATTTGTATTAGCATTACTAAGAATTTTTATCTATTCATACAAGCAATAGCTTTAGTTTTGTTTGCAAGAAACTTATGAATACAATGTTTATTATTGAAAGTTCAAGCTTGAAGTAGCAAACTTTGCCAAGTGACGGTAATCTGGCAGTGGCTGCTACTGTGCGTGTATATATGCTTACATTTGGCATTTATAAATGTTTAATTTTCCAAATGTTCATGCTAATTGACATTGGCTGAAAGTTAACTGTAACTTGTTTTGAATCTCTTAACCAGCAGTAATTAACTCTTCCTGCACTGATGATTGCAAATCATGAAATTTATGTAAAAATAAAAAATAAAATTCATATATATATATATATATATATATTATTTGTAATTTCTACAATATACCATATTTTCCACTTTGTATTTGGTATGTAAAATTATTTTAACCTGTTTAAATTATATATCTACTTCATTACTTCTTTTTAGCCTATAATGATTTGCTGTATGTTTTTATGTATTCACTTAGGTGTTAATCTTGTATTTAAATAGTATTTATAATTATTTGATATAGCTCTAAGCATTTCTTTTAGATTATATTTACCTCTTTATAGCCCTGATTTATTTATGTGTGCGTATATGTATTGGTTTCCTCACTTTGATGATTCAGTGCTGCTGATGAGACTTGATTCAAATTAAAAAAAAAAATTGTCTTCTCTCAGAAACGACCATACACTGATTGGTTGTTAATGTTGAGTTCTTAATGCCTAAAGTGATTTTTTTTTTTTTTTTTTTTTTTTTTTTTTTCCATTAATCATTTTATCATTTACTTTTTTTTAAAAGAAGTTCGAACTTGGCTGTGTTTTTTCCTTAACTTTGTTCTTAGTTTGTCAACCATCCACAGATCTCTGCTATTCTTGATGAAGAGGAAGAGGAATGTTTACATTATTTGAATATGGTAAGTACAATTGTGTTTTCTTTTATATATATATATATATATATATATATATATATATAACATTGTCAACTTAAAAGTTGTATTTAAGTGTATCTAATTTAAAACCTCGGTTTTAACAAGTAAGCAATAATATACCAATATTTAGTATAAGTGATTAATCCAACTCTGTTGGTATAAAATAACTAGGCAAGCCTTCCTTTTCCTTATGATGGTTCTCTCTGAAATTTTACTGTGAAAGCTAACACTTCAAATTATCCTTGAAGAGAGTAGAGGAGTTCTATGACTTGTTTCATACAAGAATGGCTTCCTGTCTCTTTCTTCTGCACATGAGCACTCGGTATCTTTTAATTTTGATTTAGTTGAAACTAGTTTTTTGTGGGAGGAAAATTAATGTTGAGACATCAGAAAAATCAGAACTTTTGGGGCAGTATTGGAAAATTTTATGCCCGTTTTCCTATGCTAAAAACTTTTTTACATAATTTTCCAGTGCTGGTACTAATGATAAATATTCATAGGTTTTAAACAAGTAAAACTAAAATTTATAGATCAACTCCCCAAGTTTGCAAAAAAAAATATATATGCACATATTACAGTAATCCAAAAAATAAAGACTTGCTAAATATTTAGAGATTTTAAAAGAATCTAATATTGATGAAACCTTGCTTTATAATCTGTTCAACAAGTATTGGTTCTTGTTTAGAACTGCCCTTATATTCAAAAAACAAAAGAAACGATAGTATAAATACTCATGACGGAATGAAAATGTTATGTTTCTAATATCACTAAAATCAGGGGTCAGCAACCTTTTGGAGAGTTAGGGCCAAACAGCTATGTAGAGTCATGAGGGAGAGCCAAACAGCTCTGTCATAGAGGAGAATTATGTTATTAAATATGTAAATAAATTTTCTAGGTGTTTAAAGAAAGCAAGGATTCACTATAATATCACTTGTTTTGCAACAGGAATAACAAAAATAAAAATTACTCGTTCTAGCATTTTTCCTCAGCTAAGCCATTGAACGTTTGAAAAATATATAAGGTTGCCATACTCTGTTTTGATTTGTTTCAGAGATTCTTGAAACTGGCGGTGATTTACTTTTCTTGACAATATAAGATTCACTGTTTTCACGACCACTGCCATGATGTCTTTAAAATTCAGTGATTTTTGCACACAATGCTTCTTGGTGAATAATGCAATGCAGTTTTTTTTATCAATACCTATATGGTTTGTGAGCAATGCAACAAAACCCCTTTTCTCTCCAACCATTGCTGGTATTCCATCTATGATTACTCCAGAAAGCTTTGATAAATCCAGATTCATTTCAGTAATTCATTTTATTATGCTTTACAAAATATCTGCTCCAGTGTTAGTCTTTCATAGGAATCAATTCCACAATATCAAATGTTGGTTACATCCTTCACAAACACTGCAATTGACAAGTATCCTTCATATCTGGTTTCATCAATAACAATGGAATAATACTCCAGATTGTTTAAGACGCCCTCCAAGTCACTTCTGACATTTGCTGCCAGCTTTTCAATACACCTTGTTACTCTTGCTGATAGCAGAAAATAATTCCCTTTTTTCTGGACAAACGTCTGCTACCTTTTAACAATTCTTTTGAAGAACTCTCCATCAATAAATGGTTTCATCCTTTTTGCAATTAGTTTTGATATCTTGTCGCTAGTGCGAGTGTTTCGGTTACTTCAACTTTTCTTGTGAAAAAGGATGATTGCTTTGTTAAATTATTTCTCAACCTTACCACTTGTTCTTTTCTGGTAAAACTAATGATTTTGATGAGTTTCATAATGCTGTTTAATATTCAAAACTTTCTTCGCGGCAATGGTTTCTTGGCAGATTAAGCAAACACATACTGCAAAATACTTAATGAAAAACTAGTTGTCCAGGCATCGTTAAGTTATGCACTCTCTAAATCCACTTTTCTCCTCTTAGCTTCCATGGACTTGTTTTTGTTCAGACAAAAAAGATTTCTGGAAGAGAAAAGAACAAAAAGTATGGTAATCTCCAGGTAAAAGGGATTTTTTAAATTTTGACACACTATATTCAGGGCTACCAATTGTCACTTCTTTGGTTTGGTTTGCCTATAATTAGATTGTGTCCAGGGTAGGATGGCGGGCCGGGGGTGCGGACCCCTGATTTTTTTTTTTTTTTTTTTTTTTTTTTTTTTATGAAAGAGCAGGGACAAAGTATCTGTTTGCCATCTTGAATAAGCAAAAGGAGATGACTAAAACTGAACTTCACAAGTTTTTTTTTTTTT
>NC_136510.1:84787658-84937658 GCF_053919585.1 Euprymna scolopes
TGTTGGAGGAGATTACTTCGAAAGGGACTAGTTTCGTGTGTGTACTAACAAAAGGTGCCCATACAAAAGTGTGAGAACTTATTCACGGCACCTCATACACTTCAAGCTCTGGTTGGGGTAAAAATCAAAGTGAAAGTAAAACTGTATCTATTTCAAGCCTGTTTGATGAATTAGTTTCAAATGAACCTATAGTAACAAATCCAAACTTAGAGCAGGTAGAAGCCGAGTTAAACCTGGAGACTGCAACTACAACAAAAATACAAGACTCACAATCTAAACTCAAAAGGAGTAACTCCCTTATGGTTAAGTGCACAAAAGAACACATTACATAGCTTTACAACTACTCGCAAGAGGTGATGACTAATTTCAATGGTGGAAGAAGACACAGTAGACCTTACCACTGTTAAATAAACTGGCTTCAAAATATTTAAGTGCATTACTTTCATCTGTGGAGAGTGAGACCTTTTACTACAGGTGGTAATGTGTATGAACCTACGAGGAACAGAATGGAAAAACTCTGTCTCTACATTATAACTTTCAATATTGAGACTGAGACCAGAGGAGGCTTACAGCAAGAATAGAAGAGGAAGTAGAGCAGCAGCAGGTGCAGAACTTAGTTATCCACTTAAAAAATTACAATTTGTACTTGGTTTGTAAGTTCTTTTTTCTTATCTAATTGCTTAATTATATTCATTTAAGAATTGAAAATTGTACTTTGTGTTTTGTAATTTTAATTAATAGACAAAACCCCATAATAGTGGGCAGACACTTAACCAATGTTAAATCAAATTGACAGTTACTATGTTAATGTGTCGAAACCATCTGAGTCACTTGGCAGTGATGAAATAGTTTAAATTTAATTGGAAAGAGAAAAGTAATTAATCCGTACACTCCTAATCGATATAAATGGCTCTCGTCTCAAAGAAGCACCCTGTTTCCACAAGCTTTTGGGACTAACCTGAAAAATTTTTTTCATATATACCTAGGCGTCCCCATTTGTCAAGGCCAAGAGGCCACTCGAGGATAAGGGTTAAAGAGTGTACAGTAGACAATTGGACAATATAGTAATCGTTAGTAATAGAAATTCGGTAAATTCGGAACAGCTCATAAAAAACTTGTTTACGTTGGATTTGAAGACAACCATCTTGTAGTCAGCAGGAAAACGGAAGACAATTCCATAGGTATGCAGTTCTAAGAAAAGTTTTGTTCATGGAATCTACGTTTAGGTTTAGGCGCAGATAAAGAGTGGTGGAAATTATTGATAGTGTTTTGTTAGACGAGTGTGTCTTGTGTAAGTTCGGCAGGGGGGGGGGCATTGATTGGAGCTCAGTCGAGCACTTGCCATGAAAATAATGATAAGGCAAACTTGCAACATCTCTTCTGTGAAAAAGAGGTTGCAGGGAAGAGAAAAGGGCATCCCATACAAGGCTACAAAGTCTATTTTGAACTCTTATCAAGGCAGGATAAACCCTTTCTAGCAGCTCCCGCCCAGATGTGGCAACAGTATTCCATCTTTGGACGTACCTGGCTCTTATATAGATAGAGAATTGCATCAGCAGTGAGATATCTACTGGATCAATAGAAGGATCCCACCATTTTTCCAGCGGTCTTGGCAATGGATTAAATGTAAAGGTCAGGTCCAGAAGCTTATCAAAACATGAGGCCTCCCCAAGATAGAAGACTTGTATCAAATCTGTTGTCAAGGTCCCTAAAAAAATGTTTGTCATTTTACCGTTCCAGAAGATATCTTATCCTCAATGCAATCTTCTACCTGTATAAGAGCTAAATACAACCTAAAATGGAGTACTGTTGCTACATCTGGGCAGGAGCTGCTCAGAGCGCCCTATTCTGCCTAGACAGTTCAAAACCAGCTTAGAAATATAATAGGTGGTGCCCTTTTCTCCTCCCTCAAACCTCTTCTCCCACAGAAGATACCTTTCGAGCCGGTCTCTAATCTATCATTATTTTCATGGTAAATGCTCATCTAAGCTTAAAATTGATCCTGCCTTGGCAAACTTTCACAAAAAACACACTCGTCTATCACTACCAACAATTTTCCCTATTCTGTCAGTGCCGAAATCTAAGCACAAATTCTATAAATAAAGCTTCTTTCTTAGAACTGATCACCTGTGGAACTCTGTTCCACTGGCCTACTTCCCAGCTGACTACAACACGGTCATCTTAGAACTGATAATTAACCAATATCAATATCTGAAATGTACTTCTGTTTATTTGTTTACTTCTAGAAAAACTTAGATTTCTAAGCACACAAATATTTTCATATGTAAAAAATGGCATTTTACAGTAGCATTGTCTTTCATGCATTATAATCAATTATCTTCAATCTTTTTGGCAGACAATTTTATCAACACTATTTCTACTTAACTGGCATTGTCCCCTGGGGTGCAGTGAAGATATTTTATCTCTCTCTCTCTCTCTCTCTCTCTCTCTCTCTCTCTCTCTCTCTCTCTCTCTCTCTCCCCCCCCTTATACAGAAAAAGAAATAAATTTTGAGTTTTTTTTTTTTTTTTTTTTTTTTTTTTTTTTTTTTTTTTTAACAATGAGATTGCAAGAGGTAATTTAAAAGTTTTATCTTATTTCATTTCGCTGTTGTATCGAATGTGAAATTCTAAAATACACTTTCTAGGTTTTCTTAGATAAAAGCGTAATATCTGATTTATTCATAGATGGTAAAATATGGGATTTGCGTTCATGCTGAACGTCCATAGATTGAAAATGTCACAAACTACTGCAGGGATTTTGGAGATAGATGCTCATATATCCTGCATATGTTATGGAAATCGCTCCAGACAAGACAAAGCCACTTGATGTAGGAAGTTAACAGAAATGAAGCATGGTGATAGTAAAGACAGGAAATGCTTGTTGGCCTTAGGTAGTAGAAAAACGGTCAGCAGGAAAGGACTTCCACAAGCCTGCAGGTCTTAAAAAAAAAAAAGTATTAAAACAGCAAATTGGAGACCGTGAAATGAGTTGGGACAAAGGGAAAAGATCAGGCAATACTGAAGAGATGCCATTATAGTATTTATAGAAAAGACCGGGAAAAGGGAGACTACACCTGTGAGAGGTTGCAGAGAAGGGTGGAGCAAATCCAATTAAAGATATGCTTCTGCACCTTATCAAAAAACTCTCAAATGGGACAGGTTCACCAGTCCAAGCATGAGAACAGTACTCCATACATGGCCTGATAATAGATTTATAAATATTCTCATGTGTGAGAAAGTTTTTAGAGCAATAGAGAACAGACCTTAAGAGAAACAAAAAGAGCAATGTCTTTAATATATGAATTCCAAGAAAGATTTGATGAGAAAGAAAGACTCAGAATTTTCAGTCTTTTTTTATTATGAGTAAAGCCATCCATGGGAATCTCAAAAAAGAAAAGGTACACGCCTACGATTTCAAGATGAGCTGAGTCTTAAAGTTAACCAAAACAAGTAATTTCGTACCCTAATCCACTTACTACTAAGATGTTTCAGGTTAAACAAAAATAGTATATCAGGATCAGGGTTAACACTGAAGCCCATAAAATGCATAGCAGCACTATATAGTAGATGAATAATATAACTGAAATTTGTACAAATCCCATTAGTATACCCTCGGCTTTTTCATTTTACTTTGGTCAAAGTTCTCAGTAATCAAGGGGCCCACTTTCTTGTGGCTAACACTTGATCTCTATATGAAATATATAGATATTTGAATATTCTATTGAAGTTCTTTTATCTCTCAAACATGTGAATTAGTAAAGAAATTAGGAACATAATTTTCCTCTTCCCAATTGACGATTTAAATGTTATACTATATCTTGTGGCCTCTTTATCTTCTTGCATTCCAGAACAAGAGTTCATCTAGTCTGGTTGAGTATCTAGCTTTGTGCTGTTACTTGAGATAACATCATGGTACACCATTCCTCATAAAAGCCAGTTTAGTTTGGCCATAGCAAGATCTTATTTGTGCTGCGAATACTATGTGATTTGGAATATTTAGTCTGAGTTTACTTCTAGGGAAAGTACCCTGGTGCCAAGTTGTCCTGACAAACTCCTGTACAGAGAGATCTTGGACACTCGATAGTGTCTAGTAGGCATTCAAGTTCTCTCCAGTTCTTATTGTTTAAAATATTCTTTACATTTAATTTTCTTTTTTTTTTTTTCTCCCACAGGTCGAAGTTGAAGAATTTGAAGACATAAAATCTGGATACAGAATAAAATTTCACTTTTCTTCCTCAAATCCTTATTTCTCAAATGATGTGTTGTGCAAGGAATTTCACTTAGCTACGACGGGTATGTCCAATGTTTCTTCTGTGTGTAAGTGTTTAAAAATTCCTTCACCATAGACTAACTCCAGTGTTTCAATAAAGATATGAAAGGAAAACAAATTTATAATTTTATCATCCCTCAAATGCTGCCTTTAAGGGTCAGCTTTTTTTAAAAAAATTGTGATGATCTCCTTAGACATTTTATGGCGTGTAATTATCCAATCGTATTGACTGATTAGTCAATGCCATTGGAGTTGCATGCCGAAAAATATCCAGTGAAATGGAACCATGAATTTTCCTTTCTTTTCTGTTGTAATTTTAACCCTAAAAATTTAAGTTTTTTGTTTTGTTTTTGTTTTTTTTTTATTTACTTGAAAAAAAAATGTTATTCTCCCTCTCCCTCTTTCTCCATCTTAGCATCTGATACCCAAATATCCCCCATCATATTTAATAAGCAAACATTTTTTAAAACTTGTTTTAAGTGATATGTATGTGTTTATTTTGTCCATCTATTATACTAAAGCTTAATTCAATATTTGTTTCCCTCAGAACTTAACATTTTAATCCCATAAAGTACATGTCAAAATATTCCTTAATTTGGGAATTATGCTTTGAAAAAGAACAAACCTGCAATTAAGTCACAATGTGACTCCTGTTTTAAGTTTGTCATCTCCTCCTCTTACTGTATGCTTCTAAAAAAAAAAATTTTTAGATGAGTATTAATTTGTATTATTTGGATTGTTCAGACTGACTGTTCTCATCTTGAGTGTTATTCTCATAACGTTTTGAACAATGTAACCTCCGAACTTTCTTTTAGATGTATTTTGTTGAACTCTGGGAATCTCGGAAATTGTCGAATTCTGTCAAACTCGAGAATGTACGCCTGAAGAAAGTCAGGTTACATTGGCCGAAACATTACAAAAATAGCTCTAAATTAGAACAGTAGTCCAAATAATACAAACTTTCACTGTATATTGGGTGACATACTTCTCATTTATTAACAATCAAAGGTAAGTTGAAATAGTCCATTATAAACAACAGGAAATATTGTCAAGTATTAATGCTGTTTAACTTCGAGGGGGGGGGTAAACTGAAAAATTTAGCTTGTTTTTTATTTTTGCAAATTGACTTTTTCAACCATTAATGTCACATATATACTAGAAAAAAATGTGTGCATGGCTTTCAATTACTAGCGTTAATAAAACTGATTGATCACTATCCTAGATGCACATCTTTCCAAAATATAAATGCCATATCATTTTTCAGTGAGTTAACTGCAACCTCTCTCATAACGACTAGATTGGATCTTGAGTAAATATATAAATATTTATAACAAAATTCTTAATATTTTGAAATGTTTGGTTTGACACACCAGTTCCCATTAGATCACTGAAGTTAAGCAATGCTGATTCTAGTCAGTACTAAAATGGGTAACCATTTGAGAATACCAGGTGCTTTCCACTTATTTCTGTTTTCAAACAATCTGGATTTCTTGCTATGGAATCGAGCAGTTCCAAGCCAAGACTAGTGTGTGAATTATGCAAATTTTGCTTCACATGCAAGTACCCTTACAGCAGGTATCCACTAAAAGTTTAATTCATTGCTGCTGAAATCCATAAAAAATGATAGACTTTGAATTATGTCGAGGGAAAGAACTATTTGAAATACATAAAGCATTAATTTAAAACTTTTTTTTTTTTTTTTTGAAAATGCAAAACAAAATCTTATTTATTCATATAAACAATGTTTTGGTCATTTCAATTATCTTTTACATGTGACTGAAAAAGAAACAAAAATTATATGTAGATAACAACTCGTAATTAAATCTGTCTCTTTATAGAAACGGTCATTTGAACACTAATGCTAGGGACCTAAAAATATATATATTTATCTTTTCATATTTAATGAAAACTGCGTTTAAAATATAATATAGTTTAAAAAAATAAGTATTGAAAATTTGTGATCTGACCCTTAGTTGCCTTTGCTAGATTTATTAAACACTAGCAGGGCTACCCGGCGTTGCTCGGGACCGTATAAACAATGAAAAAACAAAAGCAGATATTGAACATATGTTTTATTCTTAGGGGAGAGGAATCTTTCATCTATATGTATTATTTGTTTTATCTACCCCCGGACTGGTATTGTTCATGTTTTATCCCTAGCATAGGTAATTTACAGCATGTATATGAAATTGTTTTACCTTAGGGAGAAGAGAACAGGTAATATACAACATAATGTGTCTATATTACATCCCTGGCAACGCCTAGAAACCAGCTAGAACATGTATTTCAGTCAATCTTTATTACATCCTGGGCTATGCCGGGAAACCAGCTAATCTCTATTTAGTGACTTGACCACCAAAATACCTCCCTAAGTGTGTCCTTTCTTTTGAACTTATTAGATATAGGTATCTAGAAATGTGTGTGAAATTTTGTTGAATGCATTGTTCACTATGATTTTCTTATTGTTCTACACAATATCAACTGTAGCGAAATAAAACAGTAAACTTAGTGTAGTGTTAGAATAAAGAGCAAAGGAAAAAATTAGAATCATATTCTGTAATTGCAAATCTAAATTTGCTAGCGTGTACCAGTATTTGCCAGGTTGTGGAAATTTGGAATTTATAACGTATGTAGTGGCCTTTTCCTAGATACCTATTGCTAAAAATTATACTTTCATTTTGTTAGAAAAATCTCTCTTCGGATGCCCTGCATCATCCAAAATAAAAACAAATATTTTTATAATTGTTTCAGTACATTGCTACACATTGTGAAATTTGTTGACGTTTGTAAAAAAAAATCATGAATGTGCTTATATTCCAAAAAAGAAAATACCAGTGCACAGTATTGAAAGTGTTCGAGATTCAAAAGTCTGTAACATTTCTACTAACTTCATAAGATGTCATGTGAGAAACTTAATTGAATATCAAGACATTATCTGAAGCGTTTTTATTTTGGTGTAACGTATGTGTTTACAGTGAACCGTAACTTTTAATAAACAGCTTGGTATGCAATGACATAGGCTAAGAATCTTAGACAAAATATATATAAATTGGAAAAATGTGTGAACAAATGACAAAAAAAAATGATCCGCTCCACTTGATGACATCAAGCACAGTAATATTTTAGTGAAGAAAATATGAAATTGATGTTCAGTGATTAGTTTGGATGAATGAGAAAATGTAATTGTTTGATGCATAAAAAATAACTCATTTGCTGTATTTGATATTAAGCAGCAAAATATAGTGATTTGAATATTAAGGAAAACATCAAATCAGATTATGTAAAAAAAAAAGATGAAATTAGAAAATATATATTTTCTGTTTATGAGTTTTGCCAATCAAAATTTTGTGGCAGAAATTGGGTGATTACCATGCAATTTTATTTTGATAAAATTCTTAAATTATTTCAATGTTTATTATAATTTCTTAGTAGTGACTTGTTATCATCAAAATCCGCCCCAAAGAGTGTCCTTTCTTTTATTAGGTATCAGAATAGGTATCCAGATTTCTACTTCTATACAAATGTGATATTTCGGATCTGTAGATAAACAATTTGTTGCATATATAAGCTGAGAATTGTTCTCTCTCATTCTCTCTCTCACACACCCACACATTCTCACTTTTATAGATATAATAGATAAATTATGCTAGATATATTTCCATATGTCTGAATAATCTATATACAAATTTTCAAATTTGTAGATAAAAAATGTGTTGAGTATATTGGTTGAGAATTGTTCTCTCTCTCTCTCTCTCCTCTCACACATGCTCACTTTTATAGATATAATAGATAGATTATGCTAGATATATTTCCATATGTCTGAATACACTATATAAAAATTTTCTAATCTGTAGATAAAAATTTGTTGAATATAAAGGGTGAGAATTGTTCTTACTCTTTCTCTCTCTTACTCACACACAGACATATTCTCACTTTTATAGACATAATAGATAGATTATGCTAGATATATTTCCATATGTCTGAATACCCTATATACCAATTTTCAAATCTGTAGATAAAAAATTTGTTGAATATATAGGTTGAGAATTGTTCTCTCGCTCTGTCTCTCTCTCTCTTGCTACCTCACACACACACACGCAAACATTCTCACTTTTATAGATATAATAGATAGATTATGCTAGATATATTTCCATATGTCTGAATACCCTATATACAAATTATCTAATCTGTAGATAAAAAATTTGTTGAGTATATAGGTTGAGAATTGCTCTCTCTCTCACAGACACACACATTTTCACTTTTGTAGATATAATAGATAGATTATGCTAGATATATTTCCATATGTATGAATACCCTTTATAACAAATTTAAAATCTGTAGATAAAAAATTTGTTGAATATATAGGTTAAGAATTGTTCTCTCTCTCTCTCTCTCTCTACCTCACACACACCCACACACACAAACATTCTGACTTTTATAGATATAATAGATAGATTATGCTAGATATATTCCATATGTCTGGATACCCTATATACAAATTTTCTAATCTGTAGATAAAAAATTTGTTGAATATTTTCAACCCTTATCCTCGAGTGGCGTCTGGGCCTTGATAAGTAGTAATGCGTATTTAGCAAAATATAAATATATATATATATAACAAATTTACTGAATTTCCATTACTAACGATTACTGTATTGTCCAATTGACTACTGCGCTTTTCAACCCTTATCCTCGAGTGGCCTCTGGGCCTTGAGAAGTAGTAATTACTAACGATTACTATATTGACCAATTGACTACTGCACTTTTTAACCCTTATCCTCGGGTGGCCTCTGGGCCTTATTGTCCAATTGACTACTGTGGACTTTTTAACTCTTATGCTCGAGTGGCCTCTGGGCCTTGATAAGTGGAAATGACTAAGTAACAAAAAATAGGTATATAACAAATTTACTGAATTTCCATTACTAACGATTACTATATTGTCCAATTGACTACTGTGCACTTTTCAATCCTTATCCTCGAGTGGCCTCTGGGCCTTGATAAATGGTAATGCGTATGTAACAAAATATACATATATATAACAAATTTACTGAATTTCCATTACTAACGATTACTATATTGTCCAATTGACTACTGCACTTTTAAACGCTTATCCTCGAGTGGCCTCTGGGCCTTGATAAGTGGTAATACCATCGAGTGGCCTCTGGGCCTTAATAAGTGGTTGTGCCTAAGTAACAAAAAATAGGTATATTACAAATATCCCGCATTTCCATTACAACCGACTATTACGGTGCACTTTTCAATCCTTATCCTCGAGTGGCCTGTGGGCTTTGATAAGTGGTAATGCGTATTTAACAAAATATTAATATATATATAACAAATTTACTGAATTTCCATTACTAACAATTACTATATTTTGTCCAATTGACTACTGCACTTTTCAACACTTATCCTCTAGTGGCCTCTGGGCCTTGATAAGTGGTAATGCCTATATAAACAAAATATAAATATATATATAACAAATTTCCCGACTTTCCATTACTAAGTATTACTATGTTGTCCAATTAACTACTGCCATTTTCAACCCTTATCCTCGGGTGGCCTCTGGGCCTTATTGTCCAATTGACTACTGTGCACATTTAACTCTTATCCTCGAGATGTATCTGGGCCTTGATAAGTGGAAATGCCTAAGTAACAAAAAAATAGATATATAACAAATTTCCCGAATTTGACTACTGTGCACTTTTCAACTCTTATCCTCGAGTGGCCTCTGGGCCTTGATAAGTGGTCATATATATTTTTTACAAAATAACAAAATAGGTTGGAGTCGCTGAATAACTCATCCTCCCGTTAAAACTGTTCCATCCTCTTTCCCAAATTTGATTACTGTGCACTTTTCAACTCTTATCCTCGAGTAGCCTATGGGCCTTGATAAGTGGTAATATATTTTTGTTATAAATATAGATATATATATATATATATAAAAAATAGGTTGGAGTCGCTGAATAACTCATCCTCCCGTTAAAGCGGTTCCATCCTCTTTCCCGAATTTTACTACTATGCACTTTTCAACTTTCATCCTCGAGTGGCCTATTGTCCTTGATAAGTGGTAATATATATTTTTTAATAAAAGTATATATATATATATATATATATAACAAAATAGGTTGGAGTCGCTGAATAACTCATCCTCTCGTTAAAGCGGTTCCATCCTCTTTACCGTATTTTTTATACAGTGCACTATTCAACTCTCATCCTCGAGTGGCCTATTGTCCTTGATAAGTGGTAATATATATTTTTTAATAAATATAGATATAAATATATATATAAAAAAATAGGTTGGAGTCGCTGAATAACTCATCCTCCCGTGAAAGCGGTTCCATCCTCTTTCCCGAATTTGACTACTGTGCACTTTTCAACTCTAATCCTCGAGTGTCCTATGGGCCTTGATAAGTAGTAATATATATTTTTTACAAAATATATACATACATATATATAACAAAATAGGTTGGAGTCACTGAATAATTCATCCTCCTCTTAAAGCGGTTCCATCATCTTTGCCGAATTTGACTACTGTGCACTTTTAAACTCTCATCCTCGTGTGGCCTATGGGCCTTGATAAGTGGTAATATATATTTAAAAATAAATATAGATATAAATATATATATACCAAAATAGGTTGGAGTCGCTGAATATCTCATCCTCCCGTTAAAGCGGTTCCATCCTCTTTCCCAGATTTGACTACTGTGCACTTTTCAACTCTAATCCTCGAGTGTCCTATGGGCCTTGATAAGTAGTAATATATATTTTTTACAAAATATATACATACATATATGTAACAAAATAGGTTGGAGTCACTGAATAATTCATCCTCCTCTTAAAGCGGTTCCATCATCTTTCCCAGTTTGACTGCTGTGCACTTTTCAACTCTAATCCTCGAGTGTCCTATGGGCCTTGATAAGTAGTAATATATATTTTTTACAAAATATATACATACATATATGTAACAAAATAGGTTGGAGTCACTGAATAATTCATCCTCCTCTTAAAGCGGTTCCATCATCTTTGCCGAATTTGACTACTGTGCACTTTTAAACTCTCATCCTCGAGTGGCCTATAGGCCTTGATAAGTGGTAATATATAGTTTGTACAATATATATATATATATATATATTACAAAATAGGTTGGTGTCGCTGAATAACTCATGCTCCCGTTAAAGTTGTTCCATCCTCTTTCCCAAATTTGACTACTGTGACCTTTTGAACTCTCATCCTCGAGTTGCCTATTGGCCTTGATAAGTGCTAATATAGAGAGAAGAGAAACGGGGTGAGAGAGAGAGAAGATAAAGAGGGCGAGAGAGAGACAGAAGAGAATGAGGGGAGAGAGAGAGAGAAGAGAAAGACGGTGTGAGAGAGAGAAGAGAAAGGGGGTGAGAGAGAGAGAAGAGAAAGAGGTAGACAGGGAGAGAGAAGAGGGTAAGAGTGAGTTGAGAATGAGGGTGAAAGAGAGAGAGAGAAGAGAAAGAGGGTGAGAGAGAGAGAAAAGAAAGACGGCGAGAGAGAGAGAGAAGAGAAGAGAAAGAGGGTAAGAGAGAGAGAAGAGGGTGAGAGAGAGAAGAGAAAGAGGTAGAGAGAGAGAGAGAGAGAGAGAAGGGTGAGAGAGAGCAGAAAAAGAGGGTGAGAGAGAGAGAAAGAGGGTCAGAGAGAGAGAGAAGAGAAAAAGGTGTACACAGAGAGTGAGAGAGAGAAGAGGTTGAGAGAGAGAGAGAGATAAGAGAAAGAGGTAGAGAGAGAGAAGCGGGTGAGAGAGAGAGAAGAGGGTGCGAGAGAGAAGAGAAAGAGGTAGAGAGAGAGAAGCGGGTGAGAGAGAGAGAAGAGGGTGCGAGAGAGAAGAGAAAAAGGTAGAGAGAGAGAAGAGGGTGAGAGAGAGAGAAAGAGGATGAGAGAGAGAAGAGAAAGAGAGAAAGAGGGTGAGAGAAGAGGGTAAATGTGCATCTTTTTTTATAGTAGGTAATGCTTGGGAGACTGTGCACATTGCCTCCTCCCCCCTCCCCCCTACAAAAGCGGTTCCATTCATAAGAAAACAAACTCGTATAAAAGTAATTTTCGTGTATTTAAGCGGCCTCATACTGATAGCCACCCCCCCTTCCAGAGAGAGAGAAATATGGTGATAGAGAGAGTTAGGAAAGGTGTAGAGATAGAAGAGAGTGAGAGAGAGAGAGAAAGACGGCGAGAGAGAGAGAGAAAGACGGCGAGAGAGAGAGAGAAAGACGGCGAGAGAGAGAGAGAGAAGGGAAAGAGGGTGAGAGAGAGAGTAGATAAAGAGGGTGAGAGAGAGAAAGAGAAGAGAAAAAGGTCTAGAGAAGAGAGAGAGAGAGAGAAATATGGTGAGTCGAGTTGATCCTCTCTCTCTCTCACTCTCTTCTCTCTCTCTCTCTAGACCTTTTTCTCTTCTCTTTCTCTCTCTCACCCTCTTTATCTACTCTCTCTCTCACCCTCTTTCCCTTCTCTCTCTCTCTCTCGCCGTCTTTAGAGAGAAGAGAAACAGGGCGAGAGAGAGAGAGAAGATAAGAGAAGGGAAAGAGGGTGAGAGAGAGAGTAGATAAAGAGGGTGAGAGTGAGAAAGAGAAGAGAAAGAGGTCTAGAGAGAGAGAGAGAGAAGAGAGTGAGAGAGAGAGAGAAATATGGTGATAGAGAGTTAGGAAAGGTGTAGAGATAGAAGAGAGTGAGAGAGAGAGAGAATGACGGCGAGAGAGAGAGAGAAAGACGGCGAGAGAGAGAGAGAGAAAGACGGCGAAAGAGAGAGAGAGAGAGAGAGAAAGACGGCGAGAGAGAGAGAGAGAAAGTGGAAAATGTGCAAGCGACCTAATTTTCGTTTACATAAGCGGCCTGATACTGATACCCCCCCTCCCCCTACAAGTTAACAGAGTTAGAATGTATAAACAAAATGGCTAATCTTTGTTTACATGTAAATTACAAAGAGCAAAGTCATCTTCGCCGGCAAAAAACTTCGAGCAAAAATAAAAACATTTTCCCTACGTCAATTTTCGTGTAATTTTGGTTTTTTTTTTTATTTTTGGAGTGCGATAATTACGTTGGTAATAACGGTTCGAGTCGAAAACTAATATTTAACTGTGTTATAGTATCAATTTCTCCTCCGAAGGCAGTTTTAACGTACCTCAGCTGCAGCCGACATTTTACTGAGCTGACGTCACGTCACGTGACACTTAATGAATAACGTTATAATGACAGGATTTTTGGGGCCCCCCCTGGGAGAAAAATGATAAGTTCACCCCCTTGTAATTGTCCGTTTGACGTGAAATTTTGATATTTGTCATGCGGGTGATCAAGGTGCAATATGATACATAATTTGTCAACTTTGGTTGTGTCTGTCAAAAGTTTGAGCTGACGTCACGTCATGTGACACGTATTGAATAACATTGGATCATTCAAGAATTACGTAATAAAAAGCATTACAATGACAGTTTTTTTTGGGCCCCCCTTGGAGATAACTGATACGTTTACCCCTTTCTCCTCGTCCGTTTGACGTGAAATTTCGATATTTGTCATCCGGGATAGGGGGCTTCGATATGATACCAAATTTATCAAGTCTAGTTGTGTCTTTCAAAAGTTTTAGCGTTACAAACAAACATACAAACTCACAGACGTTTGCCTTTTATATATATAGACTAGCAGGGCTACCCGGCGTTGCTCGGGACCGTATAAACAATGAAAAAACATAAGCAGATATTGAACATATGTTTTATTCTTAGGGGAGAGGAATCTTTCATCTCTATGTATTATTTGTTTTATCTACCCTAAGTTTTAGCGTTACATACAAACACACAGACGTTTCGCTTTTATATATATAGAAGATAATGACAGGTTTTTGGAGGGCCCCCCTTGAAAAAAACTGATCAGTTGACCTACTTCTAGTGATGCGTTTGACGTGAAATTTCGTTATTTGTCATCCGGGTGATGGGGCTTCAATATGATAGCAAATTTGTCAAGTTTGGTTGTGTCTGTCAAAAGTTTTAGCGTTACATACAAACCTACATACACACAGATGTTTGGGATTTGGGGGGCCCCCCTTGAAAAAAACTGATCAGTTGACCCACTTCTAGTGGTCCGTTTGACATGAAATTTCGATATTTGTCATCCGGGTGATGGGGCTTCGATATGATACCAAATTTGTCAAGTTTGGTTCCGTCTGTCAAAATTTTTAGCGTTACAAACAAACATACATACATACATACATACACACAGATTTTTGGCTTTTATATATATAGAAGACTAGCAGGGCTACCCGGCGTTGCTCGGGACCGTATAAACAATGAAAAAACAAAAGCAGATATTGAACATATGTTTGATTCTTAGGGGAGAGGAATCTTTCATCTCTATGTATTATTTGTTTTATCTACCCTAGGACTGATATTGTTCATGTTTTATCCCTAGCATAGGTAATTTACAGCATGTATATGAAATTGTTTTACCTTAGGGAGAAGAGAACAGGTAATATACAACATAATGTGTCTATATTACATCCCTGGCAACGCCTAGAAACCAGCTAGAACATGTATTTCAGTCAATCTTTATTATATCCTGGGCTATGCCAGGAAACCAGCTAATCTCTTTTTAGTGACTTGACCACCAAAATACCTCCCTAAGTGTGTCCTTTCTTTTGAACTTATTAGATATAGGTATCTAGAAATGTGTGTGAAATTTTGTTGAATGCATTGTTCACTATGATTTTCTTATTGTTCTACACAATATCAACTGTAGCGAAATAACACAGTAAACATAGTGTAGTGTTAGAATAAAGAGCAAAGGAAAAAATTAGAATCATATTTTGTAATTGCAAATCTAAATTTGCTAGCATGTACCAGTATTTGCCAGGTTGTGGAAATTTGGAACTTATAACATATGTAGTGGCCTTTTCCTAGATACCTATTGCTAAAAATTATACTTTCATTTTGTTAGAAAAATCTCTCTTCAGATGCCCTGCATCATTCAAAATAAAAACAAATATTTTTATAATTGTTTCAGTATATTCCTACACAATGTGAAAGTTTTTAACGTTTGTAAAAAAAATCATGAATGTGCTTATATTGCAAAAAAGAAAATATCAGTGCACAGTATTGAAAGTGTTTGAGATTCAAAAGTCTGTAACATTTCTACTAACTTCATAAGATGTCATGTGAGAAACTGAATTGAATATCAAGACATTATCTGAAGCGTTTTTATTTTGGTGTAACATATGTGTTTACAGTGAACCTTAACTTTTAATAAACAGATTGGTATGCAATGACATAGGCTAAGAATCTTTAAAATATATATAAATTGGAAAAATGTGTGAACAAATGAAAAAAAAATGATCCGCTCCACTTGATGACATCAAGCACAGTAATATTTTAGTGAAGAAAATATGAAATTGATGTTCAGTGATTAGTTTGGATGAATGAGAAAATGTAATTGTTTGATGCATAAAAATAACTCAGTTGCTGTATTTGATATTAAGCAGCAAAATATAGTGATTTGAATATTTGGGAAAACATCAAACCAGATTATGTAAAAAGAAAAAAAAAAGATGAAATTAGAAAATATATATTTTATGTTTATGAGTTCTGCCAATCAAAATTTTGTGGCAGAAATTGGGTGATTACAATGCAATTTTATTTTGGTAAAATTCTTAAATTATTAGAATGTTTATTATAATTTCTAATTAGTGACTTGTTATAATCAAAATCCGCCCTAAAGAGTGTCCTTTCTTTTATTAGGTATCAGAGTAGGTATCAAGATTTCTACTTCTATACAAATGTGATATTTCAGATCTGTACATAAAAAATTTGTTGAATATATAGGTTGAGAATTGTTCTGTGTCGCTCTCTCTCTCACACACACGCATTCTCACTTTTATAGATATAATAGATAGATTACTCTAGATATATTTCCATATGTCTGAATACCCTATATACAAATTTTCAAATCTGTAGATAAAAAAATTTGTTGAGTATATAGGTTGAAAATTGTTCTCTCTCTCTCTCTCACACACACATTCTCAATTTTAGAGATATAATAGATAGATTATGCTAGATATATTTCCATATGTCTGAATACCCTATATACAAATTTTCTAATCTGTAGATCAAATATTTGTTGAATATATAGGTTGAAAATTGTTCTTACTCTCTCTCTCTCTCTCTCTCTGGCTACCTCACACACACATTCTAACTTTTATAGATATAATAGATAGATTATGCTAGATATATTTCCATATGTGTGAATACCCTATATACAAATTTTCTAATTTGTAGATAAAAAATTTGTAGAGTGCATAGGTTGAGAATTGTTCTCTCTATCTCTCACACACACACATTCTAACTTTTAAAGATATAATAGATTATGCTAGATATATTTCGATATTTCTGAATACCCTATATATAAAAATTTGTTGAATGTATAGGTTGAGAACTGTTCTCTCTCTCTCTCTCTCTCTCTCTCGCTCACACACACACACATTCTCACTTTTATAGATATAATAGAAAGATTATCCTAGATATATTTCTATTTGTATGAATACTCTATATACAAATTTTAAAATCTGTAGATAAAGAATTTGTTGAGTATATGGGTTGAGAATTGTTCTCTCTCTCTCTCTCTCACACACACACACACATTCTCACTTTTATAGATATAATAGATTATGCTAGATATATTTCCATATGTCTGAATACCCTATATACAAATTTTCAAATCTGTAGATAAAAAATTTGTTGAGTATATAGGTTGAGAATTGTTCTCTCTCTCTCTATCACACACATTCTCACTTTTATAGATATAATAGACAGATTATGCCAGATATATTGAAATGTGTCTGAATGCCCAATATACAAATGTTGAAATCTGTAGATAAAAAATTTGTTGTATACATAGGTTGACAATTGTCCTCTCTCTCACACACACACACATTCTCACTTTTATACATATAATAGATAGATTATGCTAGATATATTTCTATATGTCTAAACACCCTATATACAAATGTTCAAATCTGTGGATAAAAAATTTGTTGAATGTATAGGTTGAGAATTTTTATCTCTCTCTTTTTCTCTCTCTCTCTCTCGCTATCTCACACACACGCATTCTCACTTTTATAGATAAAATAGATAGATTATGCTAGATATATTTCCATATGTCTGAATACCCTATATACAAAGTTTCAAATCTGTAGATAAAAAATTTGTTGAATATATAGGTTTAGAATTGTTCTCTCTCTCTCTCTCACACACACATTCTAACTTTTGTAGTTATAATAGATAGATTATGCTAGATATATTTCCATATGTCTGAATACCCTTTATACAAATTTTCTAAACTGTAGGTAAAAAATTTGTTGAGTATGTAGGTTAAGAATTGTTCTCTCTCTCTCTCACACACACACACACACACAAGTTCTCACTTTTATAGATATAATAGATAGATTATGCTAGATATATTTCTATATGTCTGCCTACCCTATATACAAATTTCCAAATCTGTGCCCAAAAATGTGTGGAATATATAGGTTGAGAATTGTTCTCTCTCTCTCTCTCTCTCACACATATTCTCACTTTTATAGGTTATATAGGTTGAGAATTTTTTGCTCTTTCCATCACTCACATTCACACTTTTATAGATATAATACATAGATTATGCCAGATATATTTACATATGTCTGAATACCCAATATACACATTTTCAAATCTGTAGATAAAAAATTAGTTGAATATATAGGTTGAGAATTGTTCTCTCTCTCTCTCTCTCTCACTCACTCACTCACTCACTCACTCACTCACTCACTCACTCACACACACACACACACACATTCTACCTTTTATAGATATAATAGATTATGCTAGATATATTTCCATATGTCTGAATACCCTGTATACAAATTTTCAGATCTGTACATAAAAATTAGTTGAATATATAGGTTGAGAATTGTTCTCTCTCTCTCTCTTCTCTCTCTCTCTTTCACACACATTCTCACTTTTCTAGATATAATAGATAGATTATGCTAGATATATTTCCATATGTCTGAATACCCTATATACAAATTTTCTAATCGGTAGATAAAAAATTTGTTGAATATATAGGGTGAGAATTTTCCTTCCTCTCTTTCTCTCTCTCTCTTTCTCACACACACACAAGCTGAAAATTGTTCTCTCTCTCTCTCTGACTCTCTCTCTCTCTCTCACACACACACACATGGTTATTTTATAGATATAATAGATAGGTTATGCTAGATACATTTCTATATGTCTGAATACCCTATATACAAATTTTTAAATCTGTAGATAAAAAATTTGTTGAGTATATAGGTTGAGAATTGTTCTTTCTCTCTCTCTCACACACACATTCTCACTTTTATAGATATAATAGATTATGCTAGATATATTTCCATATGTCTGAATACCCTATATACAAATTTTCAAATCTGTAAAGATAGAATTTGTTGAATATATAGGTTGAGAATTGTTCTCTCTCTCTCTCTTTCACACACATTCTCACTTTTATAGATATAATAGATAGATTATGCTAGATATATTTCCTTATGTCTGAATACCCTATATACAAATTATCAAATCTGTAGATACAAAAGTTGTTGAGTATATAGGTTGAGAATTGTTCTCTCTCTCTCTCTCTCTCACTTACTCACTCACTCACTCACTCACTCACACACACACACACATTCTACCTTTTATAGATATAATAGATTATGCTAGATATATTTCCATATGTCTGAATACCCTGTATACAAATTTTCAGATCTGTACATAAAAATTAGTTGAATATATAGGTTGAGAATTGTTCTCTCTCTCTCTCTTCTCTCTCTCTCTTTCACACACATTCTCACTTTTCTAGATATAATAGATAGATTATGCTAGATATATTTCCATATGTCTGAATACCCTATATACAAATTTTCTAATCGGTAGATAAAAAATTTGTTGAATATATAGGGTGAGAATTGTACTTACTCTCTCTCTCTCTCTCTCTCACGCACACATTCTCACTTTTATGGATATAATAGATAGATTATGCTGGATATATTTCCATATGTCTGAATACCCTATATACAAATGGTCAAATCTGTAGATAACAAATTTATTGAATAGATAGGTTGAGAATTGTTCTCTCTCTCTCTCTCGCAACCTTACAAACACAACCACACGCAAACATTCTGACTTTTATAGATATAATAGATCGATTATGCTAGATATATTTCCATATGTCTGAATACCCAATATACAAATTTTCAAATCTGTAGGTAAAAAATTTGTTGAATATATAGGTTGAGAATTGTTCTCTCTCTCTCACACACTCACATTCTCACTTTTATAGATATAATGTATAGATTATGCTAGATATATTTCTATATGTCTGAATACCCTATATACAAAGTTTAAAATCCGTAGATAAAAATACGTTGAGTATATAGGTTGAGAATTGTTCTCTCTCTCTCTTACGCACACACACACACACACACACACACATTTTCACTTTTATAGATATAATAGATAGATTATGCTAGATATATTTCCATATGTCTGAATACCCTATATACAAATTTTCAAATCTGTAGATAAAAAATGTATTGAATATATAGGTTGAGAATTGTTGTCTCTCTCTCTCTCTCTCTCTCTCTCTCTCTCTCTCTCTCTCTCTCTCTCTCTCTCTCTCTCTCTCTCTCTCTACCTCACACACACACACATTTTCACTTTTATAGATATAATAGATAGATTATGCTAGATATATTTCCATATGTCTGAATACCCTATATACAAACTTTCAAATCTGTAGATAAAAAATTTGTTGAGTATATAGGTTGAGAATTGTTCTCTCTCTCTCACACGAAACTGTGCGCTCGGCTTCTTCCCCCCCTTCCCACCCCAAATGCTTGGGAAACTGTGCACTGTTTTTGTTGGTTTTCAAGCTGCCTCTTCCCCCCCCACACACACACACACAGTTTAACAGTAGTAGGAGGTCAAGAGAAAGAGGGTGAGAGAGAGAGAAGAGTAAGTTGGTGAGAGAGAGAGAAAAGAGAAAGAGAGTGTTGGTTTTATATTTTTATTATCGTCTAATATTTTGAAAGCTGAATTTCTAATAAAATGTGCATCTATAGGAGATAATGCCTGGGAATGTGTTCCCCCCCCCACAGTTTAACAGTGGTGTGACGTCAAGAGAAAGAGGGTGAGAGAGAGGGAAGAGTAAGTGGGTGAGAGAGAGAAAGAGAGAGAAAAAAAAGAAAGACGGTGTTGGTTTTGTGAAAAAAGTTGTTATTTACAATTGTTCGCATTCTTGGCCTTTTGGTCAAGATCAAAGTGTAGTATCTATCTTCAGATGCTGCACTTCTATTTCTTGTTCTCTTTCGGTGGAGGAGAAATCCTCCACGACTGAGACAATTTTTATTTTTGTACCTTTTCTCCACGTTAAAAAAACGACCCTGGTGTCTAACTCTGTCCCGTGGGGAGGCATAGTAAATAGGTACAATTGTTCGCCATTAGTGGATGTTGACGTCACGTCACGTGACATGACTAAGCGTTTTTTTTTTTTAGTATGAATAACATTTTTTGTTTTAATTATAAAGTCTACACTTAATTTTATAGAAAATGATGTATATATAATAGAAAAAAAAAATACTGGTTTTGTTGGATTCAAGTGGATCCCCCCCCTCCAGTTTAAGAGATAGCAGGTCACGTGGTAATATACAAAATGGCTAGCGTAAATATAAAGATCTGTTTTTTTATCGACGAATATTTTGAAAGCTGAATTTTTTTTTATTCCTGTACATTTTTTCCTGATATTTTTCGTTAAAACTCTTGTATAAATACTATTTTTAACCAGTTAAATACGTTGGAGACATTGTCATGGAGTTTAATAATCTCTAGAACAAAGCAGAAGAGAAATTACAAAAGTATCGGTAAAACAAAGTGTTTGTTTACATTTGTTCGCCATTACTGGATGTTGACGTCACGTCACGTGACATGACTAAGCGTTTTTGGATTATGTAATATTAACATTAAAATGACAGGTTTTTTGGGGGGCCCCCCTAGGAGAGAAATGATCAGTTCACCCCCTTTTAATGGTCCGTTTGGTGTGGAATTTCGATATTTGTCATGCGGGTGATCAAGGTTCAATATGATACATAATTTGTCAACTTTGGTTGTGTCTGTCAAAAGTTTGAGCTGACGTCACGTCACGTGACACGTATTGAATAACGTTAAAATGACAGGTTTTTTGGGGGGCCCCCCTAGGAGAAAAACGATCAGTTGACCCCTTTCTACTGGTCCGTTTGACGTGAAATTTCGATATTTGTCATCCGGGTGATCAAGGTGCAATATGATACCAAATTTGTCAACTCTGGTTCCGTCTTTCAAAAGTTTTAGCGTTACAAACAAACATACATACATACATACATACATACACACCGATTTTTGCCTTTTATATATATAGAAGATGGCTACATTGAAATAATGACTACATAGGAATGTTGTTTTACGGCGTTGATAATATAAACACTTTTTAGCCGCACATTTTCAATGATTTTTGTATGCTGAAAATTTTTTTTAATTATTGCTATTTTATTTTAAGCTTCTTTTTATGATACAAAACTTGTGATAATTAGTGATAGGACGATTCCAATATTTTCTTTGATTCTATTCTAAATTACAGATTCTGATTCTTTATAAATCTCTAAGATAGTTATTTTTCCTGATTACCATAAAAACATGTTAATCGTGCATATTTTCTCGGGCATAAAAATACACTTGTGACGATTATCTATAGGTTTTCTTTTTACAGTTAGTTTAAAATTAATAAATATGTATTTTATCATTAGCACCAACAGTAGATTTTAAAAATCAAATAGACAAAAGAATCGTTTTGAGCATTGGAAAATAGACACAAATTTTTCTAATTTTGATACTCCAAAATGTTTTGTGCCCCTCTCCCTCCCGATTCCGATTAATCGCCTGAACACTAATGATAATATTAACTTGTATTATAGTTACATCGTGTGTTGCATATAGTAGGTACCCCAAACTAGCCTAGTTTAGGATGCAAAAACTGGTAAATAAAGTTAAATTTCCCTTAACTTTAACTTGCGATATCTCGTTTATTTTTTGGGTTATTTTGATAAGGTTTTGATAAAATTTAATCTTTTTGCTTTATAGATATATAATTCTTTTGTGTCTTAATACTTTTTTTCCAGGCTACTTCCAGTTATGTCACTAATTTTGGTGAATGCGGCTTTTTTACACAAAAATGTTGTTTTTCAAATTTGGTGCGCACAATATTGGTATAAAAAAAAAAAGTACCATTTTAAAGAAAATGTCACTTATCAATGTGGTGAGCTTAAAAAGGGTTTTAAGGTTTTTTTTTTTTTTTTTTTTTTTTTTTTTTCCACAAAAAAAAAATCCAACTTGAAAACTTCAGTGAAAGAAATTCAGTTGAAAAAATTCCAAAAATCGTACCGTTTTGTAGAGAAATGTCTCCTCTTTAATCTGTTGGTGTCATATTACTTCGCTCATAAATCAAGGAGCGCCGCTAATAAAAGTGACTATCTACACATTGAGATTTACAACTTAATCTCAAGTGACCAAAGTAAGAAGTATCATCACAAAAATCAACTGTCAACACAACTTGTTTCACTATGGATATATCAACATTCTTAGATGAGTTTATTTTTGTTTATTTAAGTTATAGAAAGTTATATTTTAAGTGCATCAATAAAAGAAATGAAAATTTATAATTTAAAAAATGTCAGTTTATTTTCTATATCTTCTTTCAAACTTTCATATATCTTTCGGTTGGATAAACTTCAACATTGTTAAATTATCTTTTAAAAATTAAACTGGTTACATTTTAAATCAAAAACCATTTTTAGTAACTGTGATGGAAAATTTTTTTTTTTTTTTTTTTTTTTTTTTTTTCATTTTAAAAAATGTGCTTCATTTTTTTGTTTACTTTAATTCTCTTATGCTCTGTCGGGTGCGTAGCTAACATTTTCTTTAAATTTTTTTTTTTTTTATTAAACTGTACAGTTACATTACTTTAAAAAACAAACAAAATTTAGCTAAGTTACGTGCAGCAAGTCATGTAAATAAAAAAATAATTAATTTCACGTAAAAATGTGCATTTTAAAAAAAAAAAAATTTTTTTTTTTTTTTTGTTCTATCGGGCATTTTTGATAAATTTGAAGATTTTGTTAAATTATTTTTTTATTACACTGTACATTACTTAACTTAATATTTTCAGTTATAATTTTTTATGTGCATGTAAATGAAAAAATTAATTTCACTGTAAAAATCTGTTTATTTAATTCCTGAGACTACTTCTACAGTTTATCGCCAAAAATGGAGACAGCCTTTTTTTTTCTTTTTTCACGCACCTATTGTTAAAATCCGAGGGAGAAATCAGTAAACTATGACCGAAGTTAAAAATAAATGACAAAAAAATTAAACTAGATATTAATTACTTCCGGAAAGAACTATGAAAAAAAAGTAAAAGTGAAAGAGAACATAATCGAAAATATTTTGATTTAATTAATGAAAATGGTAATGTCTTTCATGAGACGTATATATAATTTTATTATTAGCAATACACATGAAAAAATTGAAATAGCTTAAAATATTTCAATGTTGATATACATAGAGCTTGATGAGCTAAGAAAGAATCTTTTTTTTACATTTTAAAAATCCAATTAAAATTAAGGAAGTTATGACTATTTTTGTGCCTCACACATTTGGATATTTTCCCCTCTTTAAGACCATATCCATTTCGTCACATTTTTTACACTACTTTTTCAGTAAAACTGTCATATCTTTGTTAAAACACAAGACTAAGCGATGAAATTTACCATATAAGTGTATTTTTGTACAAGGAATCAGAATATGCGACTGAAAATCTCCCAGAGTTCATGGTTTCCAAATCTGCAGTAAATGTGCATAAATATGCTGCAATTCCTTTAAAATGCCATGTATCCATAAACAGAAAAGAAGTTGGAGAACTCAGTTGAATTGTAATATGTACAAAAAACTTGAATCTAAACATAGGACTATTTAAAAATGAATATATTGCAATATTTCTTTGGTATTATTGTAGATTAACACCTTCTGTTTAACCCCACCCAACCTCTTCTGACCACTCCTCCACCCTGTGATTCTACCTTTTTAGGCAACTATGTATGAAATGCCATGAAAAACTTTAATGAAAGATAAACAAATTATTTTAGAATTTAATGTAAAATAATTCCCCATTACAGGTCATTCTAGCGTTTTCGGGCACTTAACTGATTTTTATTTTTTTTATGGGAGATAAATCCTGTATGCTTTTTGTGTTTTTTTTTTCAAAGACGCTTATGTGTGGTTTTAAGAGGGTTTCTATGCAATGAGAATATGGGGAGGGTTGCCATTCGGACTTTGAATTAACTGTAGGGCTAAGGAAAATTATGTGTGAACATACTGAAGACTTGACAGAAACAAAAACAATAGGGGGGGGTAGTTTCACAAAAATTTAATAAAAATAATTTGCCATTCTAGCATTTTAGGACAGTTAACCAATTTTTTATGTGCGTTTTTCTTTAAGAAAGGATCTATTTTTTGTTTGTTTTAGACGCTTGTATGTGGCTTACAGAGGTATTTTGTTGGGGGGGAGGGCTTGCCACTCGAACTTAGTGCTATTGTTAGGGTTAATGCATGTTTTAGACAGGTGTGTGTGTGTGTGTGTGTTCAACAGGTAAATAAGTCAGCAAATATATTTAGTTTTAGTAAGAAACTGCGTTACGAAATTTGGAAGAAAATTCCATAAATTTGATTTTTATTTTCGAGTTTGAAGGCGTTTATTCGATAGGCTGTTTATACTACACTGGAGCAGGTGGTAAAAATACCTTTCGCTTAATATGTAGAAAAAAAATAACTGGGTTTGTATTACTGTACACAGATTCGAAAAAGTTATCAAAAAAGCAAATACATAACAAATGTTATCAAAGGCTAGATAAGCTACTTTTTTACCTAACTGGATAAGTTTTTAGTGTTTTTATCTAATGTAACATGTTTATTCAGCTCGAAAAACATAGTGCTTACCGATGTATTGGAAACTTAAAAATGGCAACCTACTATCTCTTTCACACTGTAAATTTGTGAAAATGATCTAAAAAATAAAAAATTAGACAAAATACTGTTAAAAACCTGGCGAATATGTCACTGTAACATATTGAGCGAGTTTCTAACAGTATTTTGTCTTGTTTTTTATTTATAACTCATTTTCCCAAACTTACCGCCTCAAAGAGTTGGCCACCATTTTAAATTTGCAAATACATCGGTAAACACTGTTTTTTGAGCTGAATAAACATGTTACATTAAATATAAACACTAAAAACATATCCAGTTAGGTAGAAAAGTAACTTATCTTGCCTTTTGATAATATTTGTTTTTTGACAACTTTTTCAAATCTATGTTTATAGTAATACAAACAAGGTTTTCATACATCTTTTGATTTTGAAAAAACATTTGTGGCTGTTCGCGGTAAAACATAGTTTTAATTCGCTGTTCAAAACTAATGCAATGAATAAAAGGGGTGCAAGCTATATATCTACAAAAGTTTTTTTGTTTTTTGTTTTTTACCATGTTTTTAAATTTGACCAAAAATGTGACAAATTATAATGGATTCATACTGCTGAATTGGTTGGAATTGTTATTATACATTCTGAAAACCGAATAGTTCTAAACTAATGTTATTCTGATAACAAAATAGCTCTAATTAAACATATCAGAACATTTATATTCATATTTTCATGTTTTTCTTAATTCGTTTGTGAATAAAAATTAAAGAACGTGTGTTGTTTACACTGTGCTATGACTAATACTGTAGCAGCTGCTACTAATACTAACTTAATTTGACCAAACTCGAGAAATAAACATTTTTTTTTTTTTTTTTCTCGGGTAGGTCCTTTTAAATTATCAATTACCGCGGTCCTACTCAACATAGAATACTTTTAATTGATAAAGATAGTAAAAAAAAGACTTACTTACTAGTGGGTGTCCGATGAAAATTTTTTTTTTTTTTTTTTTTTTTTTTCAAAATGTTCGATACTCGTCATATTAAAGTCTTATTTTTAACACGACAAAAAAAGAAATGGTCAAAAGTATTTCGGACACTTGACAGTATTAAGATTAACACCTCTTCTGATTGGCTCCCAAATTTCATGACGAAATTCTTCATACAATCGGGCCTTTAGAAAACGGGGAGGGTCATTACAAAACCTTACCGAAAACGCCATTTTATGACTTTATTTGCTTAAAACACTTAAAATATATAATGTACATTCATATTTATTAATTCATTTGAAAATATTCATTTCCGAACAAACCAGTAGTAATTTGAAGACTTGAAGTGCTTTGGTTTGAAAAATTTGGCTATTTTAGTAGAACCACCTTGAAATTTCTGATTATCCAAAGCGTTTTTTTTTTTTTTTTTTTTGTTTTTGTTTTTTTTCGTCTGCGTGTATTACTATTATTATTAAAAACAGAAAATGACATATTTGTAATTGTCTAAACTGGGCAAGTGCCATTTGAAAACCAAAACATTTACTGTATAAAAATTTATCAAAATATAATTGTAGAAACATTGAAAACTTTGTAAGAAAATATAATTTTAATAAAACAATTTTATAATGAAAGCAACATTGAATTTTTATAAAATAGTTTTGTTCCGAACAAATAATTTTAATGAAACATTTTTTGGAATTAAAGCAACTTTAAAGGGTCAACAAAAAAATTAATCTAAATGAAACCGAAGAATCATTATCTAGTTTAATTTTTTTGTTACTTATTTCATGCTTTGATTATAGTTTAAAATACTGATTTCAACCTCGCATTTTAATGACAGGTGCACGAAAAAAAAATGGCACCTGCATTTTCTGCGATAAACTGTAGAAGTACCCCCGAGACCTATATGTTCTATCAGGTGTTTTTGATAAACTTGAACTGAGATATCTCAAGGTTGTGTTAGGTGTCAAAATCAGCACCAGTGGAAATAAAGTTCAACTGGAAGCTGCTTTCTCTGACTACTCGAGAAATCCAGTTGATTCAATTCAATGCAGTTGTGATGAAGAACCATCTGAGGACCTCTTCAGTTATGAGCATCAAGGACAATGGGTTGCTAAGTCATTGAGGTTATATCTGCATCCAGCGCTATAAAATTTTTATCGCAAACCAAAAGGTAGAAAAGATTTTTTTTCGATGGCCTTTGTTAGATGACATTGCACAGGTAGAATGAGCATTTGTTTATAGATGAGGTTTTGAGGTAATGCCAGTTTCAAGACATGGTAGGATTTTGAATGTTCTTGATATATCTACCCTAGCAGAAGCCTATGAAAGAATTCTGAGAGAAAATCAATAAAGAAATTGTAAGACCTCTGCCTATAAAATATCTTAGTTTTCAATGCTTGTAACAAATGACTTATGACTTTTTGTATAACAAATTTCTAAATCTTATTGTTATCCCCTTTTTTTTTTTTTTTTTTTTTTTTTTGCGAGTTTAAATTCCATAAAGTAAAAATATTTCTGTGGCAAAAAGCCTTGTTAGAACAAGGAAAACTTTTTTTTATTCCTTGCCCAAAAATTAGTAAAGTTGCAAAGTTTTAAGCTTCTACCTCTAAGGTTACATTTGTACAGCAATTTCAGTAACATACTTTTGACTTTTTTAACCTCTCTTTTTTTTTTTTTTTTTTTTTTTCCCCCCTTTTTACCAATTGTCTGTTTGACTGCTTTTACATGGTCCACAATTGAGTGGCTTTATCAATTTATAATTAAAAGAAAAAATTATCTTGATCTCTAATGTGTTATGAATCATACTAAGAAGATTCAAAACATTAGCTATTGAAATGAAATTGATATGAACAGTCAAAGTTGCACTTCAGTGTCATATTTGCACTTTTTCCCCCCGTTGGTAGTGGGATTTTGTCCAGTGTTTAGGTTGGTTTCATCTAATAATTATTGCTTTCATTAGTATTAATTTTCATTTACCACAAGATGACATTACATTCATAAGGATTTTTCACTTGTTAGCAGCTTAAATTTTTAGTTACATACTATGAAATTTGGCTTCTGGACCATGATAGCAAAGTTTCAATTTTCCGACAAACTTTGAATGACCATAACTTGATGGCTAATTGAGCTACCAAAATAAATTTGGTACTTTTCTTTATGGTTTACAGAAATCTAGATGACCACCATTAATTTTTTTAGATATGAATAAAATTTTGGTTTGTGACACCTTCATATAGGAATGGAGGTGGAGAGTAAATCTGGCATGCGTTGGAGGTCCCTATTGTCTAGGAAATAAAACAATGTTCCAAAATCAAGCAATTATTGAATTTAAAAAGTAAAGAGGAAAAAAAGTGCTAATAAATAAAATGCCCTATCTAAAAAAGAAAAAAAATGTAAATTAGTTGACCTTGATTAATTTTACATATACAGAAACTTTTGTTAAAAAAAAGTTGGTGTATCAATTGTATAAGTTGAGTTTGAAATGGAACCAACTTATGCAGTTTTTTTTTTTTTTTTTTTTTTTTTTTTTTTCAGTTTGAAAAAAAAAAATAACTGTCTTCTGAAACTGAAGTTTTTCTCGCCTTTCATCTCGTCTTATTTAAAAAAAAAAAATTTTCTATACTTGTCTTTCATCCTGCGTTGTTTGTTTTATTTTTAGGGGACCCTGCCTCCAAATCTACACCCATAATTTGGCAAGATGGCATGGATCTGACAAAGAAAGTTCAAGAACAAATGGTTCCTGCTGATCGAAAACGGAAACTGAGACCAAACCGGACTTTCTTTTCGTGGTTTCTGGATAACAAAGATCCGTCAGCAGATGATATCGCAGAGGTAAATTAAAAAAATTTATTATCTTAAACCTATCAATAAGATCACCCACCATTTTTGGTTGCCTCATTGAAGAACTTTGATCATGATGCTAGTTCTGCCTTACTAATAATGCCTCATAGTTATACAGTCTGATTTATAATTTGAGTATTCTGTGGATGGTCATCAGAAGTTGGAAGTTGTAGATTCATTCTGCCATCTTGGTGATGGTCCATGCTGATGGAGAAAATGAGTTTAATCTTGCATATATGGATTGCATAGAGCAAGTTTTATGCCATCCCATCTTAAACCTGTCACTTATTTTTACTTATTACTTAGGATAGTCTACAACAGAGTAAAAATATTTTCAATTGTAAAGATGTAGCGGGAGTCGTTATGAATGGTGATAAACAAGATCCGGTTGTTTAGTGTATTGTGACTCTTAACAAAAAAAAATGGAAGCCTGATAAATGTGACCACAAAAAGGAGAAAGAGTTGGTGTACAATAAAGATAAGTACCTTTTTATTCATTATAAATACAGCAGTATTAGATGATGGTGATGACAGGGTTAGAAACTGTTGCTAGCTGTAGAGAGCAGGGGCATTGCTGCTAGTATTAGATAGAAATAGGAAGAGAGCTACTGTAGTGGGTGCTGATGATGTGAGCAATATCAGAAACTGCTGTTAGTTGTAGAGGATAAGATATTATTGTCAATAGGAACAGGGCTGCTATTGATGACAGTAAAAGTCACTATCTTAAATAATTAAGGGTTGGCTTGTTGCAGTGTACAGTGATCTGTACAGCAGAATTTGGGGTGTAGCACTGGTTATTAGTGTACAGCACAATCACGTTGACACACTGGTTCTCTCGCCAGATCACCAAAATTTAGCAACGGTGAGCCTGGCCAGTACCAGATGGGTGACCATTTGGGAAGGCTAGGCGCTGTAGTACTTTCTGGAAAGGTTGGGCGTGAAGCCAGCACCCTCGCCCTGTAAAAAGAATCTTCGCTACAAAAGCATTAGTCTGTTTGAAGACTGGTTTTAGAGATCTTTGTGCAGGACTTTGCCTATCTCATCATCGGCCTTCTCCGACGTTTCCAGCAACCTTTTGGTTTTGCAGAAGCAACTTTCATGCTGGTGTATTGTTTTCCATCTCAGCCCATGTTGAAAAACATCTAAGTTGCTCTTCCTTTATTTTGCTCTTGGTTAGTGCAATGGTGTAATGCCTTTGCATATCCTTGTTACATGGTTAAGCAGTGTCATTCCAAACATTCAGCGGCACATTTTAGTTTCCATAACGATGAATTTTTACTTTGCTTTTCTCATTGTTGGTAAGTACTCGAGAGTTGTACAAAGCAACATGCCTCGCGAAAATCCAATCAGTCTTTAACGTTAGATGATTGCTGATCTTGCAATCGCTTATGATTCCATTCTTGCATTTATGTGCTGAAGATATTTTATATAATAATGAAATCAGTGCGTACAGTATTCAGGTGTAATTAGTAATACACATGTAAATATTGAAATTGCTTAAAATATCTCTAATGACATACATAGACCTTGGTGATCTAAGAATCTTTTTAAAATATGACCAAAAATAAGGAAGTTATGACTTTATGCCTTGCATGTTTGAATATTTTTCCATCTTTAAAACCCTGTGCGCTTTGTCGTATTTTTAGACTACTTTTTGAGTGAAGATGCTATATCTGGTCTAAAATGGTTTTTATTTTATACATTATTTATTAAAGTATGTGAAAGGAAATTAATTTCTGAACAAATTGTGGTATTTTGAAGACTTAGTGTTTTGTTTTTAAAATAGGACTTATTTTAGTAAAACTACTCTGAAATCTTCAAAGTGTTTTTATTGTCTACTAGTGCAATACAGATCCTCAAAAGTGCATGTATTGTCACAGAAATGTATAAAGGATATTGGGTGTGGTTTTGTTTTGGAAAGAATGGTGGTTTTAAACAATGCAGTGTCTCCACAGCCAGCAACTGATGCAGACAGTTTGTTCAATGCTTGCGCAATTCTGAATTTGAAAATTTTTCAAGTCATGGGAGCTGTGCTGTTTTCTGATTTTGTAGGCATGTCTATGTGAAAATTTTATGGGAGTTTGCCCCCCTCCCCAAGCTTCTCCAGTTTTCTTTGTGTGCTGGGTGTTTAATCACCTTCATCACCAATAATACTTAGTGGAAGCAATGGGTTTAGTTCCTACCATCTCTCTTATGCAGATGAAAGAAACAGTAGCACTCGTCAAATGTGTAAAAACTCAGAAACTTTTCAAAGGATTGTTACAACAAACTAGCTTGGGATTAAATTTTTATGGTGAAGTTAAGATGCTTTCAAGTTCATATTTCACATGCATGTCCATTTAGAGTGTAAACTTGTTTAATACTTAATTCATAGAATTTTAAAACCTTTTAATAATTTTAATTGATGAAAAAGGAAGGCCAAGGTTGATCTAATTTTATTTGTATTCATTTTTAAACATTTTTCCATAATTAATTTAAAAAAAAAAAAAAGGTTAAGATTAAACTTTTCAACTCGTAAAATCCAATTTGCATACATGATTACTAAAGCAAGCCGAACGAGTGTTAATTTTTAATTTTTATTGTATAGTTGAAAAAATGAATTGATTAAATCTTGACTCCGCGTATTTATATAGACCTTTTTTTTTTTTTTTTTTTTTTTTTTTTTTTTTTTTTCAGGTTATCAAAGATGACATGTGGCCAAATCCTTTGCAGTATTTCTTGGCTCCAGATATTGAAGTTGAAGAAAATGGTGTAAGGTTAGTAGCTGCTTTTTTTTTTTTTTTTTTTAAGGTGAGGGAAGGGGTGTCTTTTTTAGACTGAAAGATAATAGTGACAAAAACATCTTGAATATGTCATTCATGATGTCTACTCTCTATCTAAATCTTTATTATTCTCATTTAACAGTAGTGACGAAGATGAGGATGATGATGAACTGGACGAATCGGTTGTTGTTGTAAACGAAGATGATGACGATGATGATGAAGGTATGTCCTCATTTTAGTTTTTGCATAGTATTTATTGGGCTGACAAATAGTTGGCGGGCGTTTCCAGCTCTTGACTGTTGATTTAAGGTGATTAACCAGATCTCGATCCCTCAATTTTTCATAAAGAATTTAATTCACTCTCTCTTCATAGAATTTGCGTTTGTCAACCTGATGAAAAGTCCCCCTTTTTATTTATTTTTTTTCCTTTTTGTTTGTTGAAATGTGCCAATCAGTCGGGTTATTTATCTACAACAAATTAAAACAACACTTGCAGGTTATGTATTCACGCATTATTTAGGCATGACATCTTAGCAACCTGAGATTCTTACGTCAAGAACAAGAAGCAACAGATTTAAATTTAAACATTGTCATACTATTTATTTATTTTTTTTTTTATCTCTATTGAAAATCTTTTTAAAAGAAAAAAACTAAAGTGGAGAGGGTAAATAAAGTTTTTAAATATGAATCAAACATAAAAACAAAAACCCTGTTCCTTAAGTTAGAAATGTTTGGTAAACCTTCATTACAGTAGAAAAATGCGAGTGTGAAAAGTAATATGATTAAACATGGAAAAGTAAAAGACTAGTTGTTAAAACTGGAAAAGGACAAGATATTCTAGTGAAAAATATAAATCTATAACTTAAAATATTGCAGCATTAAGGAGTGATTATGTTTTAAATTGAATTTTAAAAAAATTTTAATGCTGCAATATTTTAAGTTATAAATTTATATTTTTTTACTAGAATATCTTGTCCTTTTCTTTTCCAGTTTTAACTAGTCCTTTACTTTTCCATGCTTAAGCTTAACCATATTACTTTTCATGCTCACATTTTTCTATTGCAATCCATGATTTTTTGTCACGATGAACACATATGTAATAACAATGTATGGCACTCGTCTGCTTTCTATAAAATCCCCCAATTATTTCCCCTTCATGCTTTTGTTTTGTTTCATTTGTTACTGCTCTTTCCATGACAGCAGTGAATTAGTAGCAATAGTAGTCACTGAAGCGACGTGGTTGCTATGAAAACCTGTTGGAAAAAAGTCTCATCTCCTTACATATTTTCACAATTTTGAACACGAGAAAATTCATAACTTTTGTTTTATTGAATGAAAATTGATTTTTCTTCACAATATAGCTGAGAAGATGATCTATAAACTGTAATAATTATTTAAAATTTGGTCGAAAAATGAGTGAGAGGTGAAATGACTAAAATTGCCACTTAACCATATATTCAAACACGGCAGTGTTTGAATGATATAAAAGTAAACAAATATTTTCTTTTTTAAATTTAGGAACCGTTTCTTGTTTGACTCAATTTATTTTAAATTTTGTTTGAATGATTTCTAAGATTTTTAGCAAAAAAAAAAAAAAAAAGCATAGCAATCTAAATTAAATTTAAAATTTACTGTAAATTGACTGAACGAGAAAACCCTACCTCCTATAGGAAACGTTATGTTCAAAGATTCCAGAGTTGTACGAGACTCACTTGGAGGTCAGGTTACATTGGCTCAAACATTGTAAAAATAAGATCCAAGATAAAAACTGGTTCAAAAATAAAATTATCAGTTTGAATCTTATAAATGCAAACCTGGCTTTTTTGTTTAATTTTCTAGAGTTGATACATGAAAAGGGGCTCTAAGAACAATCTTATTTTAACAAATCTTGTACCTACATATATAAAAATATTATGTTAGCAGGCTACCTGGCATTGCCTGGTTGTAAAATATGCTTTAATATATTTCGATTAATGCAGATTTTGTATATTGGGCCCAATACATAGTAATGATTTAAAAAGTTAAAAGGAAAAAATGGCTCATACTCCACCACCAAGAATGGAAACCAAAACGCTGAGCTATTCAATTTTCTCCACCTTGCGTTCTAAATTTCATTATTTAAATCTTTAAAAATAATGTTTAATGAATTGAATTTTTACTTAATTTGATTGTTTTTAAATCTTTTAATGGATTTTGTTGTTTTATCACATTATTATAGAATTTTATAATTGATTTTAAAAATTTTTCTTTCAGAAGAAATTTATGAAGTCGATGAAGATGATGGAGAAGATGATGACGTTGAAGCCCTTGAAGGTAGGTTTCAGTTTTAGGAAATTTGAGTTCTACAGGCAGTAATGTGCAACTAAATATGAATGTCTGTTAGATTTTAACTCAATTGTGTGTGTACGAACACACTGATGAGTTAAGTCTAAAATTTAGACATTGTTTCACCATTGTTCACATTAATATATAAAATAGCATTTCAGTTGAAAAGAAAAATTAGAGAAAGAAAATGCTTTATAAGAAGGGTGAATTTCTCCTTGGATTTTTTTTTTGGGGGGGGGGTAACTTTTCTACCTATATTAGTAGTCAAGGTCACAGAAGCGGCAACCAAGTAAAAAAAAAAAAAAAAAATCCAAAGCGGCAAAATTACAACTGGTTTGCTAGGATATATATATGGTATTATGCTGATTTAGACATATTTTATTGGTTTGAAAATATAAGTTCTTTTTAACCAATTGTTATAAAATTTTAACCATAAAATAGTATTATAATCTTCTAAAAGCTTGCAAATTTTCATTTAGTTTCGTGTCAGAACCAAAGATAGCATTTCAATTATCAATTTGGCTACAAATATAGATCTCTTTTTTTGGGCAATTTTATGTTCAAAATCTCAGCAAATACTGATCAGAATTTAACAAATGATGGCTCGTTGGAAAACTAATGACCTGAATTGTGTAATGGACCGTGACATTTGCCCTTAAGGTTGCACATTATTGTTTCAAGAAGTTGGGAATCGCTTTTCTATATTAATGTTACGTAAAATGAGTACCCACTTTATGGCCACTTTGGCTATAAAGTGATGTACATTTTACATAAAATTAATGTAGAAAAGTGATAAGTTATAATTTCTTCATATCTTGGAAACTACTTGTTTCCTGGGATTTTTAATGTTATTTTCAGCACCCTCAAACCTATATAGTGGTAATTCTAAAGGGTTTTTCGTCAGTGTAAAGATACTGTATCTTTACCAATACTTCAATCATAGTCATTTGTTTTCCTAGTTTTGCATATGAATTACAAAATATCTGATATTTCCCCCAAACTTGATGGATGGGAGACTAAAACTTGCTGCTATGGTTTCAAATTATCTGAAATAACAGCAAGGGGTGACTTGATTCCAAATATTTCTCATATGTTATATCTCTCCTCTTTGGTTTTCATACATAAAGTAAATTTCAGTGTATGAAGATTATTTGATACTGGAGATATTCATAATCGTGCCCTATTTCCAAAAGAGGAGAGACATAATATATGGGAAATATTTTGAATCAAGTCTCCCCTTGCTGTTATTTCAGATAATTTGAAACCATAGCAAGTTTTAGTCTCCCATCCATCAAAGCCAGAAGTTTTGGGGAAATATATAAGTTGGGAGATATACACAGACGCACATTGTCATTACATTGTCTAAAACCTTATATAAAGTTTTGACACGGTTTAAAAGTATTTAGATGTTCACTCCACCTTTGTAAAATAGTTAGTCACAACAAATTAATAGAAAGTTTACATTTTATTAAATCATAATCCCATTTTTGTTTTATAATGAATTGCAAGGTAATTATTTTCAAAAAAATTTAATTGAGCCACAAGAGTTGATAATGCAGATTTTGTATATAACCAAATTTCTTAACACCAATTTTAAATCCTCTTTTGTTTGCTTAGTTTCTGACGTTGCCATATCCAAATAAAATTCTGAATTCAGATTATCCTGTGACATATCTGCTCATTGGCAACCTTCACTCCTCTCCAAAGAATAATTTTGGGTTTGTTTCCATTCTTCTTGGATTTATACCTTTCTTCAATGCCTCTATTACTCTTTGAACAATTGAGTCCTAGGTATAACTTTAAATGACTTCCAATGGTGAGGCCTCTTTAGTGCTCTGGAGTTGCCTCTTAGTTACCATTACTCCCAGATCCATTTTAACCTGGAGTTATAATGCCTGTTAGTATTTGTCTGAAGATATCGATTAAAATCCACTGAACATTGGTGTTATTTTCTTTTCCCTTTGCAAAACTTAATCATGTTCTGCAAAGTCAAAAATAGTTTTCTTCTACAAAACAACTGAACTCCATAAATGTTTGAAGAAAATGTTTAAAGAATTTAAAGCATAAAAACTTCTTCCCAAATTCCTGAATTTTTACTTAAAGAACTCAAAAGTTTAAAAAAAAAAAAAAAAAAAAAAAAACAGAAAAGGGCTTTGTCGCCATTAAACTCTTATCACTGTTTTGTTTATTGATATTACTGGTATATCTACTCTGTCTGTCTGTCTGTCTCTCTCTCTCTTTTTTAAAATGTTTTTATTTTAATCTTCCAGGGGATGATGTGGAAGTTTTAGTTGGAGATGACGATGAAAAGGAAGAACCTGGAGAAGTGAAAGAATCAAAAAGTGAAGAAAATTAAATCCGAAACTTGAAACCGTTTGGTCGCAGTGAATTTGGAATGCAATTTTAAGACTTGCAAAAAAAAAAAAAAAAAAAAAAAAAATTCTTTTCAGATGAAACTTATATGAAACATTTTAAAAAAAAAAGGAAGCCAGTGAAATTGATCAAAGAAAATCCCAATTCATATACTTTCCGCACGGAAAGACCCTTGTACATAAATCGTCATTCTCATTTTTAGGGATTACATTGGTAAATGCAATATGGTCTTCTCCCTGGCCTGCCATTTTGGGTTTCTTGCATTAACAAGATTCATGTGTGGAGGTCATAGTTGCCTGAATTTGCCACCTCCAATCATGTACAATGGAAAAGTCATCCAGGCTTAGGCCATCTCATCAAATAAAGAAAATTAAAACAAAAAAACTCATTTTGCATTTCTTAGAATTTTCTTTTTCTCTGAAAGAAGGGCAAGTGATTGAGGATGGATGATTATTTTTATTTCTTTATAGAGATTATATAATTTTAATTCTCTCTCCCTCTCTTTATATACTGTGTAGGGGTTGTGGGAGAGAGCTGCAGCAAAGTGCTCAATTATAAGATAAGTTACACAAATAGATCAAATCTCTTAACACTGATTTTTAAAAGAAAATTTGAAGTTAAATAGAATATATTTTATGGAACTATACTTGCAATATAAAATTATATATACATAATTTTATATTGCAAGTGTAGATACACATAATAGTAAATTATATTTCTATTTATAGTACATAGAAGTATAGTATTTACTTTAATAGTGCTCAATACATCCATAGAGCTTAAAGTATATTTTCATAATTATATGATGATATTCATGGAATTAATAATCCGTGATGGAAAACCATGAATTGCTTATATTCAGACTTTCTCAGGATGAAAGTCTTTGAACAGTAAAGACAAAATGTTAATGAGCATCTAAACAATTTTCGGTATTCCTCAATTCAGCCCTTTTTCTATACACATTTTAACTTTTATGGCTAATTTCCTATCTAAACAAGGGATCCTTCATTATAGTTATATATTTTAATTTTCTTAGATGAGAAATTGGTCTATAAAAATCAAAGTTATGTTAGATAGGTCTTAGACATTTTTTTTTTTTTTTCTCTCAGTTTTTCTTTGAAGATTCTTATACAGTGCTCTCCTTCCATTCCGTTCAATTATTTCTAAAATATATTTTTTAAAATGGCATGCCAATTGAATACATTTCATAATTCCTTTTTTGTGTATGGTGGCTTGAATAACTTGAAAAGACAACCCAAAGTATACTCTGTCTAATGAATTCCAGATAAGATTTAAATCTGTAAACTAGTTGATTGCAAAGGTCTATTATCAACTTATAAAAGCTGTAGCAGCCCAATATTTTATCATAACCAGCTAGAGCTGTGTGTGTGTTATATATGTCCCCTTTTTTCTTCCAAATAAAGAATACATACAATTTTAGGTTGTTTCCAAATGACATATATATGCATACACATATGTATTTTTGAAAGCAACAACAGTGCTCAATTATGTTTTGTAAGAGTCTAATACATTCATTTTCTACTAGCTGCACATGTCCTGGCATTGCCTCAGATGCAGTAAAGTTATTTTAGTTTTTAATTTTATGTTCACACATTTTTTATTTTTTTTTAAATTAAATTAGACTATTCTTGTAATATTCTTAAATTTAAAACTTTCTTGCTCACTTTTCGATCATAAATTTTAAATAAAAATTTTTAAAATACATATTTCATATTAGTGATCGGTTCAGCCAAACTGTTATTTTTTTAAATAAATTGTATCCAAGTACAATATCATATTGCAAATAGCATGGTAGAACAATAACAAATTAAAATTGGCTAGTCAATGCTGGATTTGTCAGCTTAAATGCTATTTAGATCTAACTTTGAAAATCTAGCAGGATAACTTTATATGCAAGATACGATAAAGTAAATTTTTTTTCATTTGATATTGATACTGTCGGTTGTAGTTAAAGATGCAAAATTTGTCCGGATGCCATGTATATGTACCATGTTTGGCAGGAAGTTATTTAAAAATAGATAACTGTCTGACTCAAGGTACACATATGGTATTCCATAGCCCATCTGATAGGATTTTCCATTTCTCTTGAAACCACTAGTATCGATGTCTACATGAAAATTTACAGTATGATATCATGTAATAAATATAACTATTTCTCTTTTGTTGCTATTTCGAAAGTGCTGGTCTCTATTTTTATATTACAGTTAAATAATTGTAAGGGTTCCATTTATATATTCTGACTTTAATTTCTAATTTCTGACTATTAAAAACTTTCCTTATACAAGATTCAACTTAATGTATAACTAGAATTGTATTTCAAGTCAGTGCAAAAGTTTTTATTGATTTAAAATTTTATTTCAAATGAAAAACTTTTTGAAAATCTTTATTCATAACAGTGACTTTTCTCTAACTTGATTCCATCTGTCAACGAGCTTATAAATGCCTTTCTTGTAAAATTCTTTAGGTTTTGATGTGAAATATGACTTTAACTCTTGCTACATCTCGTGCTGTTAATCTAAGACTATATAAATTATGTGATCCCGAAATAAGTGATAATCCAAGGGAGCTAGGACAGGAGAATCTGCAGGATGGGGCAAGATTTCCCAACTAAATTCTCCTTGGAGATCTTTGGTTAGTAGTGCTGTGTTCAGGTCTAGCATTATCATGGTGGAAGTTGACTTCATTTCTGTTTACTAAAGAAGGTCGTTCTCGGACGGACATGGATGAGAATATTACAGAAAAAAATGTAAATGATGCTGGAGAAAAAAAAATTTTAATTAATCATGGTGATATTTTTAAGTAATAACAATATGACTAAAATAAATTACAAAGGCTTTTAAAGTAAAGTAAATTTTTTATAAACTGGAAAAAAAAAAACTTTTTTCACTTAATATAACCTGATTATTAAAACTCTGCGCTCTCCATGGAAGCTCAATGCATTGTGCTGATCTTTCAGGGACTGAGTGGCATACTTCAGTGCACGTGAGTAATGTCAGCTCAGATTTGTGTAAGTTCAATGCTAGGAGTCTGAACTGAATAGACCATCTTTACAAACGCCTCACAGGATAAACTATTGTCTCAAATCTGGCAAACGAGACCACCACTTGAGTGGTCTACGCCTACCAATCCTTTCACCGAACAGATTGTTGTCTAGTATAATTGTTTAGTGTCACAGTCTGCTGAAAATATATATCTTCTGTACTACTCTGGCGGTCATGATATCGGTTAAAGCTGATATTACAGCATAGGCAATTTTATGCAGTCATTACTTAGTGCAGACCCTATATATCAGTTGTCTTTCTGTTGTGTGGGATGTGAAAATAAAATGATTGTTAAACATCTTTTTCACATTTATATCAGATCTCTTGTTTGCTTTTCACATGACAGCCATTCCAATTGGTAATAATTATTAAGAACATGTGTGTCTGTGCATTTGCTTTTTCTGTAATGTTTCATTACTTCAAAAATAAGATTTGAAACAAATACATTGTTTCAGCTATTTTTTTTTTTTTTTTTTTTTTTTTTTTTTTTTTAGATTAGGTCCACCTCAATAATTTTCTTTTAAATGATACCTTTTGCAGGTTTTCGACTATGCTGAATACGAAAATCGCATTGAAATTTTGCAGAAATTAGTTATCAAGATATAAAAAGTTGTATTATGCATTGCATTCTTTGGCGGCCATCCTTTTTACACGCGTACAGTGTCAGTCATAGATGAGTATATTTATTTATGGCGCGTACGCAAAAAAGATGGCTGCCAAAGAATACAATGCATAATACAACTTTTCTATCTCTATAACTAATTATTTCTGCAAAATTTGGCGGTGGACCTAATCTGAAAATTTACCCTTATTTTCTATCAAATATTAGGCTTGAAATCCTAAGAGAAAAACTATAACTACCGTAAAAAAAAAAAAAGAAAAAATTTAGTTTATCATATCATTACTAAAGTAGTCAACTTCTCAAGAACAGTTATTCAACCATCATTCTGAAATCAATCAAGACTGCTGACTTCTGCACATATAAAGTGCTCAGCATATCTCCAAATCGCTTTGAACATCACTTTAAATTTTTCATTCAGATGTATAACAGCGTTAATGAATGGATAAGTCATGAAACTAAAGTTTTCAGATAATCAAATTTATTAGTTGGTCATCGCGTGTCTCAATGATCTCAGGAAGTAAAAATTCAAATTTGATTTAATATTTTTTTTTTTTTTTTTTTTTTTTTTTTTTTTCTCCTCCCTTCGCTTTATGCTGTAAACAAGCTTGTTTCAGTGAAAGTTGGGCGAAATTAACTTGAATTTAGTTCTGCGGTTATTTTTTTTTTATTTATTTTTCTGCAACATCTCTATCACTCCTCCCTCTCCCTTTACTTCAGTATATTAGTGAATCTACAATTTTTGCCCCAAACAAATATTAACATTAAAATAGTACACAATTAGAGGACTTTTCTTTTTCTTTTTTTTTTATCCTCAGTCCTTGTTACACCCTCCCTTTTTTTTTTTTTTTTTTTTTTTTTTTTTTTTTTTTTTTTTTTCTTCTTTTAATGATTTTTGTGTTTGTTACTCTTTCACTGTGCTGTAAAATAAAGAAAAAGCTTTTTAAAGATCACATGCCTTGCTTTTGCCTTTGCTTGGATGAACTTTAATAAAAACCTGAAAAAAAATATCCTTGTTTTAGTTTCTGAGTTTTTGAGATGAGGGTGGATAATCTGTATTATTTGGACTGATCTTATCACACAATGTTTCGGTTGATGTAACTTCTTCAGCTGCATTTTATCAAACACCGGAAGCTGTATAATTTCCAATGGAATTTTTTATTTAATCCATGAGGGTAGGATGTTCTCATTCTGTCAGCCATGATCAAATAAGTCTTAATTCGCTATTGTGTTCTTAGTATTGCCTACACTGAGGATTGAACTTTCAATCTCCAGAAGTGTCAATTATAATTAAATTTTACCAAGTACAATTACAAATTTAAGATTTCTATGTCGTCATGGCTGACAGAACAGGAACATGCTATTCCTGTAGATTAAGTAAAGGTTGCTATACAGAGTTCAATAAGATACACTTAAAGAAGGTCGGAGATTACATCAGTTGAAACATGCAAATAACACTAAAGATTAGAGCAGTAGTCTAAATGATACAGGTGTGTTGTTTTTTTTGCTCCCCTTGCCCTATAAAATTTATAATTTTCAGAATATTACTTATGAAACTGTAGACCCAATTAGGCAAGAGAAACATTTAAGTTGTCTTCAATAGTCTAAACAGCATTATATAAATGTGTGTGTGCTACAGAGGTTGATTCTTGTTCCTGATATTCATAATTGCCGTCTGATAAGATTGTCTCCGAGATGGGTATATTTGCTGATGACAACGGGAAAATGAATGCACACCTATCTAAGGCAATGACTGAAACCTTAGATAATGACTTTCACTCTGTAATGGAATAAGAATGGTAACATTTAATATTCCTAAGACTAAGTTGTTTTTTTTTTTTTGCTGCTCAACACACCTCCAAACACCCGGGCATTCAGACTAATCTATTCTAATAGATTCTTCCCTAGGAGTGCTAGATTTTGGAATTCCCTCCTTGCTTCCTTGACTAGGAACATGCAGAAGTTTAGATCTAATGTTACCAGACATCTTGCTCATCTCCTAGTCCCCAGTACACATGTTCCTAAATAGTAGCCTTTTACACCCAAGTGGCAGTCGGCCTTGTTTAGGGTGAACCAACTTTATTTTAAAAAAAAAAATGATTTCCTTTGCAAAAAAAAAAAACTACTTGATCAATTTATGATTTTTTTTTGGAATATGGTACTTTTGTTTTTGTCATACAGATTTTTCTTTGTTTTTGCTTTTTAATATAAGAGGAGTTCTGGACCAGAACTGATTTTTCTGATAAAAACTGACTTGCACAGACAATGTGAACTTTTTTTACATCGAAACATTGTTGGAGTCCTTCATCAATTGATGGAGAGGGATTTTGTCTTAAGGCTGATTGTATATGTGCCACACCAAACATGCATATAGTTCATCATACTCTACTAACTGGAGCAGTTATTCCTTGCTATTGTGAAATGTTTATTTGCAAAGCCATAATCTCAGAAGCAGAAGTTCTTATCTAGAATTCAACCTAATTAAATAAAAATACTGAAAAATCTTTATAATGTATGTACCCATCACAGAACGAAAATGCCATATTCCAAAAATCACATAAATTGATAGTAATTTTTAAAGTAGAAAATCATGTTTTTTGTTTGTTTGTTTTTTTTTGTTTTTTTTTACCATTTTTAGTGATAAATAATCCTCACAATCTAGACCAACTAAAGGAGAACATTACCAACACTATCAGGAGAATCAGCAGAGAAGATCTACAGGCAGTATCTGCAAACATTGTTAAACGTTCCCAGAAATTTACAGATGTCAACAGGGAGCATTTCCAGCCTTTTATAATTTAAACAATGCTACAGGTAATTTTAACAATAAAAAAATGTTCCTCCTCTCTACTATATTTTCTGGGCTACTTTTAAGTGTGCCACCCAGTATTATAGTACAGGGTGGAACGATAAAATTGTTGCCCAAGAAAAGACAACATGATTCCATTTCCGTTTGGTGAAAACCGGTTTTTTTTTTTTTTTTTGTTGCAGACCATCTTCTAGCTGGCCAGTTGTGTACAAATCCCAAGAGCGATAGGAGTCTTCTATCATGTCTGAAAGTGACACAATGTTTAACGAGTGAGATATTAAAATTAAGAAAAAATTAAAGGAGAATATACAAATAACCAAATATATATAGATATATCTCAAAGCTGGATTTAAGATATTTTGAAATTATGGATATTATAGCATTTAAAAGGGAAATGCTTGAATATAAATAGAATCACCAGGATAATATATTATAGTACAAGGGAACTTAAGATGTGTTATAATATATATCTATAAAAAATAGAGGTATATACTTGTACAATAATATCAGTAAATGTAATCATAATATATATTGATGATAATATTAAACTATTTCAGCTCCTGGGTTTGTGATATACACCTCAGAATTAGTGATTAAGATTGAGGAAAAATAGAAATCATATCTTAATGATAAAATGTTTTAAAATATTCTAAAACATTAACTCAAATATTAAGTGATTAAAGTGTAAGAAAGAAAGGCGCTTCTACACTATAAGGACGAAATTTTGTAGTCAATAAATAAATGAAGTTTTCAGATATAAAAAAAAAACAATGGTTTCTACTGATTTCTTTTTTTTTTTTTTTTTTTTTTTGTCAATTTTAATAAATTACAATGGTAGCTTCCAAATTATGTAGTCAAAATTACCTGAATATTACTGAATTACTTGGAATGACAAAAAAAAAAAAAAAAAAAACTCTACAGAGATTTTAACAGAATCGGAATTGGTAATTGTATCAGAATCAGAGGTTTAACACAGGATCTGTAATTGTATCGGAATTGGGGAAATATATTGGAATAGTCCCATCGGGGTGAGAGATTGATAATTGTAAAATTATCAATCGACTTTTCATAGGAGGAAACATAACAAAATCATCTTTATATGTATGATCGTTTCGGAAACAATACCCTTCTATTCATCCGATATTTACAAATAAAACCATTGAGAAAGAAGTAAAATATTTCTGGATATCGTCTCCTCAGGAGTCCGTACATCATAAAGATTTTTTTCTTCACTTTTAATTGTTGCCATGAGTGTCAATTTGAGTAAACATCAAATTGTCTAACGCAAATAGGTCACACATTTTGACGAATTTCACAATTATACTTCCTTTAAAATAATTTATGTTGCTGATAGTAATATGCTAGCAGGGAAACTCAACGTTGTCCAGGATTGAATGAGGATCAACAAATGTTCCACCCTCCCATACTTTTATTATCATCGAAATCGATCATTTTTTAATCAAATCAATAAATTTTCTGCTCCAATTAGAGATCCCCTCCCCCCGCAGTATACTGGGAGGAAGTTTCACCTGCCTCTACACCGTGACTTAGTCCACAATACATTGTATTCTACATGGCACTGTAGAGAATCTACTGTTGATTTTATAAAATTATCTGTAAATAAGGGCTTCACTTAAAGTTTAAAATGCAAAAGTCAAGTATCATGGTTCATTTGTGCTCTAAACAGTCGTGTTTTTCGAACACACTCCTATTGTATCAAAGAACCTACTGTTAATTTTATGGAATTATTTTGGCATAATCACTTGAATTAAAGTCAAGTATCATGGTTCAATTGTTCTTTAAAAAGTAAACATTCATTTCCAATGCGCTTCTATCTTATAAAAAAAATCTACAGTTGATTTTATAGACTGGGCCTTTCTGCTTGTGCGATGATAAAACTTTGCATGTGTAATGTTAGATTGTATAACAGTGTTACTTTGGTCAAAATCGGATTTCCTTTTTTAATCTGATTTTTTTCAATTATCGATTTTTAATACTCATTGGGCACATTCTGATACAAAACCTTCGTAAGAACACTCCTAGACACATCACGTACTTTCATTAGAAATTTAAAAAAAAATTAGCCCAGCCATTTCAAAGTTCATAGGGAATGAACTCACACACACACACACACACACACACACACACACACACAGTTCCTTTTATATAATACTAGCAGGGAGTACCTGGCGTTGACCAGGTGGTACAAGGATGAAGCAATGTTAAGAATGGCTTCCACGTGGTTAAAATAAAAAAATTTTTAAATGTCCATTTGCGAATGTGAGATATTAGGATTTGGTGTTGTATTGTTATATCATAAAAGGTGGCCGTGTGTGTGATCATCTAAATGTTCTGTCTATTTGTGATATGTTCATATCTAATTGTTCATATGCTTTTGTGGGTGTGGGTGTGTGTGTGTGGTACATGTATTTTGGACATACCTTCTTCATGTATCATTGATCTCCCACCTGAAATTCATCTTGTTCTGGACCTGTTTTGGATGAATATTCATTCACTCCAAGGCGATGAATTGTTTTTTTTATAGACTTTATTCACCTTCCAGATTGATCGCAGAAGAATCGAAAGTGAATCTTCGTGGTTAAGGTCTTATTTTCACACACGTTAGCTCGTCTCCTACCCCAGTGAAGGGGAGGGGACAACCCATTAAGCCGTCTGCTCTTGTCTACGTCCAAATCCAAACTCACTCATTCCAGCTAACCTGATCACATGACTTACACGCAAATCCAATCAGCTGACCCTCACTTCCGGTAAAACGTGTCTACAATATAATTTACACATGTTTCTTTCTTATCTTTGATCTACTTCCTAACACTGGGAAGTATGCAAAATCTTTTCACGGAATCTAACCGACGCGAGAAACCCGATGCAAAAAGCCTATCTCAGACATACATTTTGCCTCTTATATATATAGACTAGCAAGGAGACCTGACATTGCCAGTGATTGAATGATAATCAACAAATGTTTCACCCTCCCACATTTTATTGTCATTGAAATCGGTGAAATTGTCCATTTTTCAATCAAGTCAATTAATTTCCTGCTCTAGTTAATGACCCACCATCGTGCCCCAGGAGGAAGCTTCACATACCTCCCCGCAGTGATTTAGTCCACAATACATTGTAGTTTATATTGCACTGTAGAGAACCTACTTCTGATTATGTATTATTTGATTGGAATTCATTATTGAGATGAGTATTATTTATTAATTTATTTATTGCGGACTATTATCCACACCTTTCTTAGTTGTTGCTTCACCTGACGAAGGCCTGAGGAATAGTTGGCCGAAACGTTGTGAAACAACAACTAAGAAAGATGAGGATAATAGTCTACTGCTGATTTTATAAAATTATTTTATGTAATGGCTTGAATTAAAATTTTAAATACAAAAATCAAGTATCATGGTTCAATTGTGCTCTAAACAGAAACATTCATCTCAAACGCGTCCCTATCATATTAAAGAACTTACTGTTGACTTAATATGCTAGTCCTTTCTGCTTGTGCGGTAATAGAACTTCTGAAATGCACATGATGTTAGGCTTATAAGATGTTAACTTTAGTCAAAATCGTTATTTCTTCTTTCATCAGATTATCTCGACTATCAATACTTATTGTAGACATTCCAATACAAAATCTATCTAAGAACACTGCCAGGCACATAAAGTACTTTTGTGTGGCATTTCAAAAAAATCTTCCAGCCATTTAGGAGTTTATAGGGAACTCACACACACACACACAAAGTTCCTTTTATATAATCTATATATCTATAAAAGTGAGAATGTGTGTATGTGAAGACACTTCTCAACCTATATACTCAATGAAATTTTTATCTACAGATTTGAAATTTTGTATATAGTGTATTCAGACATGTGGAAAACTTTTTAATTGGTTTTTATTCGGGGAAAAAAAGGGGCTGCTAAAAATTTTTTAAATTGGTACTTGGAGGTCATCAGATTTTTATCTGTTTGTCAACTGTTTCACGAGATCTGAAAACAATTTTTCAAGATCGTATCAAGCTGGCCTAATGATTATCGTACTTGACTCACTATCTTTAGGCTTTTTCTTTTCTTTTTTTAATTACATTTTCCCCCCAAACAAGGCACATTGCCACTTTGATGTAGGGGGCTACTATCAGGGGCATAAGCTACAGGGGTACTATGTGGGGAGTTAGGCAGCAAGATGTCGGTTCACATTACACTTGAACTTCTGCATATCAGTACGCTTGGGGAAGCAGGAACCCGGAAGGAAATTCCAAAGTCTAGCGTTTCTGGGGAAGCAACTACTGGAGTAGAAGGCTCTTACATCTAGGGATCTCAACTGTGAAGGGGTGGGATTTTGCTGCTTGTCGGGTTTGTCGGGGGTATTTTCGTCAAGGGGCCACAAGTGCTTGCAATTCGTCGGAGCATTCACCGTTAAAGTACTTGTAGAACAGGCAGAGGGATGCTACATTTTGTCGATGGGACAGACGCTGAAGCTTAGATGACAGTTCAGGACCTATTAGGTTGGCGACTCTCTTTTGAACCTTGTCTAGGAGTGAGAGACTAGTAGCAGATGCACCGGCCCAAATATGACAATACTCCATACATGAGCGAATGGTGGCCTTATAGAGGTACAGGATACTTTTGGGCGTTAGTAGTTTTGGTTTCGATCTCAGCTTGAGTAATTCTTTTTACTTACAAGAAGTGAACTGTTTAGAAAAAGATATAATACTTGCATACACATGTCTCAGTTTCCGTATGAATCAAAATATATTTATGCGTATTTTACGACCGGGCAATGACGAGTGGCCTGCTAGTAGTAGATAAAATAAAATACATGATACATCAATGCATGATTGAACAAAATATGATTATTCTAGCCGTTGGCACAGTATTCAAAACTTTGGGAAACTCCAACTGTAAATAAATGTTGAAGTGTGAAAACCGGTTTTGAACCTAAATGTTAAATCATCCACCCCCACCCAATGAAACGAAAAAGTGGTCAATGACCTCCCTAAACACATACTTAAATCATTCGTTGACATCTATGCTGATGACACAACCATCTACGGCAACACATCAAAAGCTGTAAATGACAAAGTTCTCTCTGATTCTCTCTCCTCTGATCTCGAGCACGTGGTTCAGTGGGGGAAGATGTGGCTGGTTACCTTTAATGCATCCAAAACCAAACTCCTATCCTTACATCATCAACGCTCTGATCCCCATCTGGCATCAATTGTGATGGATGGCTCTCGTCTGGGTGAGGCTCCGTGTTTTGACAAGCTTCTGGGTTTGACCTTTACTCCTGATCTGAGATGGAACACGTACATCAAGTCTGTTGCCAAGGTCGCTGGAAAGATGGTGGGATCCTTTTACCGCTCCAGAAGATATCTCACTACTGATGCAATTCTCTATCTATATAAAAGCCAAGTACGTCCAAGGATGGAATACTGTTGCCATATGTGGGCAGGAGCTGCTAAAAACAGCCTATCCTGCCTTGACAGAGTACAAAATCGACTTCGTGGCTTAGTGGGGATGCCCTTTTCTCTACCCTGCAACCTCTCTCCCACAGAAGAGACGTTGCGAGCCTGTCCTTGTTTTATCGTTATCTCCATGGCAGATGCTCGTCTGAACTCCAATCTCTGGTCCCCCCTCGCAAATCTTTCACGAGAAACGCCCGTCTGGCTGAATCCACTGTGAAAAATTTCCCCCACTCTATATCTGTGCCTAAATCAAAACGCGGATTCCATGAACAAAGCTTCTTTCTTAGAACTGCACGCCTGTGGAACTCTGTTCCGTCTGCCTGCTTCCCTCCGGACTACAATTTGGATGTCTTCAAGTCCAATGTTAACAAATTCCTAATGAACCGCCCCCTTAAGTAAACACTTCAGCAAATCTCCTCACTAACTTAATGTACTTGCAATAACCCTTATCCCTGAGTGGCTTCCAGGCCTTGATAAGTGGTGATCACTGTGTAAAAAAAAAAAAAAAAAAAAAAAAAAGTGGTCAAAAAACAAATATATAACAAATAAAGATGAGTTACTCTTCTACCTACCTGGATAAGTGTCTTGCAAATTAACTTCTTTTAAAGTGTTTATTTATTTCGGAACACAAGTAGTGTAGAATGCTCAAGTTAAAACAAGAACAAAATGGCTAACATGAAACGGTCATCTGGGATGTTTCGGTAATTAATGACGCTCAGAGAACTTTTTCAGGTGACAAAAACTTTTTCAAGTGACAAAAACTTTTTCAAGTGACAAAAACTTTTTCAAGTAACAAAAACTTTTTCAAGTGACAAAAACGGCAAAAATATAGTAATGGTGGGGCACAGGCCTATAATACATTCCTCTTAAAAGGGCACTTTTAAGACTGAAGTACAAGGGGCAGGTGCTTGGGCACACCTAGCACCCTCCTTCTCCAGGTCCCTGTCGATAATCGTTCAAAAATCGATCATTAAACAAAATGTTTCGACAAGCTTTATTTTTAATGTCACAGTGATATTTATAGGGTGCATTTCTATTAGTTGTTCAAATTTTCGATTTTTGACCGATTATCGAAACTTCTCTGGGCGTTTCAATAATTTGAACAACTGTCCCAGGTCAGCTATTTTGTTCTCGTCCTAACTTAAGGACTCAACTCGACTTGTGTTTCGAAATAAATAAGCACTTAAAAATAAGTTAAATCACAAGAAATTTATGCAGGTAGATAGAAGAGTAACTCATCTTGCCTTTTGGGAATATTTAATTGTTATATATATATATATATATATATATATATATATATATATATATATATATATATATATATAATTTCCACTTTTTCACTTTGTTGCCTATACAGGATGGAATGATAAAAGTGTCGCCCTAAATAAAACAACACTATAGATTTATTTCAAAATTTTTATTGGAAAGGTCAATTCAGGTAACTTGATTATGTAGTAGAGCTGACATCTATTTAATGTAGTTGTCTTAATCACCACCTCGATACTGGTCCAGAACTGGGAGCATGCCTATTCCACAAATGCTGGCGAGAGCTCGGCAAATACTCGGCAGATGCTGGTAATCAGGCTGGCTTTGGTGTTGTAGAAGGTCATGTTGGTGATGTTCTCAACGTATAACCAAACAAAGTAATCCAGTTGGTTCAGGTCGAGGAAGAATGGGCGGGGGGGGGGGGCAATGATAGAAGGGTGCAAAGTTGTAGCACTCCTTCTGAAGCTAAGCCTGGGTCTCTTTGAACTTGTGGGCCCACGCCAAGTCCTGCTGCCACACCCAGGGTCTGCCAGTGGCCACCTGATTGCACCAGGGGATCATCACACTCTTTAGCACATCCAGGTACACTTTGGTATTAACTTTCAAACCACCTTCAAAGATGTGAGGTGGCATTATGTGGCCCTCATTTAAACCCACACCAAAGACCATGACCGTAGTCGGAAACTTTGTTTTCATCACCCTGGGCATGTCCCTGTTATTCGTGGCTATCCAGTGATGCATTTTGAGGGTGCTGGCAATGGTCCTGTTGTCATAACTTGGATTGGTAGAGAGCATGAGTTGTACAGCAACTCATCTTCGATCTCGCTCGTTGAACATTGTGTCATTTCCAGACATGATAGAATGCTCCTATCGCTCTTGGGATTTGTACACAACTGGCCAACCAGTAGATGGTCTTCACCAAAATAAGAAAACCGGTTTTCATCAAACGGAAATGGAATCATGTCGTCTTTTCTAGGGCGACAATTTTATCGTTTCACTCTGTATTACTATTAAAATCCGCTGTGAATAATTGTATATTCTTGTTCTAAATTTGATTTGGTTCAGTTGTAACAGGCCAAATGCATAAAAAATGTGAAGTGATGTTATCAAAAAGACAAAAAAAAAGACTATAGAAAAGAATGTGAACAACAGACAATGGAGCACGTTCAAGAGCACGTTTGAAATGACGTACAAGAGGACAGGCGTCAGAGAATACAATCACGTTAGAGACATGGATGACATTTGAGAGGAGAGACGAAGCACGATGATGGTTTGTTCAGTAAAGCACCCTGAAATAAATGTTGTTGTTACATAAAAAAGGAGTCGAGTTATTACTTGTCCTATGTTCCTTTGTGACATACTCTGCTACAACGTGTTGGGTTTACGTGTAGTATTGGGAATCCCAGCTTAATTGCTATATAGGTAGTTTTAGAAATAGAAAGTTATCTAAGTATATTTTCATTTCCCATCAGCAAGTTGGCAGGGTCACAAAAAGTTAGGTTTGACAGGTATCAACCTAGAGAGAATGCACCAGAAATTAGGGGTGACATGGGAATTGTGGTCGTAGGCTTCCAGTTGACGGCCACATGGGCTGGGAGTTGGTTTTGGGCTGTAGATGAAGCAGACGGGAGATTAGGGTCTTTCCCCAACAACCAGGGTTCAGACATAGGCTTGCCTTGAATAAACAATTGACGCTTCGAATCCCATCTTGTGTTCTTTAATACATCTGCCTGCAGCAGTAAGTACCACTCCCCACGAGATGGCAGACCAGCAACCAAGAAGGCATCATCCGCTGGCCAAGGCGACCAGGTATGTACAATTATACATTTGCAGATACATGTCTCGTAACCATCCAAGGCAAGAAACGGTGTAAGGGTAAGCATACACACCCACACATGTAAGAACACACAGACACTTAAAAGTACCCTTAGTGGTAAAAATAACAAGAAACAGTAAAAAGAATCGAACAGAACAGTAAGAGTAAAAAGTAAACGATAAGTAGAAGTAAAGGAAGGAAAAGTGAACAAATAAATAAGTAATGAATAGAAGGACGCAAGACCCGTTCATTTAAGTCGAGTTATTACTTGACGTACTCTGCTACAATGTGTTGGGTCTACGTGTGTAAACGTGTATAACGTTATACAGGAAACAAACACCAACTGTTTCTTTGTAATATACCATCACCTTCTCTTATATATGTTTAAGCAAAAATTGTTAAGCACAACAGAATTCGGGCATTGTTTTTACAATAGGCAACAAAACAAAAAAAAAAAGAGGGGGAGGGAGTGATAAAAATAAATATACAACAAATAAATGTTACCAAAGGCAAGATAAGTTACTCTTCTACCCACGGATGATTTTTTTTTTTTTTTTCATATTTTAATTTATTTTAAAAGTGTTTGCCTATTATTATTTTTATTGAGATCCTTGGAGGTGAGTAATCTGTATATTTATTTATTTATTTATTTATTTATTTGCGGACTGTTATCCTCATCTTCATAGTTGTTGTTGTTTCATCATGTTTCTTGAGGTGATTAACTGCTGAGTCTCTTAACAATTAAAAGACTCAGCATTCCTATCCCGTCGCGGTTAATCACCTGAAGAAGGCCAGAGGAATAGTTGAAAATCCAGCAGGATAACTTTATATGCAAGGAATAGTTGACCGAAACAACAACTATCAAGATGAGGATAACAGTTCGCAAATAAATGTTTGCCTACTTTGAAACAAAAGGTCGTGTCAAGTCTGTTTAAGCTGGAACAACAAAAATGGCGATCTCCTAGCAGCAATATTGAACCTTGTGAAAGAGCTCAAAATATGGAAATCAATAAAAATACTGGTAGAACATTAAATTTTTGCACGATTGGTGACGTTTATTGGATGTGTTTCTAACATCCAACAGAGAGCAGTGGTTGCCAACGCTGTTAAATGGCACAGCTGATGATGATGATGAACAGCATTTTCGTATTATTTGGATTCTTCAGAGTACTATTCTTATCTTGAGCATAATTTTCACAACGTTTTGATCGAGGTAACTTTCAACCTTGTCAAACTCGGGAATGTTCCTGTTGAACCTGGGAATCTGTACAGAATTTCGAATGGAACCCTTTATTTACTTCACGGGGGTAGCATGTTCTTATTCCATCAGCCATGACTGGATAGAGGTCCCAAGTAATTCACAATTCTATTTTTTGGTCGCTCACACTGAGAACTGAACCTTCAACCTTCAGGAGAATATCACTTTTACAATTGATTTTTCCAAGTACTCTAACCACTGCGCCACGGGTATTTGCAGACCCTTGGCGTAGGTGTCAGATGGTTACAAGATGACATCGATTGAAACATTGTGAAAATGACACTCAGGATGAGAACAGTGGTCCAAAGAATCCAAATGATATGAATAACCAATTCTCATCTGAAAAATTCAGAAATGTAACAGTATTTTGTTTAATGTTCGATTTTTAATGATTATCGAAGCCCAGCATTGCTGCAAGGAGACCACTGCTTATATATGTATATATATATATATATATATATATATATATGTGTGTGTGTGTGTGTGTGTAAAAACAACATGGTGTGGTGATTAGAGAGGTGAAATAGTTAGAATTCTGTAGGTTGGATTTTGGCCTTCGGGACAAGATCAAAGTGTAGTATCTGTTCCGGCAGATGCTGCAAGCTATGACTAGCTATGACTAGCAAAGACCAGATGTGGGGGCAACCCCACATGCCTGACCTTTAACCAGCTCCCATTTCCCACCTCTCGGGAGCTGGTCCCCTTTTCCCCTTCCCCCTCCCTTCACTCCTCACATTAAAAATCGGCCTTGTGCCTAATTTGCTCGGTGGGGGAGCAAATAAATACCATCTGTTCTTCAGATGCTGCACTTCTATTTCTTGTTCTCTTTTGGTGGAGGAGAAATCCTTCACGACTGAGACAATTTTTATTCATGTACCTTTTCTCCACGTTAAAAAACGACCCTGGTGTCTAACTCTGTCCCGTGGGGAGGCATAGTAAATAGGTACTGCATAATTTTCATTAATACTCTTGGAAAAACAATGAATAGTAGTGTGGACTAAACTCTCAAGCCTTGGTTGGGCAGCTAGTCTAAAAAAAGAAAAACTGAGGAAGAGCAGTTTTTCTCTGCTTATCCCGGCATTGTTTGCAGTCTCCTGAACTTCTTACCCTGGGGTGTGTACCATTCTTTCTCTCTTTACCTTTATACTCACCATGCAGAAAACCTTATGGGGGGGGTAGGGATAGGCATCCATTATCTTCACACTGTAAGAAGGCCCTTCACACACACACACACACACACGCCCATGCACATATATATAACAAATAAATGACAAAAGTCTATATTCCAAATTTCAAGATGTTGACCATCTTACTATTATTCCTATAATTACATTGACATTCACAATTTTTGACAGCACCTGTTTTGTAGCGTAAAATTATTCATTCAATTATTATATAATCAATGAATCTATTCTGCCCTTAAGTCCTCAGAAGAAAAAGCATCTATCAATCCATTAAAAGAAAAGAAAATGCATATAGGCATGATTACAAAATCCGAAAATTGTGAGAGAAGTTGCATATATATATGTGTGTGTGTGTGTGTGTGTGTGTGTGTGTGTGTGTGTGTGTGTGTGTGTGTATATCTGTGGAAATATATTTTCTTATAATATATACCAATCCTTATTTAAGAAGCTCAATGTAATTACCGAGCAATACAGGAAATAAGTGCAAAAGAATATATTCCAAAGTTCATGATGTTGACCATCTTATAATTTATTCCTTTAATTCAGTTGACATTTACAATTCTTGACAGTATCTGTTTCGTAGCGCAAAATCAATCACTTAATTATTATATCAATCAGTGAATCTATTGTGCCCTTAACTCATCAGAAGAAATAGCAACAATCAATCCGTCAAAATTGATATGATAATTAAGTGATTGATTTTGCGCTACGAAACAAATACTGTCAAGAATTGTAAATGTCACCTGAATTAAAGGAATAAATTATAAGATGGTCAACATCATGAACTTTGGAATATAGTCTTTTGTCATTTATTCACTATATTCATAGCCAAATCAAATATTGACATGCTTATGTCTTTGGTTCTATGGGGCGAAATTACATGAAAATTTGCAAGCTTTTTGAAGATTATAATACGGTTCTATAGTTAAGATTTTGTGACAATTGATGAAAAAAAAACTATATTTTTAAACCAATAAAATATGCCTAAATTTGCCTACATTTGTATATACAGTGTTTGGGCAAGCCAGTTTCAGTTTTGCTGCTTTGGGATGAATTGTGCTTAAGGCTTTTTTTTTTGCTTGGTTGTCTTCCTCTGTGGCCTTACCAGGCCTCTAATATATATTTCATTAAATAAAATAGACGTTTTTTCTCCATTATTTTAATAACTTTACAAACATTACAGGATGTTACTACCATTGGTAAAGTTTATTTTATTAATAGTAGTCATTTTTTAGTTTTTATTAGTAATGCTTCTAGTCTTTCAAATTTTCGTTTATTATTGGTCTGTTCAAGTGTGTTGTTAACTAAAATCTTCCCAAATTGGGAAAAGGGACAGGAATGTTGATTAGTCAAGTGGTTAAATATATTTTTCCTGATTCCGATACAATTACCGATTCTGATTCTTTATAAAGCTCCAAATATTAAACTATATAGTTGTGATTTTTTATCTACTTGACAATCCATTTGACGGTTCTGAAAAACGAGAAAAAATTATATGAGCAACAAACGATGACCATTATCTTGTAGAACGGAATACATGCTTTCTAATGATATATAACACTTTTGCCAAATATCAAAACATGTTTTAGAACAAAAATTTCTTATGAAACAGTGGGAACTTATGCAACAACCTGATATTAAACCTTATGTCTAGAAATATGGCAAGTGCTCATTTGAGCTCCAATCCTGCCCCCCCTTCCTCGCCAATCTTTCACAATAAACACCCGTCTAACTGAAACCACTGTTAAAAATTTTCCCCACTCTTTAACTGTGCCAAAACCAAAACGTAGATTCCATGAGCAAAGCTTCTTTCTTAGAAGTGCACGCCAGTGGAACTCTCTTCCGTCAGCCTGCTTCCCACCTGACTACAACTTGGATGTCTTCAAGTCCAACATAAACAAATTCCTGATGAACCGCCCCCTTAAGTAAGGCACTGTATCAAATCTCCAATACTAACGATTACTACGATACTATCCCATTTATTACTGTACAGGCAATAACCCATATCCCCGAGTGGCTTCCGGGCATTGATAAGTGGTGACTTCCATGTAAAAAAAAAAAAAAAAAAAATCCTTATTCTAATTTGGATCAAAATCTATTACAGGATTTTGATTTTGGAAAATATTTAAAATTGAAGGTTTAAGCTTAAAAGGTCTACAGATGAACTTGAAATTCAGGGAATCTTGCTTAACTGGTGTCTGATGACAATGAATCAAATTTAATGTAAATCTGAAATATTTTAATTTTCAAATAGGAGTTTTTGTCCAATTATGCTCCCCCTCCAAAAAAAACCCCTTAAAAATACTCTTTGCATGAAACTAAATTAAAGTGAATACAACCCACATTTAATCATGTTTACGCCTAGTTGATTAGTTTAGGCGTGAATCCTGTACGTACAAATATATAAACATATGCATATATCAAACGTGCAAACTGATAGATAGTAATAGTAATAATTAAACAAAAATAAAAGAGAGAGAGAGAGAGAGAGAGAGAGAGACGGAGATCTGAACGAAAAAAAAAATATATAATCCCTCCATCCCCGAAAAAAAAAAAAAAAAAAAAAAAGAAAAGAGAGAGCATAAATGTCCTGAACAGGCTGAGGTGGAAAATGCTTGGGGGGAGGCGGCGTGATTAAATAAAAGCAGAGAGAGAGAGAGAGAGAGAGAGAGAGAGAGAGAGAGAGAGAGAGAGAGGGGGTGAGGGGGGATGAGGGGGGGGGCGTAGTCCATAAATGCTTTAAATTTATAAATACATTCAGTGTTCACTTACACTTACCCTGAACCCTAAAACTTACCCCTGTAGCAACTAACAATCCCTTATTCTAGAGCAGCTTAACAAAGAACAGAAAATAAAGAAAAGAAAAGAAAGAAGGGGAAAAAAAGGAAAGACTAATGTGAATGAGTAACGACTATTGGCTTTTATTTTACTCACATTTTTTTTTTCCTGTCCCAACTCCTCAGATTTGAAAATGTTAATTTATTTTTTTAGTTTCCTTTTTTTTGGAGGGAGGGGGGGTCTTCAGATGCTAAAAATAGAAAGAATTAAGCAACGTTCCTTTTAGACAATACCCCCTTTCTCTCTCTTTCCTTCTGTCTTTCTCTCTCTTCCTCTTTCTCTGTCTTTGTCTTTTTCTCTCTTTCTTACTCTTTCTTTACACCCCCTATCTCTCTGTTTTCTCTTTTTTTTTTTAAATAGTTTTGCCCTCTCTCTCTCTCTCTCTCTCTCTCTCTCTCTCTCTCTCTCTCTCTCTCTCTCTCTCTCTCTCTCTAATTCCTCTCTGGCATATCTCGTTTTTTATTTCTTTTTTTCCATTCTGTATCTCTCTTATTTTTCAGTCTCGCTCTTTCTCGCTTTCATTGTTTACTTCTTTCTCATCTTTTTCTCTCATTTTCATCTCTTACTCCCCCTCTCCTACTTTTTTTTTTTTTTTTTTCTAAATCTATTTATCGGCTCAGAAGCAAAAATGAAGAGGAGAAATAATGCACATTATTTTCACAATCTCCATAACTTTTAAAATAATAAAAATGTTTTTTTTTTCTAAATTATTTAAATCCACTTTCATTAATTCAAAGCAATTTAATCGACAATAATTTTTCTTAAACAATTTTAGATTTACAAAAAACTAAACATCTAATTTCATTAATAAAAAAAAATAATTAAAAAAAATAAGGAAGACGAAAGAAAGAAAAGAAAAGCAGAACAGAATAATTTGCACCAATCAAGGCACAAATAAGATAATTTACCAGCCAGGTGGGCCTTTTAGTATGCTGAGCCTTTAATTTGGAAGGGAGGGAGGGGGTGTATGCCTTATGTAAAGAAAAACAAAGGGTCTGTTAATACAGTGTGACTACTATATTTTAAAGAATATCTAGGGCACGGGTGGCCAACGTTTTGTACCACATGAGCTACTTATTTCAGTTTCTATTAAAATATCCCACACAATTCGATTTTAGTTCTTAAATGTATGAAATATTAGGTGTATGTGTGTGTGTGTGTGTGTGTGTGTGTGTGTGTGTTTCGTAAAATATGTTTTTTCAATTATATTTCACTCTTTGTATCTCAATCCTTTTTGTTTAAGAGCTCAATGTATGTAAAATATAACAACAGAGGATATATATATATATATATATATATATATATATATATATATATATATTTACTATAATAATTATTAATATTTAATTAACCCACAGACACTAGTGTTTCATCCTTTTGGGAATCATCAGTGCAGGGTGTCACAATTAACACCAGTCGATAGATTCGAACCCAGCAACAGAAGCCATCTCTGGCTTCATTAGCAAGGACCTAATCCATTCAGCCACCGTTAACCATGAGAAATACTGTTGAAATTTAATTTTTGAATTGAAATTTTTATTTTTTTTAAATGTTTATATATATATAACATTTAAAAAAAATAAATGTTTAAATTTCAACAGTATATATATATATACATATATATACATATATACATATATATGCATATATATACACATATACATATACATATATACACATATACATATATATATATACATATATATATATATATGATGATTGCAACGTCTTGTCAGACGAGTGCCACTCCCTCAGACATTTAAAATCCATGAGCCCAAATACCTGAGGAAGTATCCATACAAAGATGATGTTACAGAGTCTTAGCTTTGTACGACAGCTAAGTCTCTCTCTCTCGGTTCAAAATGTTGAGATCCAGCAACAAGCAAGAGCAAGATAGCCAGCAACAAATTAAACTGCAGACCAGCTTAATGCGGGTAATGGTCTTCCGCTTTATGGTTTTTTAAATCAGAGATTTGCTTCTCCTAGAAAGGTTGCCTTCACCACGGCTTACGGGAGCCCTCTCCACCCCAATACACATATACACACACACACAAATATATATATATATACACATATACATATATACATATACACACACACATATATATATACTAGCAACGCTGCCCGCACGAAGCTGTGCAATAAGTGGATGTTGTAAGAGCAACTATTTCTTAAGGTATTTAAAGATTTTTAACTACTTCCTGAAGTTACTGAAATCCAACTTTGAACTTTAAAGCAAATAGATAATATTAAAGTTGACACTTTATTGTTACACTTAAAAACTGAAAAAAAGTTACAAAGAATCACAATGGTTAACGTTTGTTTAAGTGGTTAAGGGGATGAGGATGGAGGAAGGTGATCTAATTCAAATTCACGAAGTTGGCCAGCGCCATGGTGGCGGCTCCTGGGATGATAACAAACACCAAACTTGGTGTGCACCATCCCTAGGTGGGGGAGTTCATGAAGAGCTGCACTAAATAGGACCTTAACCTCCGACCATAACCTTGAAAAATAGTGTGCACTATTCCTAGGTCAGAGATCATCATCATGTCAGGTTTGGTCATGATCGGTCTAGTGGTGTGGGCTGAAAGAGAGTATATATATATATATATATATATATATATATATATAGGCTCTGATCTTGACCTTTGACCTTAACCTTGAAAAATGGTGTGCACCATCCCTAGATGGAGGAACCATCATCATCTTAGGCTTGTTCATGATCGATGATCGGTCCAGTGGTGTGGGCTGTAGAAAAGTTGTACACACCACTGTACTGATCTTCGATCATGAACAAGCCTAAGATGATGATGGTTCCTCCATCTAGGGATGGTGCACACCATTTTTCAAGGTTAAGGTCAAAGGTCAAGATCAGAGCCTATATATATATATATATATATATATATATATATATATATAAGTGTAAGCCATGTTTAGTTTCAGAACAGTTTCTGATGGTTCGTTGTTCTACACAAGTCCTGAGAGGGGACTGGTTTGCAGTAGACAAAGCAGTTTCCGATGGTTCGTTGTTCTACACAAATCCTGAGAGGTGACTGGTTTCAGTAGACAGAGCAGTTTCTGATGGTTCATTGTTCAAGTCCTGGGAGTTGACTGATTAGCAGTAGACAGTTTTCGAATTGTAATCCACAGAGCAAAAGATTCTTCCCGTTTTGAAACGGAAAAAGCGTATGCGAAATTGCTACAGAAAGGTTTAATATTTATGGAGCAATTCTGGTTTCTGATTGGTTGGTAGCAGAACGGGAATTAATTTGATTCATCAGTTCCCAGCAGCATCGTTTATAAATAGAATCTCCCGACTATGTGGGATTATGCCCCATCATATTTCGGTATGATGGGATGTGTCTCCTAGCGGCTTTGGCTGCAGGGAGACAGGATAGAAGTACTCGTCAAGGATCCGTTCTTGACACTCAGCCCAACAGGTGAGGGGCCAGGAACCGGCCCAGCACCTGTTAGACTGAGGTACGCCATCTGGGTAATAACTAGGAGGACCACTCTCCCAGGCCTTGCCACTGGGCTTTCTGGTGGAGTAAGTTTATTGTTTACTGCCTGAGGCGCCTCGACCGGGGAATGCCGACGGGGTTACTCAGGCAATTTTTACAATAATATAATGGTATAATAAAATTGTGGGGATTTGCACCCCACAATTTTATTATACCATCCCTATTTAAGTTAAAACATACTTATCAAATTATTCTTATGTACATCTATATCAAAAATACTTGTAAACGTTTTTTTTAACTTTTTTAATTTTTTATTTCCAGACTTTGTGGACCAGGCACGTACGCAGACCCCACAATTTTAATGAATCATCATTATGCCAGATCAAACATACCCATTCCTGCGTCTCAATACATCTTCTATCATTATATGTGATCAGTTTTCTATAATAGTCAAACATATAGGAGCCTATTCGTGACCAGACATACACACAGATATTCAGCTTTATATTATATACTAGCAAAAGTGCCCGTCGTTGACTGGGTTCAAAAACAGCCTACAGAAAATGGACTCTGATTTATGAAAGTATGATAGGTTATGAAAAGGAAGGGTTGTAAAGAGATAGCTTCGAATTTGGGGGTATCAAAACCAAAGCAAAATATGATGAAAGTAAAAATAAAATAGATAACCCCCATAATTTATTATACTATACCTGTTCACACTGAAACACTTATCACAATATTCTGTTGATCTATATTAAAAAACCTTGTTAAACTTTGTGACATATTTCCATTCTATGGAGGTGAGGTGTGAACGAACACCCTATAATTTTATTATACCATATTTCTTCAAACTGAAACATAATTATCAAAGTATACTTACGCAGATAGATATGAAAAGAATTTATTAAAGTTTGTGCCTATTTCCATTCTATGGAGGCTAGGCGCGAATGCAGACCCCACAATTTTATTATACCATCCCTATTTAAGTTAAAACATACTTATCAAAGTATTCTTATGTACATCTATATCAAAAACATTTGTAAACGTTTTTTTTTTAATTTTTTAATTTTTTATTTCCATACTTTGTGGACCAGGCGCGAACGCAGACCCCACAATTTTAATGAACCACCTTTCTGCCAGATCAAACATACCCCTTCCTGTGTCTCTATACATCTATCATTATATGTAATCAGTTTTTTAAAATAGTCAACCATATAGGAGTCTATTCGGGACCACACACACACACACACACACACACACACACACACACACACCTTTATATTATAAGATATATATACATATCATTAAATAAAATAGGCATTTTTTCTTTATTAATTCTATTTTTGATCCTTTCAAACTTCTGAATAATGGTTTTCAATTCTGGCAGGAACTGGCTGATGTATCTCCATATTTGTTGTAAGTCTGAGTGCTTTCCAATCCCTCTGGATTCATCGTCAGGGATACAGTAATCTAACTGGTTTTGACCAATTTTTTATTTTTATGTGCATATTTTTTCATTGGGTTAATTATTTTAATAACTTTAAAAACATTTCAGGATGTTATTACTATTGGTAAAGTTTATTTTACTAATAGTATTTTTTTTTGGTTTTTATTGGTAATGCTTCTAGCATTTCAAGTTTTTGTTTATTTGTCTGTTCAAGTATAGATATGTTGTCAATTAAAATAAAATTTTTCATTCGTCAATCAAATCAATCGATTGCCTGCTCTAGTCTGGAACTCACTGTGGTGAACCAGGATGAAACTTCACATACCTTCCCGCAGTGACTTAGTTTATAATACATTGTAGTCTACATTGCACTATAGAGAATTTACTGTTGATTTTATAAAATTATTTTTATATAATGACTTGAATTAACGTTTAAAATGCAAAAGTCAAGTATCATGGTTCGATTGTGTTCTAAACAAAAACATTCATTTTGAAATATGGTTCAACTGAGTTCTAAACAGAAACAGTCATCTTGAATGAATTGTCTTATTAAAGAATCTACTGTTGATTTTATACGCTGGCCCTTCTGCTTGTGTGTTGATAAAATTTCAAAATCGGACTGTTCTTTCTTTAATTGGATTTTTCGATTAGTGATTAACGATTTTCAATACTTTTCAAAGGCATTCTGATACAAAACCTATCTAAGAACACTCCCAGACACATAAAGTATTTTTGTGTGAAATTTCATAAAAATCGGTCGGTCTAGCCGTTTCAGAGTCCATAGAGAACAAACTCACACATGTACACACACACACACGCGCGCGCGCACACACACACGCACACACACACACCACACCACACCACACACACAAACAGATTTATTTCCATATATGGACCATACGTTTGCAACAACAGATGCCACATACAAATTTATTGTCTAGACTATTAGCCACTATCTTATGTAACTTTAGAACAACATTTTAGACACATTTAGTCGTTATAATAAAATCCTACATTTTATCCTAAGTGAAAACTGCGATAATATGAGCCACACCAAGAAACATGAGCAATGTTTCTGACAAAGGAGGATGAATTGCTGTTTACTGGGTCAAAACCTATCCATCTCACACTTATCATTAGCTTTATTTGGAACATGAAGTAGTAGCTTCTTATATCAAGTGGCTTCATGCCTTGTCTGAAGTAATTTCCATTAAAAAAAATGGAAATGAATAAATACAATCGGTTGTATGTTATGGAGGTCTTAACATATATTGAAATTTACTTTGTTTTTGGTTATTGTTTTGTTTTTTTAGAGAAAGGTGAGGACGCTCCCTTTTTAAAAGAAGGTGGTGGGGGTGGGGTCTCCCTTCTTTTCTTGCAGGAAAAAAAATCCGTCTTTAACCCTAACCCTCTTTATAGCTGATATGAAAGAATCATCAGTATTTAATTCAGGGAAACAATAAAGTTTAAAGGTGATATTGTTCACCCCTGAACGTGAGGGGGCCTTCCTTAATCCCCTCACAGCTGCAATTTTTACTTTTCATATTGTGGCCCTATAATAATATCAGGTTTTGAATTAAAAGGCATGTTGCATTTTAAAAGAGTTTCCGATGAGTAGCTATTAGTGTTGGGACAACTAATTGGAATCGAAATCGAGAATCGGAACTTTTGGGGGTATCGGAATCGCTATTGGAATCGGAAAATTTGTGCCTATTTTCCAATGCCAAAAACGATTCTTTTAATTGTCTTTTTATTTGATTTTGTTTAAGGCAAAATCTTCCATTGCTGGTAGTAATGATAAAATAATAACTATTAATTTATTTTAAATCAACACTAAAACTAAAATCTTTAGATCATTCTCCACAAGTGTATTTTTACGTTTGAGAAAATATTGGCATACTTAACATATATTTTTACAGTAATCAGGAATAAATAACAACTCTATTGTAAAATATTTAAAGATTCATAAAGAATCGGAATCGATATCAGAAATTGCATCAGAATCGAGAAAAATATTGGAATCGTCCCATCACTAGTAGCTATTCTGTACAAGTCCTGGAGGTGAAAAAGAGTTTTTGGTGGGTAGGTGTTCTGTACAAGTCTCGGGCTTAAAAATTTTTGCAGGCAAATAGCAAAGATCTTGTGTGGACATAAAGAAATATTATGTGCGGGAATGCTAAAAGATTCAATATTTTTATGGAGCAATCTGGTTTCTGATTGGTTACTAGCAGAACAAAAGTCAAGTACGTCCAAGGATGGAGCACTGTTGCCACATCTGAGCAGGAGCTGATAGAAATACCTTACCCTGCCTTGACATAGTTCAAAATAGACTCTGTAGCTAAGTGGAGGATGCCCTTTTCTCTTCCCTGCAATCTCTTTCCCACAGAAGAGACATTGAGAGCTTCTCTCTGCTTTATTGTTATTTTCATGGCAAGTGCTCGTCTGAGCTCCAATCTATAGTCCCCCTTTGCCAAACTTTCATGAAAAACACTCGTTTACCTGAAACCACTGTCAATAATTTCCCCCACTCTTTATCTGTGCCTAAACCTAAATGTAGATTCCATGGACAAAGCTTCTTTCTTAGAACTGCATGCATGTGAAACTCTTTTCCATTTGCCTGTTTTTCCGCTAACTACAATTTGGTAGTCTTCAAGTCTAACATAAACAAATTCTTGATGAACCGTCCCCTTAAGTAATCTAATTTACTAAATTTCCACTACTAACGATTACTACGATATTATCCCATTGTTTATTATACACTCAATAACCCTTATCCTCGAATGACCTCCGGGCCTTGATAAGTGGTGATTCCTATGTAAAAAAACAGAAATAAGAACATGGTTCTATTTAATTGGTTAGTTCCTATCACCAGTGCCTATAAGCAGGACATTACTTTTTTTTTAATCATACCCTCACATTACATCAAAAACATTGCAATATCAGGTCAGTGCAAAAGTTTTTGCTGGTTTGTAGAAGGGCTATTTTAAATTATTGAAATTTATTTTATGCATATTGCTATTACTTAAAGATATCACCATAATTAATTTATAACCTTTTCTTTCAGATTATTAAAGCATCATTCGTATTTTTCTGCAATATTCTCAGCTATATTGACCCCAAAACGACCTTTTTTAGTCAACAGAAAGAGAGTCATCTTCCACCATGATAATGCTCATCCTCACACAACACTACTGACCAAAGATCTCCTAGAAGAATTTGGTTGGGAAATCTTGAACCATCCTGCATATTCTCCTGGTTTAGCTCCCTCTGATTATCGTTTATTTCGAAGATTACAAACCCATTTAGATGTAAGGGTAACATCACGAGAGGAGATTGGTTGGTTGGTTGTTTTTGTTTTACGGCATATCAACCTTTTTCAGGTTATTTAATGCCGGATCTAGTTATTTTGAGGAACGATTTTTAATGGAGTATATTTTTTTTACGTCAAATTCTATTTAACCCATAGTTGGGACCCTAACAGGTACTACCACTCCGGGTCAGAGTGGACCTAGGAGCAATGGCAATTAAAGGGTGGCTCCACACTCCCCAAAGCCCGCAAGGTGGGGCCTCACCATCGGATATAGCTTTAGGTCATATCCAAGACCGACGAGAGGAGATTGAAAATAAATAAAATAATTCATATTTCACATCAAAACCTAAAGAATTTTACGCATGAGGCATTTATAAACTCGTTGACAGATGGAATCGTTATAGAAAGCAAAGGTCATTATTGTTGTGAATAAAGATTTTCCAAAAAGGTTTTTCATCAGTGTCTCCAGTGTTATGAATAAATATTTTCAGTTTTCTATTTTCGAGATGAAATTTAAAATTGTCAACACAACGACAAGTTACCCGCTTGACAACTCATCGCTCCATTGTGTGCCAGGGATTTGTTCTCCTTCATCTTCCCTCATTCTGGCTCAGGCTGCGTTGTCGTTTTTTATGCATTGGCGGTTGCTGAGAGGGTGGTGTGCACAGGTTTACAAGTATAAAAATAAAATCAAAATTTCCCATCCTCATTGCTTGGATACGATGTCTGCAGCAGTCTTTTGTTTCTGCATGCATGTACCATTTCCCTGGTTTTTGGAATCAGAACACATCAGCTCTACACAACGTTTTGAAAGGAGACTATCTGAAAGAGCTATGCTAAAATGTTGTCCACACCTAAGAAAAACATAACCGAGATCGAAGACGCTAGGTGTAAAGCAATGGTGGCATTGTTCAGGGGACAAACCTGGAGACTATCTGTCTGCAATGAGATATTCTAGTTTCTGCCAAAAAGTTGGTTCAGCCAAAAGCCTTGTTACACCTGAACAACTGCCTTCGACCTCCTCTGCAACAAAGTATCATGCCCCTCCAAGTGATGCGTTGGATGAATAATGGTGAGGTCAATGAATATGGGAATTGTAGAACATCAGTCTAGTTCCAGTGATGATGGATACTTTACCTGCACCAGAAACACTTCTGAAAATAATTCACTGCAACTGTTCTGGTGGTTGTAGTACACCTCGGTGCACTTGCAAAAGACAAGGACTTATCCATTCACGAGTATGTGGACCATATCAAGAAGGGCATTGTGACAATATGAGTGAGGAAGCAGTGTCTGATGATGAAAACAATGACTATTGAACTTACACGGTTATTCAGTAATGAGGTATGTCTTAAAATGTAGGAGCTTTAGAAATGTACATGTATGTACATGTATATCGTTTGTTTACTTTGTAGCATGGGGAGGGTGACGAATAAGACAGGAAAATAGAGACAAATACATAAATAAAACAAGAAAAACAAGTTTAAACAAGGTAACGTGAAAAACATTTAGGATGAATTTAAAAAATACTTAACGTGTTTGCCATAATCGTCCGGCGTCTTTTTGCCAACTGGCAGCTGGCATGTCGTCGTGTCTTTCTAGAGCGTGAGAAGATTTCTATTTCCAGATAATTTGTGGGCGAGTGCCTATCTATTTATAGAATAAAAGTCGTTACGTTCAGATGTGTAAATATTTAATTTACATTTTTTTTTTTTCTTTAAAAACATGGAATATGTGCCTACATTAAAGATGGCTTCCCGTGTGGCAGGGATATCTCTAGAGAAGATCCTAATTGACCCTATATGTGCTTCAGGGTTGCACTTGCTAACACCACTGCATTTATATTTGCCCTCTATCGGCCCCACAACAGCAGAGTTACTATCTTTAAGAGCATATCTGAGAAAATAGACCACATCCTGTCTGCACATCCCTCGGCTAACATCCACATGTGTGGTGACTTCAACGTCCATAACGTGGAATGGCTGACCCATTCAAATAAGACAGACGATGAGGGGAGGTTTTGTCATGATTTTGCCATTGCTTATGACCTCACTCAGATTGTTCGCGAACCCACCCGTGTGCCCGATACACCTGGTCAATATGCAAGCCTACTAGACCTTTTTCTCTAAACTTCCCCTGAGCTATGTTCATGTTCCGTTCATTCTCCTCTAGGATCCTCCGACCATTCTGTCGTATCAGTTAAGATAAAAACAAAATGTAATAAGTCCCCAGATGTACACCTCCACCGTACTGTATACCGATACTCTATGGCTGACTGGGATAGCTTCCGTACATTCATATCTGATTTACCTCTGCACTCCATGTTTAAAAAGGAAGTGTCCTCTATAGTATCAGATCTGACCGAATGGTTAATTGTAGGTATAGACGAATTCATACCATCTAAAAAATTCCAACAAAAACCTAAGAGTCAGCCATGGTTCTCCCCAGAATGTGCTGCTGCTATCGCGCATAGAAATCACTTTTTCCATAGCTACGAACGTAATAGATGCACTGAGACTAAAGCTGCTTTCAGGACTGCCAGCAACCACTATAAAAGAGTAATAAAAAAGGCAAGAGAGCTATATGCCCAGTCTGTTAAATCCAAGGTAGCTGATCAGCGGCTTGGTTCCCACCAGTTTTGGCAAATAACAAATAGGATCCTGAGCAGAAGTGTGCGTTCTATCCCAACCATTATCAATGGACCAGAGGTCATCTCGTCAGCGTCAGACAAGGCCAAACTATTTGCAAAGAACTTTGCAGCTAATTCTACCCTATGCGACGAAGGCCATCAACTCCCCATATTTCCTCCTATAACACAGAACAAGCTAGGTAACATACAAATATCCGTGCATGAGGTCGCCAAGCTAATCAAGAACCTTGATTCCAGTAAAGCAACTGCCTCTGACGGCATTCCAATTATAGTGTTAAAAAAGCTTCAACCAGAACTTGCTCCCATACTTATGAAACTGTTTAAGCGCTGCCTTAAGGAGAAGTGCTTTCCAACTCCCTGGAAGACCTCATCAGTTTGCCCTGTATTTAAGAATTCAGGTGATAAGTCATCTCCCTCTCAGTACAGACCAATAAGTCTCCTGTGTGTTATGAGTAAGTTGCTGGAATCCATATTAAATACAGAAATAGTCAACCACTTCAGCAGAAACAACCTTCTTAGTGAAACACAATATGGTTTCCGCTCTGCAAGATCTACCGCAGATGTGCTGACGGTTATATCTCACAGAATTAGTGAATCTCTTGACAAAGGCTTCCTTTCTAGGGCAATTGCTCTTGACATATCAAAGGCCTTCAACAAGGTATGGCATAAGGGTCTACTTCACAAGATTTCCAGCTACAGTATAACTGGAAATGTTTTCTCAATCATCAAATCATTTCTCTCCGATAGACTCATAAGAGTAGTGGTTGATGGACAAAAATCGGAGGCCTGCAGTATTAATGCTGGAGTCCCTCAGGGGTCAATCCTGGGCCCAACTCTCTTTCTGATCTACATCAATGACCTCCCTAAACACATACTTAAATCATTCGTTGACATCTATGCTGATGACACGACCATCTATGGTAACACATCAAAGGCTGTAAATGACAAAGTTCTCTCTGATTCTCTCTCCTCTGATCTCGAGCGTGTGGTTCAGTGGGGGAAGACGTGGCTGGTTACCTTTAATGCATCTAAAACCAAACTCCTATCCTACATCATCAACGCTCTGATCCCCATCTGGCATCAATTGGGATGGATGGCTCTCGTCTGGGAGAGGCCCCGTGTTTTGACAAACTTCTGGGTTTGACCTTTACTTCTGATCTGAAATGGAACATGTACATCAAGTCTGTTGCCAAGGTCGCTGGAAAGATGGTGGGATCCTTTTACCGCTCCAGAAGATATCTCACTACTGATGCAATTCTCTATCTATATAAAAGCCAAGTACGTCCAAGGATGGAATACTGCTGCCATATCTGGGCAGGAGCTGCTAAAAACAGCCTATCCTGCCTTGACAGAGTACAAAATAGACTTCGTGGCTTAGTGGGGGATGCCCTTTTCTCTACCCTGCAACCTCTCTCCCACAGAAGAGACGTTGCGAGCCTATCCTTGTTTTATCGTTATTTCCATGGCAGGTGCTTGTCTGAACTCCAATCTCTGGTCCCCCCTCGCCAATCTTTCATGAAAAACACCCGTCTAGCTGAATCCACTGTGAAAAATTTCCCCCACTCTATATCTGTGCCTAAATCAATCGTGGATTCCATGAACAAAGCTTCTTTCTTAGAACTGCACGCCTGTGGAACTCTGTTCCGTCTGCCTGCTTCCCACCTGACTACAACTTGGATGTTTTCAAGTCCAACGTTAACAAATTCTTAATGAACCGCCCCCTTAAGTAAACACTTCATCAAATCTCCACACTAACGTAATGTACTTGCAATAACCCTTATACCTGAGTGGCTTCCGGGCCTTGATAAGTGGTGACCACTGTGTAAAAAAAAAAAAAAAAAAACTGACCCAAAAGGAATACAAGAATAGACACAACCAAGTGGGAAGGATAGTACACTGGGAATTTCACTGTTCATATTTGACTTTTAATTGAAATATTCTAGTTTTCACCTCAGTTTAAAAAAGTAACTTCAAATTAAGGAGGCAAAAAGAAAGTCCGCAGTAACAAATTCGCTTAAAACCAGCCTAAATTATCATCAGTTTAAAATATCCATGATCAGGCAACAAAGCATCTCTAATCGTAATTGTAGTTGTTCCAGGTTATACAACATAACATTTAGTCTATATGCCACGACTTTCTCTAAGTGGTCGTCAGGAGCTCATTAATCTCAATCGAGAAATTGGCCACAGATTGAAATGTGATGAGAAAACGGTACGAAAGATTGTGCAAAAGCACCAAAACACCAACAGTGTTCGTGATGGCCCTAAATCTGGTCGTACTAGAGTTACTTCTAACAGGGAAGACAATGCTATCAAGATCTGCAGCCTAAGAAACAGATTTGAAACGGCTCCCCAAATCCTACAACAGTGCAATCTTGTTAAAAAGTGCTCTCTTTCTACTGTCAAGAACAGATTAAAGGAATTTAATTTGCGAGGGTATGTTGCATGATGCAAGCCAATAATTTTTGTAAAGAACAGAAAGCTCTGTCTGGACTTCGTCAGATGTAATGAAGATCATGACTCTTCATATTGGTCAAAAGTGCTTTTTAGTGACGAAAGCAAGTTCAATAAGCTAGTCAGTGATGGTAGACAGTACGTCCGTTGGAGGAAAGGCGAAAAATTTAATTCTAGGTGCTCAGTTTCAAGGCTGCAAGGTGGTGGAGGTTCAGTTTTGGTGAGGGTCATTATTAGTACTAATGGTCCAGGGCCTATAGTTTGCTTGTAAATTCGACCAAGTACATTAATATGTTGACTCAGCATTTTCTACCCTACTTTGGTCGGAATTTGGATGATAATCCCATCTTTATACAGGATAATGCTCCCATTCACACAGCTGAAAGAGCATGATATTCCATGTTTGGATTGGCCTGCACAATCTCCAGACCTCAATCCTATCGAAAGCGTATGGTATTACATCAAGCAACAGCTATGCAATGATAAAATTTTAAATTTGGAAGAACTTTGGACAAAAATTAAAGAAAAGTGGAATGCCTTTTTCCCGGAGTATTGCTGCAGTCTAATTCAAGGAATTCCCAAAAGATTGCAGGCTGTCAAATTGCAGAAGGGCTATGCTACTAAATATTAACTAGTTTGTTGTGTTCCTGTTGTATTTGTGGTGCATGAATGTCCTAAAGTTACATTTAAATAACACTTTTCCATTGTGCGGACTTTCTTTTTGCCTCCTCAATTTGAAGTTATTGTTTTAAATTGACATTAACACTAGAATATTTCAATTAAAAGTTAAATATGAGCAGGTAAAATTATAGAAGAATATAAGGCCAATCAAATGAGGTATAATTTGTTTAAACAGTTAAATTAAATTTAGTTTAAATTTGCAGTTTTTGAAAAATTACAAGTGCGGACTTTCTTTTTGCCGCCTGTATATATATATATATATATATATATATATATATATATATATATATAGCTAGTTATATGCATATATATATGTGTGTGTCTGTGTGTGTATATATATATATATATATATATATATATATATATAGCTAGATATATGCATATATATATGCGTATATATATATATACATATATAGCTAGATATATGCGTATATATATGCATATATATATATATAGCTAGATATATGCGTATATATATATATATATATATATACGCATATATATATATATATATATATACGCATATATATCTAGCTATATATATATATATATATATATATATATATGTATGCATATATCTAGCTATATATATATAGCTAGATATATGCATATATATATATATATATATATATATATATATAGCTTCAAAATACCCCCTACTTATATAACAGCCACTCCATCTCCCTACATTTAGTTTTGTTTTTTCATCTTCTTGCTTTATATCTCATCTATCTTCCCTCTATGTTTTTTGAATTTATTGTACATTTCCACCTAATGTCTCCTATATCTGTAACCTAACTCCTTTCTCCTTTTCTGATGAGAAGAATTAGGCTTCGAAATGCCTAGCTATTTTCTGTTGTTGTTTCTCCTTATTGAACTGATTAATAAATTCATTCATACCCATCTTTATTTTATGTGTTCTTGAATGTTATATGTGTGTGTAAAACCATGGTTATATATATATATATATATATATATATATATATATATATATATATATATATATATATATATATAATATAATATTGTTTCCATCATTTTCATCATACATATATAACCTATAAAGTTGAGTTGTTTTCTTGTTCTGACATTTATATTAAAAGCTTACTTTTTCTATTAAAAAATTATAAAAACAAACTTCTTAATCTACTCAGTCATGGATGTGTGAATGATTACATAAAGATTAACTAATTTGCATATTCCTTGAAAACAATAAAAAAAAAACGTTCATTAATTACTTATTCATTTTTTTATGGTTTCTCATTAGATGATTAGTTTCATTTCACTATTACACTGAATTCTATTTATGCATAGTTTCTACATTCTGTATAATTGCATAGAATTCAAGATCAAAACGTTCTGCACATGGAAATATTTTTTACATATATCTATATATCTATATAAAAGTAAGAATGTATGTGTGTGGGGACACTTTTTCAACCTATATATGCAACAAATTTTTGATGTTCAGACTTGAAATTTAATATATAGAGTATTCAGACATGTGAAAACTTTTTAATTGGTTTTCATCCAGAATAAAAGGTTGGTAAGAGGTCAAAATTGAAAAAATGGTACATGGAGGTCATCGTATTTTTATCTATCTGTCAACTGTTTCATGAATGCGCATGTGTGACAGATTCCTTATATCAAGAATAAGTGGGTTTGAAAACCCTTTTTAAAGATCATGTCAAGCTGACCTAATGTGTATCATACTTGGATCACTGTCTTTAGGTTTTGGTTTCGATCTCAGCTCGAGTATCATTTTCTTTTTACTTACAAGAAGTGAAACTGTTTAGAAAAAACATAAGACTTCCATGCACATGTCTTACTTGCTTTCAGTCTTTTACTTAATTTTTTTTTTTAAAAGGAATTTATCGTTACGTTTAATGCCTACCATATTTCTGTTCATAATAAATAAACCTGTATTAATTAAAATATAATATTCATGAGTATTTTACGACCGGGCAATGTTCAGTGACCTGCTAGTATATATATATAAAAGTGACCTTGTCTGCGTGTGTGCGAAAAGTCTCTACCAAACTACTCTCTGAATATTTGGTCTTCAGAGTTGAAATTTGATATAAAGAGTATTGGGACCTGTAGCATACTTTTGATTTTGTTTTTAAACAACAAAAATTGCTGCTAAGTGGTCAAAATTTAAAACAAAATATTTGACCTTGGCAGGGTAAGTTGAATAAAACATTGACCTTGCTGTTATCTTTGCGCATGCAAAAAATTAAACATTCATAGCTCAAAGTCGCTTAATTTTTAACTTTCGCATCCATCTGGTGTTAGTTCAGATGGTAATGATGCTTGGGAGATAAATAACTACTAAGGCTGGAGCATGATAATAAAAATAAAATTTCATGAATTAAAATATAATATGAGGGTGAGAAGGAGGTTCCTGTGGAATTTTTAATTTTGATTTCAAATTATACATTTTCAAATAAGTTTTCGTTATAATAACTTTACTTTATATATAATTTTAAAGAGCCTTTTTCTCTCTATCTAATCATTTAAATTACAATCGTTTTAAAACAATTGTCTTCTTTTCAGGATGTTGAATACAAGATGGAAAAAAGCAAATTTGCACAATTTTCTTATTTCAATTCAAGCTAGGCTGAAAAGCTGCTGAAACAGCTCTCAATATGAACAAAACGTTTAGCCCAGGAGCCACTACTGAACTCACAGCACAATGGTGGTTTAAGAAATTTTGTGGCCACGACGAGGGTCTTGAACATGATGAGCATAGTGATCGACCATTGAATGTTGACAACGATCAATTAAGAGTCTTAGTCGAAGACCATCCATACACAATTATTCAAGAACTTGCTCCTGAATTAGACGTAATGTATACAACGATTTTCAAATACTTAAGAGAGATTGGAAAGACAAAAAACTTTATAAATGGGTGCCTCACAAATTGAGCAATAACGAAAAGAAACGTTGTTATGAAGTGTCATTTTTCCTTCTTTTATGCAAAAAGAACGACCTGTTTCTCGATCAGGTTGTGACTTGCAATGACAAGTGGGTTCTTTATAACAACCAGCGATGGTCAGCTCAGTGGTTAGACGCCGACGAAACTCCACAACACTTCCCGAAGCCAGATAAGTTGCAATAAAAGGTCATGCTGACTGTTTGGTCTCATTCATTAGTTTTTTGAAGGCAACAAATGGATGAAATGCATTTCAACAACTCAGCATTAGTCAACAGAAAAGCCCCAATTCTCCTCTGTGACCGACTGCACGTTGTTAAATCGATCTTGTAGAAGTTGAACAAATTGAGCTACAAGACTCTGCCTCATCTGCCATACTCTCCAGATCTCTCACCTACCAACTACTACTTTTTCAAGCATCTCAACAACTTTCCACGTGAGAAATGCTTTAAAAAACCTAAGCGATATCAAAAACGCCTCCAGTGACTTCATCGCCACCGGAATGCAAGATTTTTACGTTACTGGCATAGGTACACTTGTTTTGCGTCGGCAAATGTGTGTTGATTCTGATGGTACTTATTTCGATCAATAAATTTTTTTTTGAACCAAGATATGTTTATCTGAATTTAAAAGTTAAAAATCCTACAAAACTTTCCTGGCAACCTGAAATTTATGCATGCATATTTTACGACCGGACAACACCGGGCGGCTTATATATATATATATATATATATATATATATATACTTAGAGAGAGAGAGAGAGAGAGAGAGAGAGAGGCACACACACACACACACACACACCACCTGAAATTACAAATTACCAAGATGATCTTACCAGCTGACTACTGGATTTAGAATGATTGAGATGATGATGGTGGGGATGGACGAGGGAGGGGGTAAAAAAAATAAAGCTGCTTAGCGCCTCCTCAAGAAATACTAAGCTTTCAAAAGCTTTCCCATGCCCTTATTTTTGTGATGGAGGGAGGCTGGTTTATACGTTACCTCTGATTTCCCTGTGATTCAGTGTGTAACAAAAGAGTGTCAATAGTTTAATGCTCAGTGTACCCACCCGGCGTTGCTTGGGAGTGTCTTTTTGCGCGCGCACGCGCGTTACTTTCAGTTTTTCTTTCTTTCTTCTCTCTCTATATATAACGTTAAATTATGTATATGCTTATACAGGGTGTTCTTTTCTTTTTTTTTTCTTTTTTTTTAGAGGTGGCGAACTTTAAATTGACAAATGTATTCTTTTTAATTGCAGATTTGGCAACTATTGATTATTTTAGGTTCAGCTTTGTTTGGCAGTTCATCAATTCATCATGACGGAACTGACATCTGAAAAGCATTTGCAAATATTCCATCAATTTACTCAGAGAAACATTTGATGAACGAATAATTTTACGAAATGGACGTGTTAACTGGTCACCTCTTTCGTGCGATTTAACCCCGATTAGATTATTTTATTTGAGTTTTTGCACAGTTCCATGTCTATGCTGATAAACCAGACAAAATAGACCACTTGGAAGACAACATGCGATGCGTTATTGCCAAATTACAGTCTAATTTAATGCGTAGAATTGTGAAAATTAGGCCTCTATATTACGCCGTGTACGTTTGAGCCGTGGGGTCATATACCTGAAAATGTACTTAAAATTATAAATGTTAAAATCTTTGGAATAGGCCACATATTTAAAAACATTTTTCTGTGATTGATTTTAATTTTAATTTAAAGTTCACCGCCCATGAAGAAGAAAAAAATAGAAAAATCAAACTATATATCTATATACAGAGGATTCACTTCTAAACTAATTAACCGATCATTATGAAATTTGGAGTCCAACTTTAAGGCGTAATGGTTCGTGATGTTTAGTTTAATTTAGCTACATACGATGTGGTGAAAGTCCTTCGTGAAAATTCTGGTACCTCCGAGTTTTGTGAAAATTTAAAAATAAGTATTAGATATCAATTAAAAAATATTTTTGAAATGTTATTTTTTTTTAAATTTTTATTTTAAAGGATTGTAAGGTAAATAATATGGGTACAGCGTCTGATTGGGAAACTAAAATATTTCAGACTGAAAATTTCAAGATAATCACAATTTGAATTTATGTCCAATCCAAGAGTCTCCCTTTTGAGGGAGCTAGGCTTTTCCCTACATTAAAATCTGACCTTGTGTCTAACACTGCCCTCGTGGGGAGGCAAGTAAATAAATATAGGCTCCGCGCTCCGGGGCAACGCCGGGTTGGTAGTTAAGATTTTTATGTAAAATCGTTATTAATAAATTATTTCAGATTCTAAAGTAATGTTTCGGTATTTATGCACTTTTGTTACCGTGCTGAAATAATTACGTTATTATTTAGAACGCCATTCTTAACATGGGGAGGGTGTTTCTACTTTCACTTAACAATTTCATAAAAAAGATATCGTAAAACTTTAAAATACTATTTAAAAAAAAATAGCGCGGTAACAAAAGTGCATAAGCACTAATGTCGTTTTTTGACGTTCAACTATATATATTATATAAAAACGACATTATTTTTTCACCAACCTAATAAATCAACGAGTCTTATTTATTCTATAAAAAATAAAATAATAAATAAATATAATGCTGAACTTCAGCACCCCCCCCCCTTCCTGTCCATCGTTTTTTTTTTTTAAATATTAACGTAGGGTCCAACATGAGAGAAAGAAAGACCGTTAGAAAGATCCTTATTTGAAATAATCAGCTGTTGACCATAAGAGTAAAAATAAAACGGAACAAACAAATGAATAAATAAAATTATGCTTAAAAAAGTATTTAAAACAATATATATGTTGTTTTTTTTACTTTATCGACTTTCTGAGTATTTCTAAATTTAACATTTTATTGATTTATTTATTAATTTTTTTTTTGCTGTTGTGCCGTATTTTGTTTTGTTTTGATTTTTAACGGTTTTTTTCTAATACCAAAGCAAATAAAAAATATATATACATTTTCATTTTATGTATAAACAAACATACATTTTCAACAAAAAAAAAAAAAAAGAAAGAACAAACTACTACAAACTTTATTATAGTATTACTTTTTAAAATTTATTTTATATCTTTGTTGCCTAGATTTGGGCGCCAAAATAATTATTTTGAATTAGTGAATGGGCCATTATTCACTGAATGGCGTTTTCCATTAATCACCTAATAATGAAAAAGTATCGAGCCATTTCAAAGAAATATTTATTTTTAAAATAAAATAAAAACAACTTTATTTTAATGAAAAAAAAAATGGTTTGGATCTGATTTAAGAAATTATTTGTAAAGAAAAAATACTGTAAATTACTATCCTTCGCTAAATCACTAAAAATAATTCCCCATTTCCGGACCATTCTTGCGTTTTAGGGCAGTTAACACTAGTTACAAAAAATCATTATAAAGGATAAATTCTGTGCATTTTTTTGGGGGGGGGGAGGGGGGTCCACTGTTTTTAGGCGATTACGTGTGGTTTTACAATCTTCACACTCAGACTTAGGGTTAGTGGTAAAAATAGTTAACATCGATAAAAAGTTAGAAAGGCTAGGAAATTGACTATTTCATGTTAAATTTATATACAAAACTGATATATCATTCTAAACTATTTACTATTATCATTATTTTTAGTTTTACATGATGTTCATACGTAAGTCACCTAAAAAAGTAAAATCTCATATATTGGGGACGGGGAGCATTTATCTGAAGGTGTTAATCTACAAATTTAGCAAAATAAAATTTTAGGCGCTAGTGCACTTACTGATCCGCGCTATTTTTTAAAATCGTATTTTCAAAGTTTAATTAAAGTTTTATATGTTTTTTTCTTCAATTGTAAGGTTAAAGTATAGAATAGGTACAAAACACCCTCCCCTCCTCATGTTAAGAAGGGCTTTTTAAACAACGTTATTATTTCAGCACGGATCAATAAGTGCACTGCACTAGTACCAATTTTAAATAAAATGATGAAATTAAATATCTTACAAAATAAATAACTAAAAAGAGAGAAAAATGAAGATTTTTTACAAATTTAATTGTAGTGAAATAACTTTTTAATTTAAATATAATACATATTTCACTGAACTATTTCTATAAACAAATATACCAACTATTTCTACTTTTAATAAATGCTTTTATAGATAAAGAAGAGGTTCAAAGTTCATGAAAAAAATTTTTTTTTTTATTTTGTATAGAAAATGAAGAAGGCAGCCAAAGTGAATTGTGGGTAATTTTTAAAGATGGAGTCGTGTGACTCTGTCTCATATGTCAACCTCAGGGAAAACGAACATGAACTTTCTCCTGAAAACAGGGAATTACTAATCCTGTAGACATTTGTGAAAGAGACCTTAAAGATTCCTGGAATAAAATGTGCCGTTTGCAGACTGATATTTCTGGGAGTTTGAGGGACGAAGCAAAATATCAGAGGCCAACCGCAATGACATTTCTCCTCCTTCTCCAACAACCAGCGACAGTATTAATATCATATCCTCCATAATGTCTATTGGCGAGTATATTTATGTGGGTAGTTAAAAAAAAAAAAAAAAAAAAAAAAAAAAAAAAAATGGTGGCGATAAAACTATCTGTCGGGTTTGAAAACGTGGAAAGTTGTTTGTTAAATAAATTAACCAACACAAAATTTTTCAGAAAGGCGAAAAAAAAAATGGAGATGCGATTAAAAAAAAAAAATGAAAAAGGTATACGTGTTTACTGTTTTGCATGAATTACACATTCACTATTATTTATCTCACTTTCACAATTTTCGGTCACATTTTTTCTAAGTCGAAAAATATTTTTAAACAGCGCATTTTTTTAATATCAAAATCACTAAAAAGTGCAAATTTATTTTATTTTTACAAATTGTAAAAGCTAAAATTTATTTAAAAGCATTAAAGTACTGTTATTTGACAGGATTGAATTACTGGATTTCAAATTTAATAATTTAAATATATTAAAATTAATATTTAATAAATTGTAAATAATTTTTGGGAACTCACAAATCAAAATAAAAATTAGCATTAACTATAATAAACTCATTAAAAAAAAATTTTTCTGTTCATCTCAAAAATATTTAAAAGATTTAGTTTTTATAATAATTTTTTTTTTAAATATTTGCTTAAAAATCAGCATTATGCCATGGTTTTACACTTATGTTATTTAAAAGAAAATTAATGATAAAATAAGTTTTAAAATGAATAAATAATTCGAATAAAACTAGTTTAAACTAGCAAAGATGTAAAAGAGAAACGGGTGCAAAGGGAGATAAATGCCTATGAACACTTTAATATAAGAAAGGCCCTATTCATTATAAAAGTATTTCATAGTTTATTTTCTAGAAACCCTGAAATGGCGCGAATAACAGCTCATCGGACCATTCTTTCCAATTTCTTGATTTTTTGAGCGCTAAAAAACGTCAGTCTAAGCCTTTTTTTTCCCACCCTGATACCTTGATGGCGGCCAAATGATGAAAATGGCTACCTTATAGCCACAAATTTCTAAATGGCTTTGTTTCCCAAACTGTTAAACTGAATAAATAAAAGATCTGATTTGGTTATTTGTGAAACCTTGCTCCTTTTCATATTTTCTCTATATATAACTTTGCTTTTTTTTTTTTTTGTTAGTTTCTCTCTCTCTCTCTCCATAAAGGCAAGAAGTATGTCATTCTAAATATACATAAACATGTTTGTTCTCAGTTTCTCTTGCTTAATGTATTAAGAAAGATAAAAACTAGGCGAAAAGTATGGAGTATAAAAAAGGGGAGGAATAATGTAAGGGAATATGAGCTTTTTAGAGTAGTTATATAGTTGTAAATGTGGGAGGGGAGGGACGGAAGAGAAAGAAAGAAAATGCTGAAAAAGAAAAGAAAGTTGGTGGCGAAAAAAAGAAAGAAAAGACGATCTGAAAAAAAAAAAAAGTTGATATGAAAAGGTAGAAAAAGAAGGGGAAAAGGGAAAAGAAAGTTAAGAAAAGAGAAAATCAACAAAAGTTGAAAGGAATAAAAGAAGGGGGGAAAACCCAGAAAAGGAAGTTGGTAAAGAAAGGAAAAAAGAAAGCGAAAGTTAAAAGTAAAAAAAAAAAATGGTAGCAAAAAATAGAAAGAGTAGGAGAATGTTTATCTAGATTTGACCATAAAGAAAGTATAAGACAACAAAGTTTAATTAAACCGCCATCTTTTCCTCACTACAAAAAAGAAGACGAGTTGAGTAATTTACATTACTTAATTCGTCTTCTTTTTTAATATTATTATTTAAAAAAATACAGTGGCAGAAATGTTGATGGGAAGGGGAGAGAGGAATGATGAAAGTAGTAGGATTAGTAAGGGAGTGAGTAATAAAGTTATTAAGAAGGGAAGGGTGATGGTGGTGGTAAAGGCCAAGCTAAGCCATACGTAAATGAGGAGAAAGAAGGGGAGGGGAGAAGCCATTATGGAACTAAAGAAAAAGAAAGAAAGAAGCAGAGATAGATAGAGTAAAAGAGAGAGAGAAAGAAAGAGTAGTTTTAATACAGAGAATAGAACTGTTCAGCAAAGCAGCCACTCTACACGCAAAAAACTAGACGTACGCACACACTCATCTTTATATAAAAAAAAAAAAAAAACAAACAAAAAAAACTTTGATTCCAACATGGGTAAGAAATTGCCGGGTCCCTCGGTATTTTATTTTGATTTTAAACCTGACTTTTTCTGTAATCATTTAAAAAAATATTAACTTAGTTCTTGCCTTCAGAGATTTCTCTGGAGATCCGAAAAGAAATATCTAAAAAAAAAAAAAAAATGGTGGCATCTTTGTTATTTTTCTTTTTTAATTTATATTCTTCGATTTTTGCATTTTTTTTTTCTTAAAAAAATTAAATTATATTCTAAACAATTTTCCAGTTTTTTTTTTTTTTTACGATTACGATAATGTTTATTTTTGTCTCTTTATTTTCTAAAATCGAAAGTTAAAACTTAATATATTCGTCCCACTAGTTTCCAATTTGTATAAAAGCAAGAATATTTGGAATAAAATGTGTAAGTTTTTTTCTTTTAATGAAAATTATTTATTTCTGTAAATAAATCCAATTAAAATCAAACAAATCATTAAAACTTTAACTTTTTTTTTTTTAATAACCTCTGTTTCTTTATAAAATATTTTTTCCAGAAACGTGATACAATGGCGGATAAAGAAAAAAAATAATGAAAAAAAAAAAATAAGTCGTAATGACGTTTAAAAATTTTTTTGAAATTTAACTAAACAATTTTTCACACTTTCTGCATATTTTTCTTTCGAATTGTGAGATCTCAAAAGCTTAAATCTTTTTGAAAGGCAAAAAGAAAAACATCGTATGTCTTTATCAGACGAGCGCCATTGTTTGACAGACGACAAACTATTTTCTTTAAATTCTAGTTTTCGATGTTTGAATTAATTTAAAATAAAAAATATTTCGACAGGAATTATTTTCCATTTTATAAATTAATGAATTGATTTATAATTTTTGTTTACAAATCTGTTTTTAAAAGTGTTGATCCCGATTCTTCCAAACTAAGTCTCACCTTTTCATTCTGAAATGGGAGATAAGCGCGCGTAACTTGAAATCCATAAAAAAAAACTGCACTTTTCTTTTGTTACGATATTTTTAATTTAAAATCTATATTAAGAAATTTATAATTATTTAGATTCATTTTTATTTTTGTGTGTGTTTTTATGGAATATCTTATTTTATATTGTTATAAACAAATCTTCAAATTCCATCGTAAAATTGACCTTTTATACAGTCTTTTTATAGACCCACTCCCGTTCCTAAAATCTGCTTTTTTTTTTTTTTTCGTTTGTATATTTGACCGTTAGACTGGAATTTAAGAGGGTATGGATCCATATCGGTCCGGGTGTTTCCGATTTACGGAATGGACTGAAAATAATCGATATCGACATTAAACTATTTCCTTTGACTTTAAATTTGGGTCCTTTCTGTTAAGAATCGATTTTAATAACTTTTTAACAAATTAAGTGATTCATTTTGAAAGGCTAAACTTTTATAAAACCTAACTCTTCTCTTCGCATACTTAGTGTCGTCTGCTTTATTATTTTTTTTTTTTTTTTTTCACTTAAACCGGTATTCTGGAGTTTACTGACCGTGCTTTTTTTTTATTTTTGATAAATTTTGATTTTCAAGTTAAATTAAATTTGTACTTTTATCTTTGTTTATTGAATTTGTTTTAAAAGTAGAGAATAATGAATAAAGCTTCACCTCCCCATGGAAAGAATGGCTTTCTAAATACTGGCGCTCTTCAGCACAGTCCGTATTCTACATAAGTAACGCATCATTATTAATTTGCAAAATATTTCAGTAATCTTTATGATTAGCTTCCGATTGTTTCATAAGTTTCTAAGTACTCTTTTTTAGTGTGTCTTATTAAATTGTTAGGTGAAAGTACAAAATATATAATGGAATCCTCCATCCACATATTAAGGACTTTTCTAAATAATAACGTGGTTTTACTTAGACAACAGGACAAAAAAGTGGGCACCAAATAAATGTTACCAAAGGCAAGATAAGTTACTCTTCTATTTGTCTTTTAAAGTGTATTTTAACTTTTAAGTCGTTATAAAGTTTTTAACGCAAGTAGTGGTGAGCGCTTAAGTTAAAACGAAAAAAAAAGTGGCGCACACGAAACTGTCACCTATGGAGTCTCGATAATCGCTATAAACTTCAAAATAAAACAATACTGTTAGAAATCCATCCAATAAATATCATTGTATTATTTACTTAATGGATTACTACCAATATGTATATTTTTTTCTCTAGTTTTGAGCTATCCTCGAGATTCCATAGCTGACAGCCTTATATCCGCCATCTTATTGTCGGTTTCAATCGTAATAAACGCTTTAAAATAAGTTAAAATACAAAAGAAAAACTTATCCAGGTTAATTAGAAGAGTAATTTCTTGCCTTTGGTAACGTTTTCGTTGTAAAACTTGCTCACTGCTAAATTTTTTTATGACACTGTTTGCTGCGGATTTCGAGTTAGCTCTTTTTTCTTTTGACCCCCCCCCCCTTATACTTTAGGACCTTTTTTTGTGCATTTCTTAATAATCCCCTTCTATTGCGGCCATGTTTTTTTTTCTTTCTTGCACATGCGCAGTTAATGTAATGGCGCATGAGCCATTACATTAACTGCGCATGCGTAATTGAATCTCCCTCCGATTTAAAAAAAAATCTTTTTTGCCTTCGCTCGTGATGCTTTTGACATGGCGATATGCGATTTTTGTGATTTAGATTATTTCAAAGCGATCGCCACTTTTTATGGGAACAATGAACTTGCCCTTGCTTTTCTCAGAGATCACGGCGTCTTGCCAACCAAAGTTAATTGCCCGAAATGTCTCTGCCCGTGCACTTTCCGCGAAAAGGACCATCTGTGGAGGTGTAGGGGTAGTTCCATAACTCGGAAAACTCAAGAACGGACATATTGCGACTATGCCGTTTCGGATTACAAAGGATCGTTCCTTTCCTCGTGCCACTTCGCTCCTTGGAAACTGATCCTTTTTGTAAACCATTTCCTCAGCCGCCATTGGGATCACCGGACTATGCATAACTGTCTCGGATTGTCACCGAACACGACGGTCGTTTGGCGATCGTTTTGTAGCGAAGTGACCGATCATTGGATTTCGAACCAGGACTCCGAAGTTGCGAAAACCGAACTTTTGCACCAGTTTTTTATTGAAGCCGGCAAACTCTATCCGCCTTTGTCGGACCAGCAATATGTCGGTAAGCAGAAACAGGAAGTGGAATCGCCAACTTCCCACGACGATTCATCCGGTTAGTTTAAAAGAAAGATATTCCTCTCTCTCTCTCCCTCGTTTTTTGTTTTTATTAACCTATACTCCTTATTTATTAGCGAGTTTCAGGGATTTTCTCCGCATGACGTCATTATGACGTAACATAATTTTTTTTTTTTTTTAACTGTCTATGCATCTGAGATGCAATGCATTGCATCTCTTGCCGCGCTATTTTTTTTTTTTTTTTTAGTATTTTCATGTTAAATTTGATTTTAACGATATATTTTTGTTAAATTGTTAGGTGAAAGTACAGAATAGGGTACTGTTTCGGCGTTGAGTTCCATGGCAACCAGCAGAAAAAATAAGGTGCTAGTGCAGAGAGTGATCCGCTGATCCGCGCTATTTTTTAAATCGTATTTCCAAGTTTAATTAAAGTTTTAGGATTTTTTCAATTCTAAGGTTGAAGTATAGAATAGGTACAAAACACCCTCCCATCCCCATGTTAAGAATGGCTTTTTAAATAATAACGTTATTTACGTCCGGATCGGCGGATCACTCCCTCCCTTAGTCTCTCCCTCCCTTAGTCTCTCCCTCCCTAGTCAAGGCTGGCGCATGCGCACGTAACATTTTTTATTTACTGATGTTGCCGTAGTAACTAAACGTTGAAACTTTTACAAACATTTATTTTGAAAAAAAAAAAAAAAAGTTTTACTCTTTATGAATATTAAAAAAAAAAAAGTGACTAAACATTTATTGGTTATCCTTTACGGAGATGGTTCCGACGTCCGCCTCATTCTGAGTTCGGGAAGCGGCCGTCTGACGTAGGCGGTGTCGAGACAGAAAATTACCCTAACCCTAAAATATGCGATATGTCCCAGACAGATGCTTTTGACAAATATTGTGAAACCAATCGCAGAATTTTACAGTGTTAACTAACCACGTGGAACTATTCTAATCATGTGGACTGTTTTTTTTTTTTGTTTTTATTCCAATTATTTGAACTGTTTATTTATCAAAAATTCCAATTATTTGAACTGTTAAAATAAAAATAAAAAAATTCTAATTATTGGAACGGTTTTTTTTTCTTAAGTTAACAACTGGCCACTTTATTGAAGGGGTAATTTTCTGCCTCGACACCGCCTACGTCAGACGGCCTCTCCCCGAACTCAGAACGAGGGGGACGTTGGGACCATCTCCGTAAAGGTTATCCCATTTATTAATTTCTCACTTTTATAAACATTTGTTTTTAAAATGACTTTTATCGACTTTTTTTTTTTTTTTTTAATAGTATTTGCGTATGGGTATGCTGACAACAAATACCAGTTAAATTTTGCAAACTCGAAGTTTATTATAAAAGCGCTTAGTTTTCGTACCATTCAACAATGTTGTTCATCCGCACATGTAAATTAAAAATATTTGTAAAAGTGAGAAATTATCAGTAAATGGTTTAGTTTTTTTTTTGGTAAAACTATACAAACACCGTGACAGCGAATTAACCCTAACCCCAACCCTAACCCTAAACCCTAACCCTAACCCTAATCCTAACCCTAACCCTAACGCTGTCACGGTGTTTGTATAATAATACCTTTTTTTTTTTATATATATATATATATACATTAGGTTCATCCCCACAAATGTTAAGAACGGCTTTCAGAATAAACACCCTACATCTCCTGATGTTAAGAACGGATTTCGGAATAAGCCCCCATGGGGGGGATATTTGCAAAATTTAACTGATATTTGTCAGCATACCCATTCGCAAATACTATTTAAAAAAAAAAAAAAAAAAAAAAAGTCGATAAAAGTCGTTATTTAAAAAGAAATTTAAAAATAAATGTTTGTAAAAGTGAGAAATTATTAATGTTTAACTTTTTAAATATTCATAAAGAGTAAAACTTTTTTTTTTCAAGATAAATGTTTAGTTACTACGGTAACGCCAGTAAATAAAATGTTACGTGCGGGGAGGGGGAACTAAGAGAGCGACGATTAGATTTTTCTACTGGTCGCCATGGAACTCAGTGCCCAAGGAGTACACAGAATAGTTTAAACACCCTCCTCTTTCCATGTTAATTAGTTTCTAAATGTTATTTCAGCACAGTAACAGGGCGGACGTACACGAGTGACTCCCTCCCCACATTGTGAAATAGGCATCGACTACAATGTTGAACGCAGCGCGTTGCAGGGAGCGTTCGTTAAACCAAAAATACGTGTGTGCAACTGCATGGTCCCATTTTACTTACGCTCTTTATCAAAAAAAAAAAAAAATTAATAAAATAGAATTTTGGATCAGTTTTTATGACTTGCCCCAGCGTATTATAAGCGCCCCAACCTCCCCATGTTAAGAACGGCTTTCTGAATAACCCCCTCCATGTTAAGAACGGCTTTCGAGGGGGTTATTCCGAAAGCCGTTTTTAACATGAGGTTTGGGTGCTTATAAATACGATGGGGCACGTCGTAAAAAATTACTTTTTTTTTTTTTTTTTTTTTGCTCTTATCGAAAAACAATGAAATTTTATTTTCTTGAATAAAAACAAACTACTCGAAAAGAACGCGACTATTTTTGTTTTAATTATTTTTTATTAAAAAAAAAAATCTTTCAATTGCACGAAAGGTACGCGATAATGGTTTCTTTTATCTTTGTTTATCGCCTCAAATGCAAATCTGGACTTTAGGTACCTTCAAAATGTTGTGTACTACGTCATCAAACTAAACAAAAAAAACACGACGTCATCGTTTCGTGTGTTTATTGTAATTTCTATGGAAGAGCATTAGCACTATAAAATTTATTTGCAAATAACGTTATTTTACTATTATTATTTTAGAACGGTAAAATGAGTGCATAAGTTCACAAAAGTAATTTCTCATATTACGAAAAACTAAAAAAAAATCCTAATATATTTAATGAAACCTACTTTTAATATTTAAGTTTATTTAATAATGAATAAATATCGAAAATTTCAGGTAAATATGACTTATTTGATTTTTGCTAGATTTTTAAAACATAGGTGTGTCAACGGCTTAAAACACGTTCCTACGTAGGAACGTGTTTTAATGCGTCGATAATGTAAAGACGATTTTTGTCTCCCATTTTCATTATTTTTGTATGCTGTAAAAATTAAAAAAAAAAAAATTATTTGAAGCTTCTTTTAAATAGTAAAAAACAAGTTAGGATGATGATAATAAATTAATTACAGTTACATCGTGTTACATAGGGGAGGTTAAAAATGTGGCGCGCGTTGGAGGTACCTATTGGACTTGCACCAATTTTCCTGTTTATTTAGAGAAAAATCGATCGGGTTTGTATTACTGTACACATAGATTCGAAAAAGTTGTCAAAAAACAAATATATAACAAATGTTATCAAAGGCAAGATAAATTACTTTTCTACCAAACGGGATATATTTTTCGTGTTTTTATTCAATGTAACATGTTTATTCAGCTCGAAAACCATACAGTGTTTACCGGATGTATTGGAATATTCAAGATGGCGTCTGATTCTCTCTTTAACACGGTAAGTTTGGGAAAAGTGTTATAAATACAAAACCGGATAAAATACTGTTAAAAACTCGCTCAATATATATTACCGTGACACGTGACATAGGTTGACATATATTCGGCGGGTTTTTAATAGTATTTTGTATATTTGCTTTTATTTATAACACCTTTTTCCCAAACGTACGGTGTTAAAGAGTGTGTGAGACGCCATCTTGAATTTTCCAATACATCGGTAAACACTGTATATTTTTCGAGCTGAATAAACATGTTAAATTGAATAAAAACACAAAAAATATATCCAGTTTGGTAGAAAAGTAACTTATCTTGCCTTTGATAACATTTATTTGTTATATATATATATATATATATATATATATATATAATTTTTTTTTTTTTTTTTTTTTTTTTTGACAACTTTTTCAAATCAAATCTGTGTACAGTATGGCAAAACCCATTGAGAAACCTGGATGGCTAGAAACATAACACAGCATGGCCATGGCACGTTCAATATTGTAGCTTCTGCCTATTTGCCTATAGGGGTCCGACCGTGCTCGCCGATTTTTTTTTTTTTTTTTTTTTCTTATTTTTTTTCTTAATCCACCGTTTTTAACGATTATCGCATTCAAAATTGTCGCCAACAAGTAGTTTTTATGATATTAAAGACCTTATCCAATGTATTCCATATCGTTTTCATTCGTTGGTTTTTGCGCGTACATTGAATTATTGACATTTTAACTTTTAAAACATTGTTCTTGATTCAAATGGTCAAAGTATTAAAAATATCTGGTGCTTATACAGTTTAACAAACCTATTAAATACGAAAATAAATCTATGTACGTGCCCGTTATGGTTCTCATAAAAAGTTGCTTAATTTGATCAAATAGTAACTAAAAGTATTCAAATTATAAAATCGCCTCAAAATTTGTCAAAAATTCGATCGAATCTTTTTTTTTCTTTTTTTTTTTTTTTTTTTTATCTAAAAACAAAACATTAAATGAAGCAGAAAAAATTGTTGTAGGTATTCAATCTTTTCAGGACAAAATTTTAAAAATGTGTGGTTTCACTTAAAAAAAAAAAAAAAAAAAAAAAAGAGAGGAGGGGTGAATCAAAAAAAAAAATTTAAAACGTTTGTCTAGAATATTATATTTGTTTTATTGGAAAGAGCATAAAATTTTACATTAAACCTGCAAATATTGTACAAATTGAACCAATAGAAAAATTTTGATAGATTTTTAAATTGAAAAAATTTAACTCCTAAAATTCAATTCATTTTATTACATAAAAAAAAGTCTGCATGAGCGCGCGCAGGCACTTTGTAAACACTTAAAAAATAAAAAATATTTCTATTTTTCAAAAAACTTTAATAGTTTATTTTGGAAGTATATTCCATAAAGAAATTAAACAAACCACTTTAAAAAGAGAACTTACAAGTTTTGTATATTTTATTCGCAGTTTTGTGTTAAGGGTGTCAAATTCCTCAAATTCTGACGTACCTAGTGCGTTGCGTCGCGTTTTTTTTTTTTTTTTTTCACACCAAACAAGCCACAGTGCCACTTAGATGTAGGAGGCTCCTATCAAGAGCATAAGTTGCAGGGATACTATGTAGGGAGTTGAGCAGCAAGATGTCTGTTTACATTACACTTCTGCATGTCAGTACAGTTGGAGGAGCAGGAACCGAAGGTAATACGAAAGTCTTGCAGTTCTAGGAAAGAAACTATTAGAGTAGTAGGTTTTCTGACATCTAGGGATGTCTACTGTGTAGGGGAAGGGGGGGGGTAAGGGCTTGGGGTTCGTCGGACGGCGGAGCACTCGTTAAAATACTCGTAAAACAGGCAGAGGGATGGGTAAATTTTTACTTTAAGGTTTGTCACGTTCGTATCGAAAAAAATTTTTTGTATATATTTCGGTGTGTTAAAAACGAATTTGCTAACCGTTTCCGTCGCAGGGAAAGTTTTCATGATATGAAGACATTTTTAAAAAGTGGGTGATCACTTTTCCATGTAATTTTAACTTAAAATGCACCTACTACTTTCTGGCCACCTAGTGAGGGGGGCATTTTTTTTTTTTTTTTTTTTTTTTTTTTTTTTCCTGATTACATCTTTAAATAAAGATACGAGGAAATTGAAAAATAAAGAAAAATCTGGTTTGTATTACTGTACAGTTTCGAAAAAGTTGTCAAAAAACAAATGTATAACAAATAAATGTTACCAAATGCAAGATAAGTTACTTTTCTACCTGATTGGATAATTTTCTAGTGTTTTTATTTAATGTAACATGTTTATTCGGCTCGAAAAACAGTGCTTACCGATGTATGTATTGGAAAATTGAAAATGGCGCCCGACTCTCTTTGACACGGTAAGTTTGGGAAAAGGAGTTAAAAATAAAAAAAAAAACTAGACAAAATACTATTAGAAACTCGCTCAATGTATGTTAGCGTAACAATAGACTGATATATATTCAGTGAGTTTTTAAAAATATTTTGTATATTTTTTACTTTTAACTCTTTTCCCAAACTTACCGTGTCAAAGAGAGAGTCGGGCGCCATTTTAAATTTTCCAATACACCGGTAAACACTTTTTCGAACCGAATAAACACGTTACATTAAATAAAAACACTAAAAACTTATCCAGATAGGTAGAAAAGTAACTTATCTTGCCTTTGATAACATTTATTTGTTATATATTTGTTTTTTGACAACTTTTTCGAATCTGTGTACAGTAAAACAAACCCGAAAAATCTGTATACCTATACGTGTAATTCCTGGCAGATTTGCCGTTTAGTTGTACAAATAGCCTCCAACCCAGTTATAAAAAAGGGACACGTTGGGTCGTCACTGGTATATATCCAGAAGTTTGTTTACGTCTAATTTATTTTAGATTAACCACACTATTAAACAAATAAAAGGATTAAATGTGTTTTATTTCATAATTTAACATTTTTATTGTATAATTAAAGTTAAAACATTAAACAATGCAAATAATACGTTGTTTAACAAATAAAAAAGAAATGAAAAATTCAGTTTTAAAATTAAATGTTTTATTTTATAATTTAAATAAGATTTTGGTTTGATTTTATATTATTGAATGTCGTGATTATTTTCAAATTCGTACAGTCGGAAGCAAGAACGTTATACAAAAAAAAAAAATTGTGAGAAAGATTATAAGTGTTTAAATTTCGTTTTGTTTTTTACGATCATTTCCCGCATCATCGCATCCTATGTTAATCGTTTAGTGATGATGATGATGATGTAAATACTTTGCAAGCAGTTGATTTAAAAAAAAAATCAATCAACTCCTTGCAAAGTATCTACATCACATCAGCAATCACTAAACGATTGACATGCGGCGAATAATCGTAAAAACAAAACAACCCAAAACGAAATTTAAGACATTGGTCTATATAATAGTATTGGGAAATTTGAGCATTATCGACCATTGAAGAGGACAGTAATCTTATTTACTATTATATGATTAAAAAAAAAAAAACGTCATGGAACGATGTCATATCCGAAAAATCACGTAAATTATTTTTGCTCTTTTTAAATTAAGAAAATATAAATTTACGATTTTTAGCAATTTTAATAGTAAATGTATCCATATTATTTAATTAATTGTAATGATTGCAGAGTAATTTGTATTATTTATCCATTTCTTTATTGCGAACATCTTGTAGTTGTTACTCATCTGAATAAGAATTCCAATTAATTAAATAAGAAAACAATTTCCAAAATATAAAGAAATTAGTTTCAAGCAGTGGGGATCACTTTTTTATATTTTTTTAACGTAAAATGAGCACACACTCTATGGCAGCTGTTTTTTTTTTGGGGGGGGGGGGGCATTTGTTTTTTCGGGTGTGCTGAAAACGAATATCGCATTTAAATTACAACAATGGCCACCATTTATAAGATAAAGAATTACATCGCTTAATACCGAAAAAATACTTATTTGCGAAAAATTTTAATGCGATATTTGTTTTTAGTACACCCGAAAGCCGCTGGAAAACAAGTTTTTTAAGGTAGGTTTTGTGTTGGTCTACCAGGCCACTATTACGACCCCCCTCCCCCTTCAAAAAAAAATAAAGGTGGCTATAAATTGGGTGCTTTATTTTACGTTAAATTAATATAGAAAAGTGATCCTCAGTTTTTGAAACTATAATTTCTTCATATGGAAACTACTCGTTTCTTGGATTTTAAACGTTTTGCTTTCAGCACCCCGAAGACCTATTTGAAGTTAGAAAGATGCTGCACCTTTTACCAAAAACTCTACTTGATCAGTTTACATGATTTTTGTAATACATCTTTGTGCATATTTTTTTTAAAGTAATTCTAAATAAGCACCGTCTAACGTGCGATGAACTTGCAACGTTTCCCATGAAACAACACTATGTTTATTAAGAGGTGTATAAACGGAACAAGTTGATTCGACAAACCTTGTAGAATCAAACGTATGTGAAAATTATCACTTAGTTCCTGATAACATTGGGTACGAGAGAACGGATACCCATTTTTATTTATTTTTTTGTAACTGATTAATACGATTTTGTTTTGGTTTTTTTTTTTTTTAATTATTATTGTTATTCATTTGTGATTTGTATGTTAAGTTTCTTCCAATTGAGTACAAATTGTTAATTTAAGGAATATACATTTTATTTTTTATTATTTTGGTAAAACTTGCAGAGAATGCTGGGCACTTGATAAGGAGGTGGACCCCTCCCTGCACAAACGTTTGCTTTTCAAGAACGGCTCCCTTACGGGACATGCGCAGAAGGTTTTCATTGGTCTATTTAGCTATGCAACACTTTTTCCGGCCCCCAAAAATGCCAAATTGATTTTAAACTCCAAATTGTAGTACGTGTAGTTGTAGTACTAAATGACAAAACTTATAGTAATCAAAAAGAACATTTCATATAATGTACCATTGTGACAGATGACGCAACACATGGTAGTCACATTTAATTCGCTTAGATCAGCGACAATACCAGTGATCTGTCTAGACCAGACATAACATAATTTTTATAAATTCTTGTAAAGTTAACTTAGAGTTTTCTAAAGATCTTTTTTTTTTTTTTTTTTTTTTAATGGATGTCTTCTGACTCTTATGAATTTTGCACCGAAAAATCTGCGTGTCACGGAGTTATCTAATGACAAACACTACAATGCATCGTAGATGCATTTTTTTTTTTTTTATATAGGAAATAAGAATCAAAGTCCTTTGTCCACTCAAATAGTTGCGTAAGCATTTTCTTATTATAAATGCACAAAAAATATTTAGTGGAGAAAATAAAATAAAAATTTTAAATGAACAAATAAAATAAAAAAACAAGCACAAAATAAAAGTAAAGAAATGTAGTTGTGAAATGAAATAAAATAGCGCACCTTTTGCGCATGTCCCGTAAGGGAGCCGTTCTTCCTCATCAAGTGGCGAATGTCTTACGGTTGTTGAAAAATTAAACGGAAATTTAAATTTCTTTTGGTTATAAATTCAGTACATTTTTAGTCCTCAACAAAAGGAAAGTAGACCTGTAAATTCACCCTTGTCCGTTCGTCTGTCCGCACTTTTCTCAATAACTACACCTTGGAATTTTTTGAAATTTTGCACAAACATGATGAGTAAAAAGTAACAACGGATTTTCCGGGAAAACTCCGGAGTGGCTTTCGGGTTAAAATGGCTAAAATTGACACTTTTGTGCTTATTAAAAAAAAAAATTGATGCCTTGGGTTTTTCTAAATCTTTCTGAAAAGTTGTAACTGATTTCTATATAATTTGGTTGTCTATACTTCGCGATAACTCTTGGGTGTGCCCCAGGGCTAATAAAAACACTCCATTTTTGTGACTATTTTATCATATTTTTCTAAAATTTTCTGTATGTATATTTAGCAGTTTTGCATGGTGCTGAACTCTAATTTAAATTGGGGGTTAAAGGAAGGGTGGGGTGTCAAATGATAAACTTTTTTGCATAGTGCAGCTGCAGCACTAGAACTCAAATGTACATATTTTAAGGCCTTAAGCTGCACCGTTTGTTCATTTTCACCAGGATTTGCTGTCCCCTGGGGACTTTTGAGGTCAAATGGAAAAAGGGGCAAATGCTAAACTTAGTCTTTTTTTTTTTTTTTTTTTAATGCCTCGTTCACTGTGCACTAATGAACGGGGGACCATGCAAGCTTTGCTTCACTTGTTTACATTACGGCCGACTTGTCGTTCACACTCAACATGTCAACTTTTATAGGTTTTCGGGGATGGTGACAAGGTCGGGGGTGTCTATTCTGAAAGCCGTTCTTAACATAAGGAGGTTGAGGTTCGTTGTAAGCATACCCGAATACCTACAAAAGTCGGGATTTCCAATGTGAACGATAAGAGTTGGACTTAAGTAAAAAAAAAAAAAAAAAAAAAAAAAAAAAAAAGGTATATCAGATTATCTTTTTTTTTTTTTTTTTTTCTCGTTTAAAAATTAAATTGGGTTTGTATTACTATACACATGGATTCGAAAAAGTTGTCAAAAAAAAAAAAAACATAACAAATGTTACCAAAAGCAAGATAAGTTACTTTTCTACCTAACTGGATAATTTTTTAGTATTTTTATTTAATGTAACGTTTATTCAGCTCGAAAAACAGTGTTTACCGATGTATGTATTGGAAAATTTAACTCTTGGACACGGTAAGTTTGGGGAAAGGAGTAAAAAAATAAAACTATACAAAATACTGTTAAAAACCTACCGAATATGTCAGTCTGTCACGGTAACATATTGAGCGTATATATGATCAAAAAGTACCGATTACTGAAGATTAAAACGGAACGAAATTTAAATTTCCGTTCCATTTTTTTTATAACAACCGTAAAACGGCATTTTCCGCAAGTTTTACATTTATTTTTTACTTATTTTATTTTTTGAAAGACCTACACATAAATGTATATTTTTAAGTATGAACATTGTCAAGTTAAGCCAAGAAATAATTCGATTAGTATTATGATCGGGAGGGGGGGCGGTCTCAATAACCGTTAAGCAATAATTTGAAAATACAAATCGACACTTTCTCTTAACATTAAATTTGTTTTTATTCTGATATTCAATTCGTATTATGAAACAAAATTTGTCTAATTTTTTTTTTTTATCTGTTGGTGGTCATTTTTATTTATACAAGTTAAATTTTAAAAACAAAAAATTGAGTAATTTTATTTGTGGTTCTCTTTTAAACTGGTACGAACCGGTTTTTAAAGTTTATGCAGAGTTATCTGCCCTTCGTTCAACCGTCTGCCTTTGGGTGCGGCAAAAAGATCTCCCACTCCCAAGAAAAAAATAGTTGGGGTCGGGTAATGTTGTGGGATGACGAACATCGTTCTTTTGTTGTTGAGACATATTTGACAAATGGCGGCCATTCTGTAATTACGACGCAGCGATTGTTTCGCCGTCATTTCGCCATTTCTTCGCATGGGAATGTTCCCGATCGGAAGAGCATTTTGTTGTGGGTGACCAACTTCCGAGAAACGGGTTCGGCTCTTCTCGATAGGAAATCTCCAGGCCGACCTCGGAGTGTCCGTACGCCGGACAATGTGGAAGCCGTTAAACGGGCGGTTGCTCTCTCTCCACTCTCCTCCGCCCGGAGACATGCAGCCAACCTTGGAATATCCGATCGCAGTTTTAGGAGGATTTTACACGCGGAGGAGGAAAAAACGGCCATCTTGGATAATGAGTATCAAGGTGAAGGGATGGGGAGGGGAGTAGTCTATGTAATCTTTAAAATATTGAAAAATTTTCTTAAACAACCCCGATTTTTTTATAGATAATTCTGTTTTTGTTATTCGAAATTTCGTTTTGATGGGAGAATGAGATTTTTATTTATTTATTTTTTTATTCGTAATCCTGTTTTGGATGTTAGAATGTTTTACCACTTGTCCATTATGATTTTGTGTCGTTTTTGTAATTATCTACTAACCCTTATGTCCTTTTTCTTCCCTCTCTTCACCTTTTGGGGAAGGAGCTACTCGTGGGTTTAGTGTACGTTCTTTGTTCACGTGACGACTTTTCTCTTCTCCCCTTCCTCCTAACTAGTGTGGATTTTCAAAATGTCTGTGTTAATCTTTTGATGGGGTGGGGGTGCCTCCCCTGTTTATTCAAAACAAAATCGAAATTAAGTTGTCTTCCTTGAATTTTTTTTTCCTTGATTATTTTTTCAAGCAAGGTTCGTAGATACAGTTTCATTTTTATTTTAATTTTTAATTAAAAATTAAAATGCAAATTCAATTTCGAATCTATTGAAACTCAATTTTTCCCCAAACATTTTTAAGTTAGAATTTATCAAACTGATTTTAAAAACTTTAAATAACGAAATAATGTTTATAAAAATTAACAAAAACTATGGGTGCTTCTACTTTACATTGATCTTTTGAACCAACTCATTTCAGGTGGAAATGGCATTACGCACTTGCGTGTAATGGCGAAATTATTATAAATTCTCCAAATTACAAAAAATAATCCAGTAGAAAAATAATTGAAATTAAAAGTAGAATTTAACGAGTTATCGTATATTTTACTGTTGTGCTACTAATTCAGTATGACAGACAAGAAAAGTAACCCTTAACTTTAATGGACAAATTAAGGGGTCCACTTTTCAGCTTTTTTTATGCATATAGCACATCTACTGGAACATTTTTCGTAACTTTTGGAATTTGTATTAATTTTGGCATGACACGTAAGTACGTAATGTTTTCACCTGAAATGCGTTATGGTAACACTTAATGGAAAACATCTCTCTCTCTCTCTCTCTCTCTCTCTCCGTCCCTCCCTCCCTCCCAACATAGAGCGTGTGATACAATAGCAGTGTCAGAAATTTCGTGAAAATAGTGAATAATTCCACCCCATCTTTCCAAGCTTATAACTCCTCGAAAAATGTAATTCAAGCCCTAATTTTTTTTTTCAATTAAAGGAGTAAGGACCAAGGTTTTATTTAAAAAAAAAACAAAACAAAACAATGTGTTTTTTTTTTTTTAAAAAGGTTTTAAACTTCGGACTTTACAGGTAAATTTCTAAAAAACTGATTTTTTTTTTTGTTTTAAATTTGAATATATTATTTATTGACCTTTTCTCTTCAATTTGTGATATATAAACCTATTAAACATAAATTAATTATTTACTTTTTAATAGACATTTCAAAATGAGAGGCGTAAATTATTCGACCCCCTATCTTTCTAAGCTTATAACTCCTCGAAAAATGTAATTCAAGCCCTAATTTTTTTTTCAATTAAAGGAGCAAGGACCAAGGTTTCATTAAAAAAAAAAAAAAAAGACAAAAAGAAAAAATGTGTTCTTATAAAATAATGTTTTAAACTTCGGACTTTACAGGTAAATTTCTAAAAAACTGATTTTTTTTTTTGTTTTAAATTTGAATATATTATTTATTGACCTTTTCTCTTCAATTTGTGATATATAAACCTATTAAACATAAATTAATTATTTACTTTTTAATAGACATTTCAAAATGGGGGGGGGGCGTGAAAATGGGGGGGCGTGAATTTAAAAAAAACGTTTGTCTAAAATATTATATTCGGTTTATTGGAAAGAACATAAAATTTCACATTGACCCTGAAAATATCGTAAAAATAGAATCAATAGAAAAATTTTGATAGATTTTTAAAATTTAAAAATTTAAAAATATTGAGTTTAAAAATTGAAAAATATTGAGTTCGGAAAATTCATTACTGTTTAAAAAAAAAAATAAAAATATTTTTATTACTTTTAAAACAATTGTAATAGTTTATTTTGGAAGTATAATCCATAAAGAAAATAAATAACCCACTTTTAACAGAGAAATTACGAGATTTTTATATTGTATTCGCAGTTTCGTGTTAGGGGTGTCAAAAATTCCTACAAAAATTCTGATACTGCTAGTGATACAATGGAGTAATTAAATACGTTATAAGATGAAGCGTTGCTATATTGGGGGTGGAGCTCCTAAAAGTACGTTTTTTTACCTTGACAGGTTACAAAACCGTCTTCGAAATTTAATGGCTGAAAACTTTCTTTGGTATTTTTTTAGTTTACCGATCCCTCGGCATTCACCTAATTTGTCGACTTTTATAGGTTTTCGTGTACGCTGAGAACGAATATCGCATTTATTTTTTGTGGGTGCTCGTTTGAGCTCCAATTTATGGTCTCTCATTGTGAAACGTTCGCAACAAATATTCGTCTACCTATAACAACCGTCAACATCTTTCATCACTACCAACCGAAAATTTTATGACCAGTTTCTTTGAAACGTAATATCGTGTATCTGCTTCCCGGCTGACTATAACATGTTTCTTTGAATCTAATGTGAATAAATTCGGCATTCCGGCATTTCTCGATGCATTTCTATCGATTTCTAGCCGGTGATAGTTGATTTGGCATCCCTGACGAAACGTCTTCCAACAGATATTTTAACTGAAGAAATTTATCACATTCTTAGACGAATTATTATGCTTATTATTATTATTAGTAGTAGTAGTAGATTTGTACTATAATTTATAAGTCGTTTGGCGTATGAATGATACTTCACTGTAAAAAATGTTTTACTGTTAAGAATATTTCGCATAAAAAGAAAATTAATTTAACAGTTACAAGAAATAAATGTGACACATTTTTAAATAAAATTAATTCTTCAGTGTTATTTTCAGTTTTTTCTTTATTTTTTTTTTTATACATGAAATAAATACAAATAACATAAGTATTAATCATATTGCTAGAGAATTTTTAATAATGCTAACCATGCATTCATTAAATGAAAATCTGTTAAATAATAAAAATTCCTCTCAGAATGTGATAAATTCCTTCAGTTAAAATGTTGGAACATGTTTCGTCGGGGACGCCAAATCAGCTATCACCGTTTAGAAAGCGGTGAAAGTAATACAACAATGAAATGCCTCAAGGAGAAATATGCCGGAATGTCAATAGAAAAATTTTGATAGATTTTTAAATTGAAAAAAATTTAACTCCTAAAATTCAATTCATTTTATTATGTAAAAAAAAATGTGTGCATGAGCGCGTGCAGGCACTTTGCAAACACTGTTTTTTATGAAATAAAAAATATTTCTATTATTTTTCAAAAAACTAATAATTTATTTTGGAAGTATATTCCATAAAGAAATTAAACAAACCACTTTAAAAAGAGAAATTACAAGTTAGGTATATTTTATTCGCAGTTTTGTTTTAAGGGTGTAAAAAATTCTGACACACCTACCGCATCTCCCTCTCTCTTTGCCGTCGATGGCCGTTCAATAGTCGACCGAAGTAAAACATTCCTATGGAAATATCCTCATCTGGAAAGTTCTTCCACTGGCAATGAACAACCATAAAAATAAATAAATAAAAATATTAAGTTTTCTTTGGGAGGTGGGAAAACTTCCTGTACTATGAGAATTTCTCTTACATTGGTTTTGCCCCTAGCAGAATGAAAGAAAAACCAATCACAAATGACAACAGGCTCACTTTTTAAACTTCAATGCAAATTTTATTAAAGCAAAAAAGATCCAAGTTGCAAAAGATGCATCATTTTCAGCTATCTGCCGTGATGGGCCGATAACACCCCAAAGGGGGTAATAGCTCATCTTTGAGAAATTCTGGGTACAAAACTCCACTGACGAAGAACGCTGCAACAGGTTGAAGAGTTGAGCGATATCTTCCAAGATGGATACTGCAAGTCCGGTAGCCTCGAGGAGTGCACTGTAGATAACTGTCCAAATGACAGGTCAAAACTGTAGACCTTAATTTTGTCTCTGACAGACATTATATTGTAATGATGAAAGTCAATTGATTCACAGAGCACAACAGCGTGTGATAATATATAAATCGTGCAATATAAGGGCATTGGTGTTTGCAAATGAAGATAACATTTCGCCCACATTAGGGCTTCAATATGTCTCCGACATTGAGGCTGCACGCCTCAAATGAATTTCAAGCATCCATCTTCAACCCGAGTCTGTGTCAAAACTGGTGATCTGAAGGGATAAATTTGTCGCCAAGAACACCCTTGGCAGTTAGTAATAACAAGCACTTTGAATGGTTCAAACAAAATCGTGGGCGGACAAACCGACGAATGAGGAGCCTGCTTATTTCTGCAGAATTTCTCATAGTATTTTTATCTAACAATTTACGCTCTTCATAAACGTTTTTTACATATTTTCTTTTAAAAGAATATATAAAATTTCTGTGGACCCCCTTTAACTGAACAGTCTTGAAAAAAAAAAAATTGTACTTACCTATTTTCTTGAAAAAAATAGGAAACACTTATGTTGATAAATATTTTGCAAAAAAAAAAAATAAAAATTTTCATTCCTTTTAAAGGAAGATTTTTTTTTTTTTTTTTTTTTTTTTTTTTTTTTTTTTTTTTTTTGTCGTCTGTTACAATGCTCGGCTGAAACCAATAATTGCCGGCCTCTCCTGATCCATGCTTGATGGGAATTTCTGAGAATCCGGGTCAAATTATGCAAGAGTACTTTTTTTTTTGCATGACATGGGCTGTAGGTTCAAACTCTGCACGTAAATTTCTTTATTTTTTTTTCCATTAACTGCAAAGAATTTTATAAGACTTGAAAATTTACGTTTTTTATTTATTTTTATTTTTATTTTTTTCAGTGTAAAAGTAAATTGTTTCCATTTTTAATGTCTATTGAACAAGCAGCTAATCCTAAAGAAATTGCAAAACAATCTACACACATATTTAGTGGATTCAGAGGTTTCTTATATCTCGGTCTAACAAAACATTGGTATCAACAACCAAGCACAAGGAGTATGTTCGGCAACATAAGATAAGGAATTTTTGGACACAGTTAACTAATTGTAGCGACAACGAATAAATAGATAGTCGATGTTGATCAGTAAGATGTCAATATAACCGAAATTTACTAAAATAATTTTAGGATTACAAAAAAAAAAAAAAAAAAAAATTGGAATTATCAAAGATACAAATCAAAATAAACATAAAAGGCATGAAAGTAAACCCCCAAGCAAGGCTGTGTAATGGTACTAGTATATATATATATATATAATTTGTTGCTTACATACACCCACCCCTGAAATTAAGCAACAATGAGGCTGGCCAGTTAGCAGATAGGTAACCATTTTGAGAATGCTAGGTGTCGTATGTATTGAAAAAAAAAAATCCTGCATCTTCTATTACAGTTGAGCCACCATAATTGAATAAACAAGAAATTGGCAAAAGAAATTATTGTATTTTTAACAAAATGCGATTTATTTTTTTATCGATTCTTTAAAACATTTCTTATTTTATGGTATATTAGCAATATTGGGCTCACTAAAAGAAAAATTATTTGTTTTGCCATGATTTAAAAGTTTTTTTTTTTTTTTTTTTTTTTTTTTTTTTTTTTTCCCCAATAAAATAATGAAAATATATAATTATTTTTGCTAATCTGAAAAATAGTTAACATTATTCTACGACTTTAACATTTCAAAACACAAAAGATGAAAAATAAAACATTCAAAATTCGGATACTCAACTTTAAAATCTGATGCGTGATGCTTTTATTTTTATCTACAATCCTCATCCTTCCCACATTAGAATATATTTTGCTCAATTTTGGCTAATTATTTTAAGCATATTTGTATCCACAAATAAAGGGAATTTTGTGTATATATATATTATGGAAAAAAAAAAAAAAAGTACACCATTATAAAGTTCTTCTTCACTAATTAATCAGTGAAAATTTTGTGTTGATTAGATGATTACCTGATTTTTGGTAGATTTTTTAAGGAGACTCCATCAAAAAATACTTTTTGTTTTGGCCGATAACTCAGTTTAAGTTTATTTTTTTATTATCATTTTATTTATTTATTTTTTATTTTTATTTATTTATTTATTTATTTTTTTTTGAATGAATTTTAAACATAGGTCACAACTTTTTTTATTTTGTTATGTAACAATGTCTATAAAGTGCAACAGCTATTTGAACATGAGTTAACTATCAAACCGTATTTCGTTTCATGCCTCCAGATTTCGCATTTGCATTTCCCAAATTGACGTCACCTTTTGGTGGATATGTTATGTTTCGAAATAGGACCTACGATTATCAAGATAGCCGAATGATAAATCAATGCGTCATATTTAAAATTCCAACAGCCAACGTAAAAGTATCTTAATTTAAATTACAATTTCGTGTTTATATCAACAATAGTTGTCCTTTTCCAATTAAAAAAAAATCCTTTTTTATTTTTTTATTTTTATTTTTATTACTTAAAAAAAATTGGAATTGTTCCTCGCGTTCGGAATATTTTCTCCAAATGTACAAAAAGACTTATTTTTTAAGATGTTACCTGCAAGCGTTTGAATTGTATTTTCATATATATATATATATATATATATATATATATATATATATACACGGAGGGGGGGGGGGCAAAAGTAGGTATACAGTATTGAAATTATTGACATTTTATTGAACTGAAAGCTACATACCTTAAAGTAAAAAGGCATATACTTTTAGTCTTTTGTTTTTATTAATTAAATTTCCTTTCGATTAAAGTGCATGTAGTTTGAATCATTTATTTTTATTTTTTCAGTTAAATTGGCAATTTAACCATGGCCGGTAATTTGACTGACAAACAGCGAAAATGGATATTAAGACAATACTGGAAGACAGAAAATAGTGAACGCGTAAGAGAACAGTGGGTCAAAACCTTTGCAACACCTCCCCCAACAAGGCTCACGGTTTATCGACTGCGTGACAAATTTGAACAGACAGGGAGTATCCACAATGCACCGAGAAGTGGTCGACCAATTACTGTGACCACACGAGAAAATGAATTCAAAGTTGCTCAGGCATTTACTCAGAGCCCAAAGAAATCGAAATACAGAGCCTCATCTGAACTTGGTATTGAGCGTAGATCATTGGGGCGCCTGATGAATCGTGCCAGTCTAAAGATGTACACGCCTCGATTGATACATGGTTTATTGGAAGATGACTCTGATCGTCGTTTACAATTTTCTGAAAACATCCTGAGCGAGGAACTTGAAGGTAACGGTATTCTAAATAAAATTGTATGGTCTGACGAAGCAAACTTTAAATTATCAGGTGCCGTTAATCGACACAATTGCGTTTATTATGCAACCGAAAACCCTCGCATCACTATTGAAAAACAACTCAATCAACCCGGGGTAACAGTATGGGCCGGGCTTTCTTGCAAAGGTGTTGTTGGCCCCATTATTCTTCACACAAGCATTGATCAAACTGTGTACTTCAAACATGTTGCAGGATGCAATAATACGCCAAGTATGTGAACAATACCAAAATGATGACTTTTATTTTCAACAAGACGGGGCCCCACCTCATTTTGCACTCACTGTGCGAGCACTGCTTGACTTAAAATTTCCCAACAGATGGATTGGACACCGTGGCGCCATCGACTGGCTACCACGCTCGCCAGATTTAACTCCTATGGATTTCTTTTTTTGGGGCACAGTAAAAGATAAGGTTTTTGCACGCAAGCCTCGCACTGTCGAAAGCATGATTCAGTTCATTTTGGAAGCTTGTCAGGAAATTGATGCTGATAAAGATCTTTGTTCTAGAGTGTGCATCAGTGTTCGTTCTCGATTAGAGGAATGTGTTAACGCTGACGGCAAGCAATTTGAATACCTGCGGAAATAGGGCTTCCTATTACATGTGTTTCTTATTATACATGCTAATTATTACTTGTTTATGCAACATTTGTTTGTCTGTATAATAAATGCCTTAAACTTTATACGTTTTTTCTTTTTTTTTTTTTTTTGACCACTGTATACCTACTTTTGCATCCCCCTATATATATATATATATATATATATATATATATAATACAATGTTTAAATAAAACTGTCTATGTTCATGTAAGCACTCACTTGGTGCACAAACCAAGTTAAATAAAATATAAATCTTGTGAAAATACATTCTTAACGTGTGTATGTTTTGTTTTTGTTTTTTTATCAGAAATTCCTTTAAAAAAAAAAAAAGAAATGCTAATCATTTGTTAAAGTAACCCTAATAATTTATCTCTTAAAAATTTGGAGCACTGAAGACGTGGCGTTACAGCAGTTCAGGCCGATTCGATAATATTCATTTGGTTGATTGATGGTTTATACAAAATTCTAAATTGTCTTTTACATAATTTTCTTGATTTAAAAATGTTTCATTGTGGCCATTTGTTTACTTTTTTTTTTTTTCCTTGTGTTTTAAGGTCGCCTGAAGTTGGATAAAGCTGGTAAAAAAAGGAAACCAAAAGATGCTAACCAACCGAAAAGAGCAACAACAGCTTATTTCTTTTTCATGGCCAATTGCCGAGAACAGGCGAAAAAGGCAGGAAAAAATATCTCAAAGGTAAAAAAAAAAAAAAAAATGATTTCCTGTTTTCCATCCTAATTTAGTCTGATTCAAATGTGGAGAACTTGAATCTGAATACATCATCCATGTTGTTTGCATATTTGATTTGCGGAGGAGATGAAATGTGTAATTGATCGAGATCAATTTTTAATTTATGAACGCGTAACTCGAGATTATAAAGATGAGAATAATCAGTATGTCAAGATGATGATGGTAATTTCTATTTTTGTTAGATAAACATTGGAAAATCCGTGAGAAGTGAAAAATATATTGTAATACATGATACATTGTTCATTAGCGACAAATTACCTTGATCAATTTTAGTGAATCTGATTCTCTATTGATGACAAAGATAAACACAAGCTGAATTAACGTTGAATCTCTTTTAGATGCTTGGATTTATTTAAAGAAAATTCTGTATCCCTCAGATCAACCAAGGGAACCTAGTGTCCGCACTTAAAAAAAAAAAAAAAAAAAAAAAAAAGACTTAAGCAAATTGTGCTTTGGGTTTGTGTTAAACTTTATTTCTATTCCCAGCTTCCCAAAGTTTTCTATCAAATGTAAATGAAGATGGAGAAAAGTTAAATAGAAACTGAATTCTACAATTATTCATGACATATCAAACATTTTCATTGATTCCTGTTGTAAAATTTAGATTTGATTTCTTAAATTGTAATTTTTGCAATCAAAATTTAAGATTAAAACTAATTTATCAAAATATTTTTTCGTTTCAGGTTGCAGAATTCACGAAAGAATGTTCTGAAAAATGGAAGAATTTGAGTCCAGCACAAAGGAAACCATTTGACGAGAAAGCAGCAAAAGAAAGAGCGAGATATGAAAAAGAGGTAATGTTGCTTTATTTTATTTTATGGAAATCGCTTGATGCAAACAAAAAAAAACTTTTAAAAAAAAAATGCAACTTCAAGATCAGACTAATCAACAATAAGTATCAAATGCTATAGAATCTGACATGGGTAAACAGCAATTCTTTCCCCTTTGTCAGAAACTTCACTCATAGAATGAAGACTAAAGGACGAAATAAGGAAAACAAAAGTAACTCCAGATCCACTTTCTTCCTCTCCTTTTAGGATTTTAACACCTTCTTCTGAATTAACCTTATAAGCTTTAATCATCTCAGTACACCGATTCTTGTTAGATCACTTAAGTTATACAATATTAAGCCTGGTCAGTACCAGATGGGTGACAATTTGGGATAACTTGGTGCTGTAATGATGGAGGACATCAATCAACAATTACCTGCAAAACCTAGTGTCATCTCTCCTGACTTAAATATACAAGTGACTGGGGACCGGTTGTGAATTTGATATTCACATGAAACTTTTTGAGAAAGCCATTTCTGTCTAGAAAGAGTGAGTGCCGCTTTATCCATCTATGATGAATATCTCTAGCTTTTCTTTATAATATACTAGCGAGGGGTACCCAGCGTTGCCCGGGTGTTTTTTTTGGGGGGGGGGGTAAAAAAAAAAAGTAAGTATGAGGATCGAACCCGAACCCTTGAGGCAAAGTTGTAAATTAAAGTGTGGAGAAAAAAATGTGCGATGTTAATGAAAACACGTTTGAATTTATTTAATTAGTTGGATTAAGCAGGTGCCCATTTTAATGAGTTAATGAGGTCAACTGTGGGATAGTATTTATTTACTGCTGAACGCTTTTTTTTTTTTCCCCCCCACCCCCAAGATGTTATAGGAAAAAGACTAACCCACATGCGGCGAGCGACAAATATTGAATGTTTATCTTCCCGAAATTGAGCAAATTAAATAGACAGGCAAGCTTCGTTGTTAACTGTGAGATATTACGATTTCTATGTGATATAAAAAGTTAAGTGAGTGACCGCTTCTCTATAAAAAGCCTTTTGTTGACATACAGAAAAAGCGAACACACATACATATATACATTTTCGCTTATATATATATATATATATATATATATATATAAATATATAACTGGTAAGACAATGTTTCAAACATTGTGTGTTTTTTCTCTTGATTTCCCTTATCCAAAACTGGTAAATGGGATGGAGTTACCTCCCTTACATTTTACACATCTGCCTTTGAAGCCCGTTTTATCTGTTAGGGTGTTTTTTTTGTTGTTTTTTTTTCCTCTCCAACTTTTTACTTGAAAAATAAACAAGACAATTTATCGCCTATAGCAAAAAAAAATTAAAAAAAAAAATGGTTAACAGTCTTTAAATAAACACATTAATATTGGCTGCTCATATGATTGTCAAGTAGTTTTTTATTTTTAAATAAGTGAAACTTAATGATTAATGTGCTATGAATCAGTGAGAAAAATCAAATCTGTTGGCTTCTGATATATATCTTTTTTGTATCATTTTTGTTTTTCCCAACGTAAAATAAAATAGATTTTGCCCAGTGTTTAGGCCGATTGTGATTTTCATTTACTGCAAAATAACGTCACATTTTTAAGAACTTGTTTGAATCTTGTATTTTTAGTTGTACATTAAAAATTGAGCTTTTGTGGCAATTTGTACACAAAGTAATTTTTAAAATTCAAACTAACTTCAATCAGTCTTATCCTTGAGTGGCCTCTTGGCTTTGATAATGTGGTGATGCCTATGTAAAAAAAAAAAAAAAAAAATCAGTCATAATTGTTACCTTATTTTGCAAAACGTCTATATTCCCATATTAAACATTTTTAGATTTGATGAAAATAAAACTTTGGCTTCGAAAAGTAAATTAAGTTTTGGTTTCCTTTTCAGATGGCAGAGTACAAAGGGAAAAAATCTGCAGCCGATCCAGATAAGCCGAAAAGACCACAGACATCGTATTTCCTGTTCTTGGCAGAATTTAGGAAAAACTATGTTCCAAAAGACGGTCAAGAAAATGCGGCTCACAAAATGATTCTCAAAGAAGGTAAATGTTATTTTAGATTAATCACGATTCTACATTTCGATTTTATTTTTATAACTTTTTATTACATTTAATTTATTCATTTGTGATTTTTGTAGCTGGTGAAAAATGGCGTGAAATGGGTGCAGAAGAGAAAAGGCAATACGAGAAAATGAGTGAAGAAGAAGGCAAAAAATATAAACTTGCAATGGCAGAGTACAATAAGGTAAGTCTCTACTTTTATTCGATTTGTAAATAGAATTAAAGATTAAAATTTCTATATCAAAACTGAAAAATTCTCTAATGCTGTGTTTTATTGAAATCTGATTCTCCTTTAGATGGTTGATGTCTTTAGTATAAGTATAGGTGGCAAAAAAATCAAATATTTTTAAATCCTTAAAGGTTACAAATTTCTTATATTTTAGATAAGGTAAATATTTTTATCTGAGATTTAGTACAAAGAAGATTTAGCCTTCAAATCTAATGTAAACAAATTCTTGTTGAGCCATTCCATAATCAAATTCTACTTGATTTACACCATTAACAATTACTACACTACCACCTTATATTCATTAACTTTTATCCTTGAGTGGCCTTCTGACCTTGGTAAGTGGTCACTCCAAGTAAAAAATAATTAAAAAAAAAAAAAAAAACGATTACTGAAAAATTTTAAATAATCAATTTTTATTTAACATAAAGAAAACTTTGACTATCAAGAATTGTGCACAAGTGTTGCTTGGGAAAATTGGGAGAACCCAAGAAGCTTACTCATTTGACCCCTCGTATAACTAATGTTACTGAATTTTTAACTTTTTATAAATACTAATTGTGATTTAATTATTATAAGTAAAATATTAGATAAATGCAAACTGAAAATGGAATATAAACACTGCAAAGATTTTATGACTAAATATATTTTGGAAATAAAGTAATTTTTCTGTGCCATATTCATTTTAAACAAGGCCGATAGCCATTAGTCACGTGCTCTCGTGTAATGAATGAATGCGTGAATGTAGGATTGACATGAAATTCTTAAAGATAAACTAAAATGACTGAAAAATGGGCTGAAATGACTTAAATAAATAAAAAGTAAATGACTTAGAATGACTTTATTGAGCTTAAGGATGAATTGAATGACTTAAATGCTTAAAAAATAACTTGAATGATCTGGAGAATGACTTGAATGGCTTTGAGACTGACTGATTGTAAAGTGGGTGATCATTTTACATTAAATTAATAGAGAAAATTGATCCTCCACTTTATATCACAATAAGTAAAGCTACACTTTGATCTTGGCCAAAAGGCCAAAAAAAGGGTATTTATTTGCTCCCCCATCAAGCAAATTAGGCACATGGCCGATTTTTAACGTGAGGAGTAATGGGGAAATGGGGACCAACTCCCCGGGGAGTAGGGGAGCTGGATAGTGACAATTGATATGAACTGTTGCCCCTACATTGACCAAGGTCTTATGTGAGGTTGCCCCCACATATGGTCTTTGCTTGCAGTATCTGCCAGAACAGATACTACACTTTGATCTTGGCCAAAAGGCCAAAAAAAAAAAAAAGCTTTAAAAAACTACCTTTGATCTTAACCAAAAAGGCCAAGCACAAAAGTGTTACGGACCGACGGAGTGACAGTCGCTTGCATGCTGCTAAAAATAAGTGTAAAATAGGGGCATTAGTGTTTTCATACTAATTGGATTGATCTGATGCCCAGCTGAAGTATCTAATCTTTCTATTTCATTGATTAAACAAATGATCTGAGCATACCTATGTCAGAGTTTAAAAATAAATACAAGGAATGTTTTATGTATATTCTTAGAAAGATTGTGGATATTTGTAATCTAGATTAGATTTTAATGAAAACTAGTGCATACATTTTGTTTTTGAACAGAAATGTAGGGCAGTTTTGCCATGTATATTTTCTGTCTTATTTGTGTATAGCGGGGGGTACCTGGCGTTACCTGAGTGTTTGGAGGTGTGTGGTCAGTGGGGGGGGGTGTTAATGAAAACCTAAGAATAAGCGAAGTTAAAAAAAAACAAAACAAACGTTAAAACTTATCTGAAAAATAGGGGGGGGGTAATCAAAACATTAAGAGAGAAAAACTAACGTAAGGCAAACAAACGATGTTAAATGTAAAAATCTGAAAAAAGAAAACAGAAAAACGAACATTAAAACTTCTGAAAAATAAAAACCAAACCAAAAAAAAAACACGTGAAAAATGGCTTAAATAAGCCTGTTTCAATATTAAAATTTAAAAAAATCAGTGGGTACCAGTGTTTTTGGGTGTGTGTGATCGTTTGGGGGGGGGGGGATAATGAAAACCTAAGAATAACCAAAGTTTAAAAAAAGAAAAAACAAAAATAAACGTTCCGTGTAAAATGGCTTAAATAACCCTGCTTCAATATTAAAATTTAAAAAGTCAAAAAAAAAAAAAAAAAAAAAAAAGACATCTTACACCACGATTCGAACCCAAAACGTTTAATGACCCAACGCTCTGACCTAACACGACGTACATGAAATTGTGTCAGTTCTTCAAATATTTAAACTAAATCAGGTTATGACGTCGTCTGACGCATGCGTAAAGCCATGAGAGGACGGTTTTTGCTGAAAAAGTGACCTTAATTATATTTATACAGCATTTCTGTTAGTGTTCTAGATATCTATATTGTAGTTAACATGATTTACTAAGATTGGCAAGTATTATGATGCATTTTGACAATATTATATTTGCTTTTGCACACTATTTACTTAGCATAAGTTTTTAAAACAAATTTCCTTTTTACCTTTTCTCTATACAGAAATCTGGAGGTGGTATAACAGGTGGCTCTGCAGCCAAGAAAGTAAAAGTAGAGGATTCAGTAGATGATGATGATGATGAGGAAGATGAAGAAGAGGAGGAAGAAGATGAAGTAGAAGAGGATGAGGAGGAAGAAGAGGAAGATGAAGAGGACGAAGATGAAGACTAGTTCTTATTTTCGTGTGGTGGCAGCCTTACGAAACGCTTCAAAACTGATTGTACATTTGTAGAGTGGATAGACAAATCTTTTTCTCTTTCATTTTTTTTTTTTTTTTTTTTACACATTGGCTCAAATTCAGTTTCTTCAATAAGAATAATCCCATCCCACCAACTTTCCTGTTGAACACCAATATCATTCAAGATAAAGCTAAATAATAGAAGTAATTTTTTTAAGTCATTAATACATTTTTTCCTCTTCATCTTATTCCATTTACAGATCGCATTTCTCTTAAGTCAGGTTGTTTTCACTTGACTCTCATCTAAGAACTATCCAACCTCTACTCCCTCCCCCCACTTCATTTCCATATAATTCAAAGAAAACTTTCACATGATTTTGAACATCTTCATTTTATTTAACTCTTCTGTGTGTACCAGTGGGTTTTCATATTTCTCAAACCTTTCCCTGTTTGACACACACCCAACCTCAACTTCCTCTTTAATTCCTGAGATTTACTTGACATTCAGATTTTTCTTGAGAGTAAATTTAGGAATTCAAGATATTGTTTTTTCGTTTGTTTTTTTTTTTTTTAACATTTTTGTGTTGATTTCAAAATTGAAAATCCAATTAATTCTTTTGGATTTTCTTTGTTTTTCAACCATTTTTAATGGAGGTGCCTTTTATTTTATACATACATATTAAAAACTCGAGAAATCCTTCAGATTGAAAAAAAATTTTCTTGTAATTTTCAATTTTTTATTTTTTATTTTTTTTTGCAATATTTCAACCAATACAGTTCAATCTGTAATTTTTTCTCCTGTTTTTGTGATTTGGATATCAAGATACAAATCTGAATTCCTGTTTTTATTATTTTTGATGAAGAAAAATAAACCTATTTTGGAAAAAAAAAAAAAAAATGGATTTTTATGAATGTTTCTCTGTTTTGGAAAAAAAAAAATCTGCCTTTCTCGGACTGAAATGATAGTGTCTTATTTATTGATGTACTTTTATCATCTGGTTATGTTGGAAGTTAAGCCAAATGTATTTAAAAAAAAAAAAAATTCTGTTATGCCAACTACTCTGTATAGTCCCTTCCTCTTCCCTTTTCCCCTTCGAAAGAAACTGACTTGTTCATCGTGCGGGTACAGGACACGTCTTAGAAACAATCAACTTTGATGTAATTATTTATAAGTGAAACCTTCTAAATTTTCTACCATGGTGTTCACTAGCACCAAGAAAATTTCTATGGTTTGTTTACCTTTTCTTTTTTTTTTCATCTAAATGTTTAATCCTTTTATCATCAATGGTTTTATTTCCTAAACCCGTTGACCACTTCTGCTTGTGCCATCTTTTTTGTTTCTTAGTCCACGTGTTCCTTACACATCTCTATGAAGAGAAGAACAATGTGCAGATTTTTTTTTTTTTTTTTCCACTAAATAAAAATACAATTGATCAAAAATTACCTCTTGTCAATGGAAACATTTGAAAAATAAAACATTTCAATGTCTCTTGTAGTTTATTCTTAATAAAAAAAAAATATCCAAACAAAACTCCTTTTTCTTTTTAACTTTTGTGTCTGTGTGCTAACTAATATTGTAAGCATTTATATTGATTTTTTTTTTTTTTTTTTTTAAATTTAGTTTATATTTTTTTTATTTGGTCTCTGTTTTCGAAGGTAGCTGTGCAATTCCAGGCTGGATAACAGTTGGTCAAGAAAAACAGATGTCCATGAAATTCTGTCCATCAGAAAAATATCTGTTAAATCTGATGATCGGGTTTCTTTAGAACAAGGGAGCTGGGGAGAGATCGTTTTTCTAGTTGGGTTTGGTAAAAATGTATTTTAAATAACTAATGGAGGCAGACAAGTACAAGAACTTAGATTCAGAAAGACCAGACTTTTGTTGTCAAGCTTATAGAAAACAAAAATTTGGTAAATGTTTATTTTAACTTTAACAACGCCGACCATTCTAGTTTGTGTTTTTTAGAGGTTACCAGTGCTGCTGAAAACGAATCTGGCATTGCAAGTTTACTGTTTGCGTGGTATTAATCCCTGGATTCTGGGACTATTTTGCGCCATTCCACCGCTTTTCTTACACGATGCACTCCCATAGTAAAGTGACTTGTCACATTAGGGCAGGTCGGCAACTTTTTTCAGAAAATCAACATGATAGTTGGGATTTAATGTGATAGGAATCTAATTTTTGGTTATATCTTGAACAGAAAATTGAGCATTTAATTTTAAATATCGTGTAGAAAAATGCTGAAAAATCCATTTTCATAGCATTTTTCACAACACTGACTTTGAAATTTCACTATTTTTATAAAAAATCCAATTAAAATTGATATATTTATGTGAAATACATTGAAAGAAAAATAAATACATGAATTATAATTTTAATTATGAATCACAACTAGCAAAATATCTCAACTTTTACTGCATTGATTATACAAGAATTGTAAAAAAGCTAATTTGCAACTAAGTCTTAAATTTCACAATTCAAAAAGATGTGGAGATGTATTACACAATATAACAACTTGAACCATGTGTTTCAATTTTTTATTAAACGCAATAATATAAACTTATAATAGAACTAAATTGTTCTATATAATTTCCTTTTGAGGAAAATGAAGGTCTAATTTGCTGGCATGATGACTTATTAATGTGTCTGTCTTGCTTCCTGCCCATATACAACTTTTTGAGAAAAAGATCAAATTTGACCAGTGTGTGGTTGCAAAATTGATATTGAAAACACTTGTTTTTTATATTTTTGCGATGTAAAACTAACTATTGTTTGGGTAAATTAAGAAAACTAATAAAATTTAATGAATAAATATTTATTTACCTAATGGACAAAATCGTTTGAATGCCCTCTTCTCTCACATCCAATTTATCTGAGTTTATCATCGATATTATATTTTCCGGAAGTAGTGCAAACGCACTATATTTTGAACAGTTTAAAACTGATTTGGATTTCAGTTAACTGTTCTGTTCTCTGAATCATATTAAAATATACTATTGTTGGTTAAAAACAAAATATTGTCAGTTTTGATCTCAAACCAACTAACTGCATACACTTGGATGATAAATTTGACCAAAATGTTTAATTTATCATAGTGTTTGAGGATAGACAACTCTGGTCCATAAACGTTAACCTTGTGGCTTATTTTAGCAATCTTCCTTGATTCAAGGGCCCAATTTTCTAAGTTAACTTCTCCACAAAAAATTCCAACAGCTTACTCAAAAAGCAGCCTCTGGTCTTCACACTTAAATTATTTGTTTCTTCTGCTGTCAGATAATGATGATCGGGAGGGTCACTAATTTTTTAGAATTCTACTTGAGGCAAATCTTGATAATTATTGATACAAAATTTCCCCAAAGGACCAGTAAATGTTGTTAGGCTTTTTGTTGTTCCATCAATTAATTAAAAAATTGTTGTAGATGGCAGTTCTTCTAGTGGAACCTGAAAATTGGAAAATTTGCATGTTTAATAATAGAGCTAGATTACATAATAAATACCAATATATTATTTTATTTTCCACAAAAAAGAACATAATTGCAGGTGAATCTATAGAATTAATTTTACCTCCTTGTTAGGAGGACAAGTGCAGATTATGTTCCTTGTTTGACAATTTTCTGTCTTGCATTTTACTGCAAAGTCATCACTTCTCAAGACAGAAAGTTTACAGCTACAAGAAGACATATCAAACAGTCTGTCTAGCTGTTCCTTCATTTTTTCACTTTGATTGCTGCAAGAGATTTCCTGTCAATCTGTTTGGTCCTCTTATAGCAAAATATATTGACCTTCTGTCCTATATAATGTTACCTTCATAAGGACAATTGTGAATTGACTGCTTGCCGAATACTAATTATTTCCTTGGCAATTAACTTAGAAATCTTATTTTAAGTGGGGATAACTGTTTTTGAGGAAATAACTAAACTGCTTGTGAAGTTGGGGGTGCTGTTGGGTTGGACCAGCAAATTTTGTGAACCACTGGTTAAAACTGAACGTCGTGCTTTTACTGACATTTTAATCTGAAAAGTAAAATAAATAAATGGATTATAACTGAAGGAAACTGTATTAGGCTATCTTCCAGTTTCATACATAAAAAAATAAGCGCTAGTTATAAGAAATAATGAAAATCTTTGTAGAGTTGAATTAGATGTAAAGAAGAGAGAGGACCAAACCAAATCCGACGCATAGTAGTGTTTAGTTTAGACATTTTTAGCAGATTTTAGCTTCTCGTTCGATAACATGAATTTACTCAGATTCATTCTTGATGTAGCTGTGCCATTTTAAACGAACATTTAGAGTTTGAAAAACCAGTGCTTGTGCATCTGTTACTGTGCTATTTTTAATAGTATTTTCAAGTTAAATTTAATTTTTATGAAATTTCTGTTTATTAAATTTTTAGGTGAAAGTACAGAATAGTTTCAATACAACGTTCTTCTCATTAAGAATGCCTTTCTAAATAAATTTATTTTAGCACAATAACATAGATGCACAAGTAACGAAAAACCTTTAAAGGAGTTTCCTTATTTACTCATATTCATCTTTGTAGGTTATTTGATTTTAAAACTATAATTTTAGAACAAAAACACTGCTTAAAAACAATTATTCCCTAAAAATAAAAGAAATTAAAATTTGACACTAATTCTCTGCAAAGTATTTTTTATTAAGTAGAAAAACTTGAAAATTTACGTGGTTATGTTTCGTAAAGAATGTGTAGAATAAAATTGTATGGACTATTTTTTTTTTTAATATAAAACTGGAGTATTACCATATTTTAACAAAAATTTCAAATAGGATTTGATGTGAAATATTAGGTTGGCGCAAAAATAATGTTTTTTGACGTTCGTTTAAACGTCCAAAAAAATGCCATTAGTTTTGCACCAACCTAATAGAAAAACAAATTAAAAAAAGATTAAACGAATATGTTTAAATTCACTGCAGACACTTGAAATATAATAATATATATTTTAAACAAGTCTTCTCCGTTTTTCCTTTCGAAATAATTAAGCCTAAATCGTAATGTTTTCAAATTAAATAATAAACAAACGTTAATTTTCAATATTAATAACGAGCGTGTTTTGCGACGGTGAAATCTAAAATGTTTCCACATAAAAAAAACTTCCTGAAATGAAAAAGCGAACTTTGGTCGTTATTTAAAAAACATAATTTTGCCTTTACACTTAATATTTATTTTATTAATTCATTATCCTCACTTATTTTATCTAAAAATGTAGTTTAAAACATATTCTAAATAATGATTCCATTTTCTTAACAGTACGAATTGTTTGGATGACGGGACGTTCTTAACAATTCACTGAAAAACTTTTAATCGCTTCAATTTTAAGTCATTTCCTCAAGCAAAGATAACGATTTTGAGAAAAATATTTCATGTAGGTCTTTTCTATGTAAAACTCTATCATCACCATTGCCTCGCCGGGGTTCCAAAATCGACCTGCCCTATTGTCACATCACGGAGGAATCTGGAATCTTTAGCGACATTTGAAATAAAATTTTCAAAGAAAGTTAAAAAAAAATGTGTGCTTCTTCGTGAAAGTTTGGCGAGTTTTCAAATGTGGGCTTTTTTGTTTGTTTGTTTGTTACATAGTTTTTAATGCTCTTTAATTGATCTAAAAGGTTTTCAAGAGTGGTTTACAAAAATATATACATTTATTTATTTATTTTATTATTTTTTTTTTAATTAGGAGGATATTCAATTATATGTTGTCCAGAAAACTCGTTCATTTTTGCTAGGTAGGAAAACTGATCCATTATTGAATAAATAATGATTGAAAATATTTGATGACTGCACTAGCAGTATCAGAATTTTCAGCCGAGTCGCCATAAGAAAGTTGTTTGAATAGACACCTATCTGTCTATCAGATTATAACAATATGAAAACGTAATTTAAACCCGTAAATTTTGTTTCAATAAAACGAGCAAAGACCAAATTTTAATATCATAAAAGCTTTAATAGAGAAATAAACAATTTTATTTATTTTTCCTTGGATTTCTTCACTTAACATTTCACGGAATGTTGAACAAAACACTAGTTGAATCTTACGATATATATTTTAAATGGCAAAATATATAACTTACCTGGTTAATAAGTAAGATATGCTTTCTTTTAATCTTCCTGTATGAGAATTTATTCATATTTATGTATTATAATCCATGTATTTTTTAAATGGAAGGATTTTTCCAACACATATCGCGACAACGCGTGTCTTTCAAGAAAGTTTAAAGAAACCGGATGTTAAGATTGTCACTTTATTATCTACGGAAGCCTATAAGTGTAAAAAAAACACTAATTCAGAAACGTTAGTAATCTCGATATGGGATTATATTCCTTCAAATTTTCCACTTTTAAAGGTTTTCGGGGGCGCTGAAAACGGAAATAACCATTTATATATACGGCAAACGAAACTAGTAGTTTCCAAGATAAAAAATTTTATAAATGGTCACAAAGTGGGAGGTCACTTTTCTATAATGATGTGACGTCAAATGGGCACCCACTTTATGGCCACATTGCAATGAACAGATTTGGCCGTAATTTTAAAGGAATTTTCGATACCAAAGAGAGATAACTTATCGTCCTTTTTTTTTTAATGTTGGCGCGTTTACGCTATCGTACATGAAAACTGGGATCTTTTATTTTTGGATTTACACGGATTACGGAATGACGAGGATATGAAATGTAAATTTTTTTTTTTAATATCTTAAAGAAATACCTGAATTTTTTATTTATTATACTATAAATCTGCATTATATGGTATCGTCTTTTTTTTTATATCGAAAAAAAGGAAACCAGGAATTAAATATAAAAATATACACTGACCGAAAAATATTGACTGGAAAATTCTAAACAAAAATTAAGCTTCCACGTAAAAAAACAAAACAAAAAAAAACACGTGGTTATCGAAAAAAGAAGGATTTACATTTTGGACTTTACCGGTAAATTTACAGATAAGTGATATTTTTTTGTTGTTTTAAATTTGAGTATTTTATTTATTGATGTTTTATCTTCAATTTGTGATATATAAAACGTGTCAACCAAAATTAATTATTAAAATTCTCATAGACATTTCAAAATGGGGGAGGGGGTGAATTTATAAAACAACGTTTGTCTAAAATATTATATTCAGTTTATCGGAAAGAGCATAAAATTTTACATTCACCCTGAAAAAAACGTAACAATTGAACGAATAGGAAAATTTTGATAGATTTTTAAAGTTTAAAAATTGAAAAATATTCATCTCATAAAAATCAATTGATTTCACTACGTAACAAAATAGCTGCCTGAGCGCACGCACGCACGCACTTTGTAAACACTGTTTTTTAAAAAATGAAAAATAATATTTCTATTATTTTTTAAACAACTTAAATAGTTTATTTTGGAAGTATATTCTATAAAGAAAATAAATAACCCACTTTAGAAATAGAAATTACGAGTTTTCTATATTTTATTCGCAGTTTTCTGTTAGGGGTGTCAAAAATTCCCCCAAAATTCTGATACACCTATGACTGCACTGAAATAACATTATTTCGAAAGCCATTCTTAACACGGGGAAGGAAGTGTGTTCTGTAACTATTCTGTGCTTCCACCTAACAGTTAATTAAAGATATGAAACTTGAATTTAACCTGTTACCAAAAATGCATAAGCACCAAAAACACTTGTATTATTTGATAATATAAGAACTTTTTTTTTTTTGTTAAGTCATTGGGGGGGGGGGCACTTCTGCAGTATGAAGACAACGGCTATTATTAGAGGGCGATAACTCCAATTCCTTCTTGGGCAAAAATAGGTAACAAACAAGAATTTTTCTAAACAGAAAAATATTTGAAAACCTAATATATATATATTTGTATAAAAATGTATCAATATATAATTGTAAAAACATTTATTTAAAAGTCTGCATAAAAAATATTTTAATAAAACAATTTTGTAATGAAAGCAACATTGGGTTTTTATAAAGTAAAATAGCTTTTTTTTTTTCTTTTTTTTTTTCTAACAAATAAATAATTTAAATGAAACATTTTTATGAATTAAAGCAACTTTGAAGGGTCAACAACAAATTAATAGTTTAAATGATTTTTGACAGAGAAGCGCTACCTGGCAACAGTTTAGTGAAACGCACAAAGTAAAGATATCCGCATAATGCAGAAGTGCCTTTTTGTTGTTTCGTAAACACAAAAAGCGTTAACACTAAATTAAATTATTTTAAATAAAATGTTTTATTATTTGATAATACAAGAATTTTTTTTCTTTTTTCATAAAACAAGAAACGTTAAAAACAAGTGATTTTTTTTTTTTTTTTTTTAATTCGTTTTCCGTGTCTTTCGTTTGGTTTCATTACATAATCAACTGTATCCACTTTCGGTAGCTTAATTTTTTTTTTTTTTTTTTTTTTCCCGTGCAGTGATCTTGGACATTACCTAAAAATATATAAATTTATTTTCTTTTGGAGGTGGGGGGGGGGCGATCATTTTAAAACTATATCTACCTCAGTATTTTCTTTCATTTCCTATGTTTGAGCGATTATTGTGATCCTCTCATGTCGGGCATATTTTTTTTCGTTCAAAACAAAACAAAAAAAATTTTTTTTAAACATTATGGGATGTGTATTCTCTTTTAAAAATAATATCTCCTTCAATAACGGTCGTAAAATGTGTTTTCAATCGATATTTATTCAATAATAGATCAGTGTTCCTACCTAGCAAAAATGAATGTGTTTTCCTAAATTCCAATTATATAACTTGTAAATTTTTTAACAGGTTCTTCTGCAGTTTAATTAACTGTTTTTCCGTAAGTAACGCGCCGACATTAACCGAGCAGAAGAACCGTTTAATATTTCACACAAATTCTGTTTACATTGGGGAAGATGGAGGGACGGCCGCCACAACACTCCCTGCTACTCCACCGCCCCTACCTTAATGCATACAGAATTTGTGCGAAATGTTACACGATTCTTCTGCTCGGTTAATATCGGTGCGTTATTTACAGAAAAACAATTCATCAAACTGCAGAAACACCTGTTAAAAACTATACAAGGTATATAATTGAATATCCCCCCGCCAAAAAAAGGACGAAAAACATGAAATGTTTCTGTAAAATCGTGAAAACTTAATCGTTTTTTTTTTTTGTTTTTTTTTTTTACAAAGGAGCCACCACTTATCACGGCCCAGGGGCCACTCGAGGATAAGGGTTAATAAGGGTACAGTGGACAATGACGTATTAATTGTTAGTAGTGGAAATTTGGTAAATTGGATTAAGGGGAATGTCTCATCAAGAACTTGTTTTCATTGGACTTGAAGACGACTATATTATAGTCAGTCAGAAAGCAGGCAAACAGAAAAGAGTTCCACGTGTGCAGTTCTAAGAAAGAAGCTTTGTTCATGGAATCTACGTTTTGGTTTAGGCATGAATAAAGAGTGGAGGAAATTATTGATAGTGGTTTCAGTTAGACGTGTGCTTCTCATGAAAGTTTGGCGAGGGAGGGGGCGATAGATTGGAGCTCAGACTAGCACTTGCCATGAAAATAACGATAAAGCAGAGACAGGGTCGCAACATCTCTTCTGTGAGAAAGAGAAAAGGGCATCCCCCACTAGGCTACGAAGTTTATTTTGAACTCTGTCAAGGCAGGATAAACTGCTTCTAGTAGCTCCTGCCCAGATGTGGCAACAGTATTCCATCCTTGGACATACCTGGCTCTTATATAGATAGAGAATTGCATCAGCAGTGAGATATCTACTGGATCGATAGTAGGATTTCATAATTTTCCCAGCGATCTTGGCAACAGATTTATTGTACATGTTCTATTTCATAGGAGTAATGGTCAAGCCCAGAAGCTTGTCAAAACATGGAGCCTCCCCAAGATGAGAGCCATTCATTTCAATTGATACCGGATGGGGATCAGAGCATTGATGATGTAAAGACAGAAGTTTGGTTACTTTTAATGCATCTAAAACCAGTCACCTCTTCTCCAATTGTACCACATGTTCAAGATCAGAGGAGAGAGAATCAGAAAGAACTTGGTCGTTTATGGCCTTTGATGAACTGCTATAGATGGTAGTGTCATCAACAGAAATGTCTATGAATGATCTAAGGATATTATTTGTAAGATCATTGATGTAGATCAGGAAAAGAGTTGGGCCCAGGATGGACCCCTGAGGAACTCCAGTATTAATACTGTGAGCTTCTGATTTCTGCCCATTAGCTACTACTATTATGAACCTATCAGAGAGAAATGATTTAATAATTGGGAAGACATTTCCAGCTATACCATAACTGGAGATCTTGTGAAGTAAACCTTTATGTCATACTTTATCAAAAGCGTTTGATATGTCAAGAGCAACTGCCCTAGAAAGGAAGCTTGCGTCAAGAGAGTCGCTAATCCTATGAAATATAACCGTAAGCACATCTGCTGTAGATCTAGCAGAATGGAAACCATATTGTACGTCACTAAGAAGGTTATTTTTGCTGAGGTGGTTGACTACTTCTCTATTTAACACAGAGTTCAGAAACTTATTCATGATGCACAGGAGACTTATTGGACTGTACTGAGAGGGAGATGACTGATCACCTGAATTCTTAAATACAGGGCATATTGACGAGGTTTTCCAAGGTGTTGGGAAGCAATTCTCCTTAAGACAACGCTTAAACAACTTTGTAAGTATGGGAGCTAGTTCTGGTTGAAGCTTTTTTAGCACTATAATAGGAATGCCATCAGGGCCAGTTGCTTTACTGGAATCGCATACAGTATTTTCTGATACAGGAGGAAATACTAGAGGTTGACGGCCTTGGTCGCATAGTGCAGAATTAGCTGCAAAGTTCTTGACAAAGAGTTTGGCTTTATCTGATGCTGACGAGATTACTTCAGGTCCATTGATGATAGTTGGGATAGAGCACACGCTTCTGTTAAGGCTCCTGTTTACTATTTAGAAAGGTATAAGTTATTGACCCCTGTTCGGCCGACCCCCCCCCTTTATTGACCGTTCTTGAAACTAAAATACCACGCATTCGCCTCATGTCACTGTCATGCAGAAGTGGCAGAAGGTTTCTTTAGCACCATAGTCTAGCTCCGATAATCACTTAAAAATCGAAAAATAAAAAAAATACTAATAGAAAAATAACTAATAAATTTTAGTAATTTTGCGAAAACTGGTGGGAACCAAGCTGCTGCTCAGCTACTTTGGACTTAATGGACTGAGCATATAACTCTCTTGCGTTCTTTATTACTCATTTACAGTGGTTGCAATTAAAAAGTATTAAAAACTATGTAATACACATAAAAGAAAATGATCACTTTTTTTTAAACTTTCTAATTTCAAATGTCCGCTAAAGATTCCTCCGCGATGTGACAAGTCACTTTACTATGCGAATGCATCATGTAAGAAAAGCGTTAACGAAAGTGGTGAAATGGTACAAAATAGTCCCAGGGTTCAGGGGTTAATACCATGCAAACGGTAAATTTGCGACAGATTTAAATACCAGATTTGTTTTCAACGACTTTGATAACCCCTAAAAACACAAACTAGAAAGGTCGGTGTTGTGTTAAAGTTAAAATAAACATTTACCCTAAAATTAAACCGAATTATACAACATTAGATTTTCGCAAAATTACTAAAATTTATTAGTTATTTTTCTATTAGTATTTTTTTTATTTTTCGATTTTTAAGTGATTATCGAAGCTAGACTATGGTGCTAAAGAAACCTTTTGCCACTTCTGCATGACAGTGACATGAGGCGAATGCGTGGTATTTTAGTTTCAAGAACGGTCAATAGAGGGGGGGGGTCGGCCGAACAGGGGTCAATAACTTATACCTTTCTAAAAGTTTGTACAAAGACAATCCCTTGGAAGGGGTTTTTGAACAAATAAGGTAACTCTATCCTTTGTAACTGTGCAAAAACACTATATTGAAAAAAAAAACAAACAAAAAAAAACAAACAATGTTATTACTAAATTTCTATAAATTTTTATAAATAACAACTTATCTTTTTGTTTAGTGTTAGGTGAAAGTACAGAATAGTTACAATACACCCGCCAGCCCAGTAACATAAGTGCATAAGTACAAATAAAGTGATTTTTAATATCGTGTTCAGCTAAATCCATAACAAGCGGCACTTGAATGAATGGTTTATTTTATTGACACTACACCGTAATCACGTGATTAAAATTTTAGCAGACAAAAAATTGGGAGACAAAAGAGTCACGAGTTCCAAAAACTTCTATATTAAAATTATATTTTGCTACATTGACAAACAAAACTTATATTTTGATATATGTTTATACAATCCTACTGCGAAAAAAAGAAAAACTATCTTTGTAATTTTGGTTGGTTGGTTGGTTGTTTTTGTTTTACGGCATATCAACCCTTTTCGGGTTATTTAATGCCGAATCCAAAGATTTTGAAGAAAATTTTTTTTTAATAGAATATATTTGTTGTTTTCACGTCAGTTTCTATTTAACCCATAGTTGGGACCGTAACAGGTACTACCACTCCGGGTCAGAGTGGACCTGGGAGCAATGGTAATTAAAGGGTGGCTCCACACTCCCCAAAGCCCACAAGCTGGGGCCTCACCACTGGATATAGTTTAAGGTCATATCCAGGACCAATACTATCTTTGTGTAAAAAAAAAAAAAAAATTATTATTAAACCTAAATGTTTCGTGTTTTTATATTTTGATATATGCTTATACAATCTTACTGTGAAAAAAAACGAAAACAAACCAATCTTTCTGTGATACTAGTGCACTAGATGTGTCAGAATTTTTTTGGAATTTTTGACACCCTTAACACAAAACTGCGAATAAAATATACAAAACTCGTAGTTTCTCTTTTCAAAGTGGTTTGTTTAATTTCTTTTTGGAATATACTTCCAAAATAAACTATTAAAGTTTTTTGAAAAATAATAGAAATATTATTTTTTATTTTTTAAAAAACAGCATTTACAAAGTGTCTGCACGCGCTCATGCAGCCTTTTTTTTTTTACGTAATAAAATGAATTGAATTTTATAAGTTAAATTTTTTTCAATTTTTTCAATTTAAAAATCTATCAAAATTTTTCTGTTGGTTCAATTTAAAATTTTTTTTTTTTTTTTTTTTTTTGCAGGTTTAATGTGAAATTTATGCTCTTTCCAATAAACCGAATATAATATTCTAGACAAACGTTTTTTTAATTACCCTCCCCCCATTTTGACATGTCTATTAAAATGAAAATAATTAATTTTCACACCTCAGATTTATATATCACAAATTAAAGATAAAAGATCAATAAATAAAATAATCTAATTTAAAACAACAAAAAAAAGAATAGTTTTGTGTAAATTTACCTGTAAAGTCAAAAGTTTAAAACCTATTTTTTGAAAACCATGTTGATGTTTTTTTTTTTAAGTGAAACCTCACATTTTTTAAATTTTGTCCTGAAAAGACTGAATGCCTATAACAAGTTTTTCTGCTTCATTCAATGTTTTTTTTTTTAGATTAAAAAAAAAAAATCACTCCATAAAGAAGAAATAAAATGTATTAAATCAAAAACTCATGTATTTCTTTAAGAGAATAAAAAAATAGAAAATCCGTCAAGTAGTTTTTTTTTTATCGGCAAAAACTGATAAGTGAAATGTGATCATTTTTCAAGTTACAATGGCCCAACTTTTGTTTGCAGCAAACACATGCCAGAAATAGAAAATGAGATTATTTCTGGCGCTTACAGGCCAGCATAGTCCTCAACTCTAAGAAAGGGAGACGGTTGTCTCCCCTTTTTTTCCATTCATGACGAGCTTAATTTGTGGTATTTTTAAATCGTTGCTTAAAAAATTATTTTATTTAAAAAGTACATTGAATATAAAATATAAATATGGATAAATTCTTAACAATGAATAATGGAAGTACCCATTGATTAGTATTTTTTATAGGTAAGTGATTTTTTGGAATTTATATATATTTATTATATTCAGAGTAAGTTAAAATTTGTTGATTTTCTTGAAAAATCTTTTTAAACAAACCCGATTAAAAAAAAAACAATTATTGCATAATTTGCCATTAAACCTGTTATTATTTTAAAATTTGGTCTTTGTTCCTTTTATCGAAAAAAAAATTAGGGTTTAAATTACATTTTTCAAGTAGTTATAAGCTTGAAAAGATAGTAAGTCTAATTATTCCAGTGTTTATCACAAATTTCTAATGGCGATTTCTGACACTGCTTCTAGTGCACTTCTTGACCCGTGCTGAAATAATAACATTATTTAGAAAGCCATTCTTAACATGGGTAGGGGAGGGTGTTTTGTACCTAATCTGTACTTTAACCTTACAATTTAATAAAAACAGATATCATAAAACTTTAATTAAACTTGAAAATACTATTTAAAAAATAGTACGGATTAATAAGTGCACTAGCACCCTTACTGGAAAAAAAAAGAAAGAATTATTCTTAAACCGCTATAAACGTTTCATTTTTTAAAAATTCTATTTTGCTTGTTGCGGTGTGGCAAAATAGGAAAAAATGAATTGTTTTGAGGAAGAAATGAACAACGCGTTAAATTGAATTAAACGAACTAGAATTTATTTTGTGAAGAAACACATGAAAGAAAAGGGTACAGCACGTGTTTAGTTTGGTGTGCGTCTCTCGCTGTTAACTTGTGAGAAGGAAAGTCTATTGTTGTATAGAGAGAGAGAGAGTGAGAAAGTCAATCCAGTTTGGCGTGCGTCTCTCGCTGTTAGCTGGTGAGAGGGAAAGTCTATAGTTTGGCGTGCGTCTCTCGCTGTTAACTGGTGAGAAGGAAAGTCTATTGTTGTATAGAGAGAGAGAGAGTGAGAAAGTCAATCCAGTTTGGTGTGCGTCTCTCGCTGTTAGCTGGTGAGAGGGAAAGTCTATAGTTTGGCATGCGTCTCTCGCTGTTAACTCGTGAGAAGGAAAGTCTATTGTTGTATAGAGAGAGAGAGAAAAAGAGAAAGTCAATCCAGGCCATGGAGATAGAAAGTGTGTAAGGTGTACGTACTGTCTGTTAACTCTTGCCCCACGCATAGTCGCAGGTGGCGCGCACACACCCCGAAAGGGAGGCAGATGGTCCGTCGATCGCTTAGGTTGGAAGGCGACTCGAGAAAGGCTGAACAGCTCAAGTCTCTTGCTTCTATAGCTGTTTCTGGTGATCTTTTGCGCATGTGTGAATTTCCTTCAAAGGGGAAGTGACGTTGTCCATGTGTGCGTACATGTGCGCATACATGTGTGTGTACGTTAGCGTGTGTGTGTATGCACATGAATGTGAGTGTATGTACGCGAACGTGAATATATCTATGTGTGTGTACGTGCGCGCATATGTTTGTGTGCGCGTATGTGTGTGACAAGAAAAATGACTTAAGATGTGAACGCGTGTTTTTGTGCAAGACTAGAAAGGGCTCGTACATGCTACATTGACAAACTAAAAGGCACTTTTGCATGACAGTGACATATTAGCAACAGAGACGAGTTATCGGCCCCTGTTCTTCGAAAGAGAAATGACGTCTAGCGGCGCGGCCATTATGTGAACCTCAAACATAAACACGTGTTTACGCTAACGCAAAAATTTATAACAAAATAAATAACATAAAAATATATGAAAATCAAAACATTTATTGAATAAAAAATGTATCAAAATATAATTTTAATGTATGAATATAATTTCTTTTCAATAAGTGATTCATAACTGAAAATGAAATAATAAATATAAAAACACGAAACATTATTAGATTGTTTTTTTGTGTGTGTTTTTCTACGGTAAGGTTGTATACAAATGTAGCAAATTTATAATTTTAAAAACATGAAACATTTATAGTTTAATAATAATTTTTGGCGCTTATGTCAACGGATCATTACATCTAAGGGAGATAACCAGCATAGATATAGCAAAAATAAGCATATTTTGCAAGATATAATTTGGGACGTTGCAATAATCAGCAGAAAATGAAAGAATGTTAAACGAAAAAAAAAAATAATAAATAAATAAATAAATAAAAAGGGAGAGAGAAAGAGAGAAATGATTACACGAATACTGTACCTGCAAGCGCTGGGTGAAGGTGAAGTTAGTCCCGGAAATTTCAACAAAAAGAAAACCAGTTAATAATCAAGGAACTTAAAATAAAACAATGTTAAAAAACAAAATAAACTTATTAATTAACGTAAACAAAACAACCTGTTACAATGAAACGATGTTGATTAATCAACAACAAAAATTAAATAAACATGTTAATTAATGGAAATGAAAAATCATATCACATATTGCTCCCTCCCTGATGGCAATATTATACGAGGAACACCCTTACCACGGTTTCAAGCAAGTTTATTTAATTTTTGTTTTGGATTAATTAACATCGTTACATTGTAACAGTTTACTTTTGTTTTGTGTAATACGTTAATTAATAAGTTTATTTTGATACTTAACGTTGTTATATTTTAAGTTTGTTGATTAACTTCGCTAACTTGTTTCCTTTTTGTAAACTGCTTCAGTAATTTCCGGAACTCGGCTACAGTAATCGTGTAATTATTTTTTTATTTTTTTGAACATTCTTTCCTTGTTCTACTGATTATTTCAGCATCACAAATTATATCTTGCAAAATATGCTTATTTTTGCTATGTCTATGCTGGTTATCTCCCTTAGATTTAATGATCCGTTGACATAAGCGCCACTTTTGTTTTGTACAGAAAGATTGTATAAAAATGTAGCAAAATACAATTTTAGTTTGCACGCACTTATAGAAAAGGAAGAGTTATCGACCCCTGTTCTTTGGCTGATAAATGAGATCTGGCGGCTGTTCTTGAAACTAAAATACATACATTCGCCTCATGTCACTGGCACGCAGAAGTGCCAAAAAGCCAAAATAAATTCATGCATTTTTTTTTAAACCTAAAGACCATAACTTTAGTAAAGGTATTTTAATTTAAAAAATAATAATAATAATACATTTCCAGACGGAATTAAATAAATAAAAAAACAAACAATGTGTTCATTATATTCCCTGATCATTATTTGATAAATACTGAAAATTTCATTAAAATTGGTTAATTTCCTGATTTTTAGTGGATTTTTAAGTAAAGGGAGGGGTCAAAATGTTTATACATTTTTAGCATCGGCATTCATTTTGCACGTACCTAGTAAAAGGAGAAATAAAGCACAAAGGGAGATAAATGCCTATGAACACTTTAATATAAGAAAGCCCCTATTCATTATAAAAGTATTTCATAGTTTATTTTCTAGAAACCCTGAAATTGCGCGATTAACCTACTCTTGGGACGATTCTTTCCAATTTCTTGATTTTATGAGCGCTAAAAAACGTCAGTCTAAGCCTTCCCCCCCCCTCTGATACCTTGATGGCGGCCAAATGATGAAAATGGCTACATTATAGCCACAAATTTCTAAATGGCTTTGTTTCCCAAACTGTTAAACTGAATAAATAAAAGATCTGATTTGGTTATTTGTGAAACCTTGCTCCTTTTCATATTTTCTCTATATATAACTTTGCTTTTTTTGTTGTTGTTGTTAGTTTCTCTCTCTCCTTAAAGACAAGACGTATGTCATTCTAAATATATACAGGATGAGTCACGGGAAACGAATGCTCTCCTCGCAGAGTTTTGTTTTCTTAAAAACATCCGTTTCCCGAGTTTTGTTTTCCTTAAAAACATCCGTTTCCCGTGACTCACGAAAAAGAAACAAAGAGTAGGAGAATGTTTATATAGACTTAGCCATAAAGAAAGTATAAGACAACAAAGTTTAATTAAACCGACATCTTTTACTAAAAAAAAAAAGGACGACATGAATAATATTATTATTAAAAAAAATACAGTCTCAGAAACGTTGATGGGAAGGGGAGAGAGGAATGATGGAAGTAGTAGGATTAGTAAGGGAGTGAGTAATAAAGTTATTAAGAGGTGAAGGGTGAAGATGAGCCATACGTAAATGGGAGAAAGAAGGGGAGAAGCCATTATAGAACTAAAGAAAAAGAAGGAAAGAAACAGAGATAGATAGAGTAAAACTGTTCAGCCACTCTACACGTAAACAACTAGACGTACGTACACACTCATCTTTATAGAGGGTGAGTCACAGGAAACGGATGTTTTTAGAACGCTCCTTGCTCTCCGTGAGTAAGGGATAGGGAGTGAGGAAGGTAGTCTTTAAACCTGCTTTAGATGCCGTTTAGTTTGACGTTGGTATTTGTGTATCTTTTACGTTAAATTTTGTTTTAGTTATTGATTTTGCATTGGTTTTTTCTCTTCAGTTCATTGCCCTCATGTTGCCGTGGACTCGTGAACACCGTGTGTTTGTTTATGACACTTATGTGAAAAATGGTGAATCAGTGATAAAAACCCAACGTCTCTTCAAACGAAAATTCAACAGCGGTTGTCAGGGTAATGTACCAAGCCGCAATACCATTCTTAGATGGGTTAGTGCACTAAGAACGACTGGGTCATTATTGAAAACCAAACCACCCGGCCCTGCTTTTACCGCCAGAACACCAGGAAATGTGGATCGGTTGAGAGAGGCCATCCTCCGAAGTCCCATGCGCTCTGCTAGGCAACACTCTGCAGAACTGGGAATAAGTCAGAGCACTGTGCAGCGAATCTTACATAAAGACCTAGCCTTTCAGCCATACAAAATCACACCCGTTTCCCATGACTCACCCTGTATAAATAAAAACTTTGATTCCAACGTGGGTAAGAAATTGCCGAGTTCCTCGGTATATTATTTTGATTTTAAACCTTACTTTTGTGTAATTATTTAAAAAAAGGTGCTAGTGCACTTTAATGATCCGCGCTATTTTTTAAATCGTATTTCCAAGTTTAATTAAAGTTTTATCATGTTTTTTTTTTATTATTCAATTGTAAGGTTAAAGTAGAGAATAGGTACAAAACACCCTCCTCTCCCCATGTTATGAATGGCTTTTTAAATAATAATGTTATTATTTCAGCACGGATCAATCCACTCCACTGCATTTAGTACCAAAAAAAAAAAAAAAAGGTAAATTTTTACAACGTGCCCCTGCCCCACTGCTCCGCTCCAGCCTATTATAAACACCCCACCTCCCCATGTTAAGAACGGCTTTCGGAATAACACTCCCCTAACCTAGAAAACCGTTCTTAACATGGGGAGGTTGGAGGGGGGTTATACTACACTGGGGCAGGTCGTAAAATATAGTATTTTTTCGGTATTATTATACAAACACCGTGACAGCGTTAGGGTTAGGATTAGGGTTAGGTTTAGGGTTAGGGGTAGGGTTAATTCGCTGTCACGGTGTTTGTATAGTTTTACCATTTTTTCTAAGCTGCTTAAATAAGTACCTGTCGCAGACGAACCTCGTTATGAAAAATCTGAACAGTTAGGTCACGTGACACGTGACAGCGGTGCTTGTTTCATTGACCTTTTTTACGTTGACTTATATTGCCTTTGGTTGCAATTATTTATTTTCACTTTGTTGTTTCACATTTTCGTTATGTTTATAGTAATAAATGTTCGAAATTTCTTGGAATTTTAATCTTCTTTAATTCTTTGAATTGTTTTTTTTTTTTTTTTTTACGTTTAGCTTAACTTACTTTTATATTTCACCATTTCGTTTTTTAGTAATTTGCTTCTCTACATTAAAAACCGACCTTGTGTCTAACTCTGCCCTCGTGGGGAGGCAAGTAAAATGGCGTCTGAAAAACGTTTTTCGACCCCAATAAAAGCTTTACAATACATTCAAACCCTGAAGAATTTTCGCTATGCGCCCTTGTTCTAAGTTAACAACTAGTCACACTACTTGTGTTTCAATCTTAAAAAAAAAAAAATAAAAAGCACTTTAAAATAGTAAAAACACTAAAGCGTTTGTTGTCTTTTTTTTTTTTTTTTTTTGGAAAGGGGTCGTGGTTTGAGGCGCCACTATTATTCCAAAGAACCAGCTATGTAAACACTGCAATATTTTTCAATAATTTCTTACAAAATTTTTTCGGAAGTCTTGCTTGCATTGCACTTGCACAGTTAAGTCCCGGCAAAGTTCGATAACTCTAGAAGGGTCACATCAGTATTTTACACCGTCAAATCACGAATGTTACAAATTATTAGTTTGAAAATAAGAATTATTAAAGTTTTAAAATTAAAAAAATATGTAATTAATATAAAAAATATTTTAATATTGGAAGAAAGCACTTAATTAAATAAAGTAAACGAACAAAATTTACATTTTTATATATTTATAACTATTTATTTAACAGAAAAATGAAACAATTTTTAGAAAGTCTACACTGTATTATAGGCACCGCCAAAACTGGGGGGGGGGGGCAGGTCAGTACTTTTTGACGAACCGTCTTTTTAAAAATCTACCAAAAATCAGGTAATTATCCGATCAATACGAAATTTTCAGCGATTATTAGGAGAAGAATGAACTTTATAACAGTGTACTTATTTTTCATAAACGATATTTATATATATATATTTTTTTGCTTACAAAACCCCCCCTTGTTTTGAAGTGGGAACAAATATGCTTAAAATAATCATCTGAAACTGAACAAAACATATTGTGTTGTTGTAAGGGACAGAATTATAGATTCAAAAAAAAAAAAAAAAAAAAATTGTTTGCATACCTTATTTTGACGTCTGAATATCAGAACTTCGATTGTGTTTAATTATCCCGCTTTTGAGTTTTGAAGTGTGAAATTCGGTGAATATGTTAAGTAAAATAATTAATTTAAGTTAAGCAAAACAAAACAAAAAATTTTTTAATATTTATACGAAAAAAGCCATTTTAAAATTTTTGATAAATAAATTAACAATTTTTTTTTAGCGAGCCGAATAATGCATGACCATTATTAAACAGGGCATGCTTTGAATAATCGATACAAAAAAAAAAATTCGATAAATATTGTGCCCTTTGTGTTAAAAATAGCATCATTCTTTTCGATCTCGTTTGAAAACGTTTGCCGCTTTTCGACTACGGTGGACCAAACGCGCTGAAATAATTTTTTTTTATTCTGCTTTAAATTGCCCCCCCCATTTTGGGGAGCCTGGCCCCCACACACATACACATTAAAAACCAAACTCATACAAGTGGTCACCCATATGGTACTGGCCAGCCTCAGCTTAATAATACATTGAAATTTTCGTCACTGAAAAATAAGTTTTTTTGGCCTGTTTGGTCTTCCATAGTTTTCTTATCATCAAAAGAAAACGTAAACAGAGTCGATCTGAACTCTACGTCGACGTGAAATATTTGGTTACCTATGTGAATAAGTGGAATTATTTGAAATTCAGGTACTTATATTATAATATTTTTGCATATTCTCTTAGAAAATCATCCTAAATCTTAGTTAGACAATAAATAAATAAATTATTTCAAAAACCCTTTTTTTTAAATATTTAAGTACGTTTTTTGTGCAAGACAAAAAATGTCAATTGTTAACTTTTTGGGAAAATTTAACATTTAAAATTGAATTAAAAATAGTAGAAAAAGTTTTACATTATTCTGTTTTCTATATGATAAAATTCAGGGTTTTATCTTTCTGGAAAAAAAAAGTTACTCAGAAATAATTGATTTTAATAAATGTAATTTAGTTTTAAAAAACAACAACAACTTGATTTTGCGGCCATTTTTGGCGGTGCCTACTGTATTAATATTGCTTTAACAGAAAAACGAACAAAATAAAATCTGAAGTTATGAACCACGTAACAAAATATAAATTTATACAAAATAAAACAACTTTGAAAATTCAACATTTTTTAAAAAAGTGTATTGTCTTATGCTTTTAATAATTCGTGGAAATGCGTGCCCTTTCTCACGCCGTCTCCACAACTCTTCCATTAGATGGGAATGGAACAAATTATCATTAGTCGCTACCATCCTCATCTTCCTTTTCACGTGTGACCAGAATCCATCCACAGTTTATTAAATAATAATTAGGCTCTCGCTTTATGCACAATTACCCAAGATTTTTTTTTCGCTGACGAACTGAGTAAATCACCCGTGACAAAGTTGCTTTGACTAATTGTGGGGAAAAATAAGTTAAACTCACTTGGCTTGAGGAGGTTGGAGATTGGAAGAGGGTCGGGTTTGCTTTGGACTGAGCAAACCTGGTAGCGTTTGACTCTTGCTTATATCTGCTGCTGCTGGAAGTGATTGCATATGTATGACTGTTACTGGCTATTTAAAGGATTGCTTCCATTGGGGCAATATGTTCAGATGACAGATACCGATTAGTGAACGTTATTTTGTAACCAATAACAAGAGTACAGACGCACAGGTTTGTTTTATAGCCTTGTGTTCCTTGATTCCTAATCAGAGCTGGGGGTCGCGATCTTGTAAAATTTTGTCACCGTTGTACCAGGCCCAACTCTGATCTATCTAGTTTCTTTGGTGTCGGAGAATTTTCGATATTTTGCAAAATTTTGCCTGTTATCAGAAGTGTTACCCCTCTCTTTCTTTTTTTTTCTTACTCATCATGACGAACGACTTATGGAATCAAGTCTCTTTCCTGAGGACTAAGATTCACGGCAGACTAAGGAGGTGCCGTAGAGGAGAGGTTACTGCTCAGTTGTTCACTATATTACAGGGCCAAATCCGAGAGTGTATGATGGAGATCGAAGTTCACATAACCAAATTACAGCTTTCTCCTTCCGGAATTGAAGCAGAACAGATAGAAGAAGAGCAGATGATTTCCCATAAGGAAATGGAAGACATTGCTGCTGTTCGGATTCCGGTGGATTTTTCCCAAGATCGGACTCTCTCTTCAGGTGCTACTGATTTCCCGTCTGGAAGCCATGTGTCCTCCTCCCTTATAGTGAAACTCTCGCAGATTCAAATCGTGGGACCAACATTCAGTGGTCTAGAGATGAACAAGGACCGCATAGGATTTTGTAACTTTGTTTGTTAGGTATGGTGACAGATGCTGAAAGATTGAATTTTCTTGAATGTTCCCTGTCCGACAGACCCTTGTTATTGATTAAACCACTCGAGTGTAACCAATGGTAATTATCAGATTGCTCTCGACATCCTTAAAAGAGTGTACTTGGGTATCAATGAAATTATTAATATTTTTCAGGATATACTATATTCCCAAACGACAAAAGGTCATACTCGATTCTGTTATACTAAGATGTTTTTTATTTATCAAAAACTAGATCGCTACTAGGTAAATTGGGTAGGTTCTTCGCTTGTGACTTTTCTGATGACCTCTCTGCTGGGCATGACTTTTGGTGAAAATAATCTCCTTGAAATTTCCCCGAGAACTGAAGGGAGAAGTGATCCAGCTATCTGGAAGAAGGATACCTCCATCATCTTCCATATTAAGGAATACTTGTGAAGCCATTAAGCAATTACTCATCAAGAGATGTGGGGGACTCCGGCCTCCTGTTAATAGCGTTCACAAGGACACTTATCAGGTAGCTTCAGACCTGAGAGCCTCTTGCAACCTTCCACCTATAATATGTGTGACCTTTTGTTTCAGCTAATTGTTTGTTGGATACCAGGAGTGGACACACCTATTTGTCTGAAGTTTTAAAATCCTTAGGATGTTTGGAGTTCTTCAACCTTGTATTGTGATCTGAAGCTGTCTACTCTGCTGGCGGAATGTGAGAGGTGTTTCCGAGAGGTAGTTCTGCATATTGACACAACCTTTCCAAGTGTTAGTGGATGAAGTATTGGATTTATTTATTCATGTACACCAGTTGGATTTCCTTTGTTATATAATGAGTCCGGTCTCATCGTACATGGCCTGTCTGCTAAAGCGGCTTTAATTTTTTAATTTTATTAACAATTTGAAAGTTATTTTATAGTGGAATTATAAGCTCATGTTCTGTGAGTATAAAAAATATTAAATATATCAATTTATATGTTTATTAATAAAAGGATCCACCGGACCCATTATATGACAAAGGAAATTTAATCCAGGAAAATGCCCAATTCGGATCATTATATTGTGATGTGGATTACCCAAAATACAGTTTGGATCATTTTACCACACTGCTTTGAAGGACATTCACTTCGGATTTTACCATGCAATTTGGATGTTAACTTTTATATCCTTTTCTTTAACTTCTGTTACTCTATGACTTTTAATTACTCAATCAATTTTTAATTGTGATTTTCTATGTCTAACTGACTTTAGCAAATAAGGTGTAAGCCATTATAACTATTTGCTAATATTTTCTCCTCTGAAGAGATGGTAGACATCGAAATACCATAGGATAAGGAGTTAAAATATTTCTAATGTATTGTCTTACATAGAATAATAAAAATCTTTGATCTGAAACTCAGACATTTCACGTCATAAATTTTAAAATTCATTGAATGACCAAAATTTGATTTATTTGCTCTATCTTGTATATCGAGCAATTATTATTTAGGTGGAATAATACTTCTAGAATATTACTGCCCGTAATATCTTGTAAATCTTATAATCACAAATTTCCATACCAGCTAATTGTTGGATAATTTTATTCTGAAGTATATTTATATTTGTTATAAAAACTGAAATTTTTTTATGACACTGTTTGCTGTCGATTTCGAGTCACCTTTTCTTCTGCCCCCCCCCTTTATACTTTAGGACCTTTTTTTTTGTGCATTTTCTTGGCCCACATCCTTGTTACTCCTCTCTGCATCCTGTTCAATATCAGCCTTACCAATGGATATGTACCTTTTCAGTGGAGTTTGCCATTGTAACCCCTATTAAGAAAGGCAACAAGCCCAACCCGGCCAATTATAGCCCAGTCTCCCTCACATCAGTTGTTTCCAAGATCTTTGAACGGCTAATATTCGAGGACATTACTGACCGCCTCAAGAAAAACAAAAAGAAAAACTTTGTGAACAACATGGATTTACTTCTGACAAGTCAACCGTCACTAACCTTATTGAAGCTCTTGACATCTATACAGAGGCACCGAGTCATAATCTACCAGTTGATGTCATCTTTCTGGATTACGCTAAGGCCTTTGACACTATCCTTCATGAGCGACTCCTCACACAATTGAGTACCGTCAGAATCTGGGATTGTATGCTACAGTGGGTTCATAGTTTTCTCACACACTGGAAACAGAAAGTCATGGTTAATGGAACTTGTTCTGACTGGGCGAATATGACTAGTGGTGAGCCACAGGGTTCTGTTCTTGGCCCACTACTTTTCAGTCTCTTTGTTGCTGATATCGCAGAGATGCTGGAGAGTTTCATTCTCATGTTTGCTGATGACACCAAGATTTTTCAAGTCATTACCGATTCTGCAGAGTGACCTAAACCCTAAACCAACTCCAATCCTGTGCAAATATCATGTGTATGCAGTTTCATCCTGAGAAGTGTACAACAATGCATTTAGGTAATAACAATCCCAACCATTCATACACCATGATGTATAATGATGAAAACTGCTACACTCATGACATATGAGGAGAAGAATCTTGGTGTAATCATTAACCGAAGGCTGTCCTTCACTAAGCTTGTTGAATTCCAGGTCAACAAAGCCAACTGGATTCTTGGAGCCATCAAACATACGTTTACAACTCTGGATACAATATCTTTCCTGCTTCTTTATAAGTCCCTAATCTGCCCACACTTGGAATATGTTTCTGTGGTCTGGTGCCCAAGGTTAAAAAAAGAAAAGGACACTCTGGAAAGGGTCCAACATAGAGCAACGAAACTTGTACAAGGCGTCTCTGATTTGCCCTACTCTGAACGCTTCACCCATCTTCACCTTCCTACTCTAGAATTCCGTAGACAGTGTGCCGTTATATTACAAGCCTACAAAATAATAAAGGGTTTTGACAGTGTCTCCTTTAACAGACCTTGCTTCAACTGTGGCAACAGCTTGTTCACTCCAGCCCTCAACCGATCCACCAGGGGGCATAATCTGAAGATGCAGATCCAGCATCATCCTTGCTCCCATGGCCACTTTTTCTCTAGTAGAGTGGCTCCTATTTAGAACAGGCTAAGTTCCCACACCATCAATGCTCCCTCAGTAAATGCTTTCAAGTCATGCATGGCTGCATAATGAAAGAACCACAAAGACCTGAGCCAGTGACCCTACCCTCATATTTTTCATGTGAATTACTAGTGCTACTTGATCCTCTTCAACAGAAGAGGATCAAAACTTTAGCATATAGTCTTAATTAATACCCTAGTCAGGTAACTAATGACCTTGACTTATGATAGACTTATTATTCCCTTCTATTACTGCCATGTTTTTTTTTTCTTTTTTTGCACAGGCGCACCTAATGATGGTGCATGCGCCATTTCATTAACGTAATTGCGTAATTGAATCTCCCTCCGATTTAAAAAAAAAAAAAGTTACGAAAAATCTTTTCGTCTTCTCTCGTCGTCATGCTTTTGACATGATGACATGTGAATTTTGTGATTCAGATTATTTCAAAACAATCGCCACATTTTATGGAAGCAATGAACTTGTAGATCGTTTCTAGCATTTTTTGCTCTGATTATTATAGATTTTGAGTTGCCGAAAATAAAAAAACAATGCACTTCTGCATAACAGTAACATGAGGCGAATGCATGGTATTTTAGTTTCAAGAACGGTCAATAGAGGGGGTGTGTCGGCCGAACAGGGGTCAATAACTTGTACCTTTCTAAAAGTTTGTGCAAAGAAAATCCCTTGGAAGGGGTTTTTGAACAAATAAGGGAACTCTATCCCTTGTAATTGTGCAAAAACATTATATTCCAAAAAGGTTTCAATGAAAATCACTTATTGACCCCCCCCCAAAAAAAAACAATATTATTAAAAAATTTCTATAAATTTCTATAAATAAAAACTTCTATATTAAAATTATTAATATTAAATATATTTTGCTACATTGACAAACAAAAATTATATTTTGATATGTTTATACAATGAAAAAAAACAATCTTTCTGTAAAAAAAAAAAAAAAAAAAAATCTTAAACCTCTATAAACGTTTCATGTTTTTAAATTTCCATTTTGCTACATTGACAAAGTAAAATTATATTTGGATACACTAAATCAATCATTGAAAAGAAATATTAATTCATTAAAATTATATTTTGATACATTGTTTTTATTCAATAAATGTTTTGATTTTCATATATTTTTGTGTTATTTATTTTGTTATAAATTTTTGCGTTAGCGTAAATACTTAATATTTAAGGTTCACATAATGGCCGCTAAATGTCATTTCTCTTTTGAAGAACAGGGGTCAATAACTCGTCTCTGTTGCTAATGTCACTGTCATGCAGAAGTGCCAAAAATACTTCTGGTTATAACAGTAATTAATAAAAACAAATGGCTCTTTTCTTTATTTATTGTTAGTCATTGGATGAAGTTTTAATATATAATGAAGTGCGTGTCGTGATTGTTTTCAAATTCATACAGTCGGAAGCAGGAACGTTATATATATATAAAATGCTCACCGTGTCCCACATTTGTGAGAAAGATTATAATTGTCTATACATTTCGTTTTGGGTTGTTTTGCTTTTACGATTTCAAAGTTGTCTTATCTGCATCAATTTGCCGCATCATATGTCAATTGTTTAGTGACGATGATGATGATGATACTTTGCAGTGATGATGATACTTTGAGTTGATTTCAAAAATTCAAGTTGGGAAATTTGAGCATCATCAGAATCTGAAATGCGACCATTGAAGACGACCGTAATCTAACTTATTTACAATTATACTATTTAAAAAAAACTTTCATCACAGAATGAAGATGTGATATCCGAAAAATCACGTAAATTGACAAAGTAGTTTATTTTTGCTCTTTTTAAACTAAGAAAAATAAGAATTTACGATTTTTAGCAATTTTAATGATAAATGTATCCATTATTAGGCTAATTTTAATCTCTATAGTTTGGATTGAGTTGTCTCCTTATTTATACATCATGGCCGATCAAATCACTAAGTTTCGCTTAGTTATAAAATTTGATATTCTTATTTTTAAAAAAATTCTTTGATTACCACTAGTATAGGTTTTCGGGGGTGCTAAAAATGAAAATAACATTTAAAATTCCAGGAAACAAGTAGTTTCCAAGATATTAAGAAATTATAGTTTCAAAAAGTGGGGGATCATTTTTTTTTTTTTTTTTTTTAACGTATGGGCAAAAAATGGTGCAATAAAGATGGGTGACCTACTTTTGAAAGCTGATTTATCATAAATTTTTTTCTGTAGGTTTCCAACTGCTTTTGATTGTATTTGAAAGACTAAAGTTAATTTCCAAAAGAAAAAAATATTTGTACACCTGAAAGAAAAAAGGGTAAGGCACCATGAAAAAGACGCTTTAACGATGCTACCTTGCGTTAGAAGTATGTATGCGCAAGGAGTTTTGTCTGTTTTATTTACTCACTATTTCAATTTTTTTTTTTTTTTTTTACTTAAATAATTTTTCTTTTAACTTAAATAAATTGAGTTCATTTTCTTTCATTTTTTTTTTTTGTGTGCGTGTTTATTTTATTTTTAATAAGATAATTCTTTCATCTTCTTCGAGAATGATTTATGCACAACTTTTTCTTTTACGTGCATGTTTATTTTAAGGTTATTTTCATTTATTTTCAAATTGTCCAAGTCAATAAATTTTCTTTAACTTAAATGAATTTAGCTCATTTTTTATTTTTTTTTTTTATGATTTTTATTAATTTTTTTTTTTTAATAAAATTTGATGCTTCTGCACTTTACAACCCATGCTATTTTTTTCAATGGTATTTTCAAGTTAAATTTGAGTTTTACAACATCTTTTTTATTGGATTCTTAGGTGAAAGTGCAGAATAGTTACAAAACAACCTCTCTTCACCATGTTAAATAATAAGTTTCTAAATAATAATATTCAAAAATAGCGCAGGTCGTAAACTGCAGAAGTACAAAAATAAAATTTTAAAAAATACTCAAAGAATGTTTCTTTTCTTTTATTTTTTTGTGCGCATTGAGTTTTTTGCACACCATTTACTAGTATTAATTTATTTAATCACAAACTAAACCATTTGGTTTAAATATTTTTATTACAATGAATTAATGCTTTTAAAACAAAATTTTACAAAATACTCAAAGAACAAAATTTGTTTCATACCCTAACCCTAACTCTGAAAGATGTCGTAAAATATTGTCGAAAGACTTTCCCACTTTTACCATACATTTCTCTCCATAGGATTTCATCCAAATGGGATTCCAATGTAATTGACGGCACTCCACTCATTGTTTTAAACCGTCTTTTGGCATTTCTCCAGAAGCATTCAATGTTATTCATGTGAACCCCCGGTTATTGGATCCACAAAGTTTTCTTTATGATTTACCTGGTCATGGGTATATGGAGGATTAATGTTGATAGATGCAATGGGTGTATATGCTCTCCAGCAATCAGAATATTGTTCCAGGCTTAATGAATTTTTTTTATCAGTGGTATTAAGGTTTCTGATGAGCAATCACTGATAAAAACTAAGAATCCAATCTTATCTTGCCTATCTCAGCCACTGAAACCCACCATTGCTATGGAATTCTTCCTCTATTATATTTCGTTTTGCATATCAAGGATTCATCGATTTTGACGATATGTCCTTGTCCACCAATTTGATAAGGGTTTGACAACAATCGATGACTTGCAATATTTCTTAGATATTAGTACCATTGAAGAATGGTTTTCTCATTCAAATTGCATAAGTCAGTAGCGACCACCCCAGGTGGCCATAAATTGGGTGCTCATTTTACATTAAATTCATATAGAAAAGTGATTCCCCACTTTTTAAAACTATAATTTCTTCATATCTTGGAAACTACTTGGAATTTTAAACGTTATTTTCATTTTCGAAACTCTAGTAATTTTAAAGGACTTTTTGAGGTTGGAAAAATGCTGCACCTTTTACCAAAAAATCTATTTGATCAGTTTACATGATTTTTGTAATATGACATCTTTGTGCATCATATTTTTAAAAAGTAATTCTAAATAAGCACTGTCTAACGTGCGATGAACTTGCAACGTTTCCCATGAAACAACACTGACTATATATTTATTAAGAGTTGTATAAACTGAACCAGTTTGTAGAATCGTTTCAATTATCTGAAAGCTGCAAAATGGACTTCATTTTCAATTTCCGTAAGTAAAATAAAATCAAAAAAATTTTTAAAAAATGATAGGCAATTTTGACAATCATAGTTCATATTTCAAAACATTGGTAACATTGTCACCAAAGGGTGACGTCACTTGGGAGATGCAAAATGCAACATCCAGAAACATGAAACGAAATACATTTTAATAATTTTTTACGCAAAAGACGCAGAATAAAAGTCGGAAATTCTGAGGAGGGAAAGCTCCATTTCACTAAGAGATTTTATTTTTTTCTTTTGTAATGAAAAAAATGTTATGAGTTTTTTAAGGTTTTTATTAAAAGATTCGTTCATTTGTTTAATACGAGTTTTTTGTTTTTTATTTTAAATATATATTTTAAAAATAGGGGGGGATAACTCAATTTTAATAAAATTTTATTTTTTGTAATAAATTTCAATGTTAAATATTACAAAATAAAAGAAAGTTGTGACTTTTATGTAACAATGTTCATAAAGCTCAACAATTATTAAAACGTTAACTATCAAACCCTATTTCGTTTCACGTTTCCAGATTTTGCATTTTTCAACTGACGTCGCCTTTTGGTGGACATGTTGTCAAGGTTTCGAAATAGGACCTACAATTATCAAGATAGCCAATTGATAAATCAATGCGCCAATATATTAAATTCCAACAGCCAAAATAAAAGTATCTAATTTAAATTACAATTTAATATATATTTACATCAACAATAGTTGTCCTATTTCCAATTTAAAAAATCCTAAATTTTTAACTTTAAAAAAAATGGAATTGTCCCTTGCGTTCGGAACACTTTCTACAAAAGTGCAAAAGACTTTTTTCTTTTTCTTTTTTTTTAAAGATGTTACCTGCAAACGTTCGACTTATATTTTTTTATGTATATAATATAATGCAATCATGTTTAAATAAAACTGTCTATATGTTCATGTAAGCACTCACTTGGTACACAAACCAAGTAAAAATTAAAATATAAATCTTGTAAAAATAAATTCTTGTGTATTTTTTTATTTATTTATTTATTTTTTTCAGAAATTCACTAAAAATAAATAAAATGCTCTTCTTTATAATCACTTATCAATAAAGTAACCCTAATAATTTATCTCTTAAAAATTTGGAGCACTAAAGACATGGCATGACAGCAGTTCAGGCCAATTCAACAATATTCATTAAAATTTGGTTGATTGATGGTTTATACAAAATTTGGCATATTTGCCGTTTAGTTATACAAATATCCTCAAACAAGGTCGTCACTAAAAGGAACTCGTAAAGGTTGACACCGGTATCGATCAAAAGTTTGTTTACATGTTTTAAAAACTTTAAATGGCTAAAATATAATCAGTTATTGAAAATGTGAGCAATGTTATTAAAATTTAATTTAAATTAAACATGTTGTTTAACAAATTAAAAAATATAATGCAAGATGAAGTTTTAAAATGATTAAATGTGTTTTATTTTATAATTTAAAATTAAAAACATTGACCAATAAAAATAAAATTTTGGGTAATTATGTATTTTTTGTGCCGTGCTGAAAATTTTTGAAAACCATTCTTAATGAGGAGGTGAGAGTGTTCTCCCACTTTACAATTAAAAAAAAAAAGAAAAGATATAGTGAAACTTGAATTTAAACTGAAAAAATATATATATATATATATATATATATATATAAATAGGGTGGTACCATCTCCCATTGTATGCATCTGAGAACAATATCTACTGTGACATTAAACCAAAATTTGGTGCTTACGCATTTTTGGTACCACGCTATTTTTAAATAGTTTTTTCAGGTTAAATTCAAAATTCCCGATGTCTTCTTTTTTTTTCTTTTTCTTTTAATGGTAAGATGGAAGCACAGAATAGTTACAAAACACCCTCCTCGTGTTAAGAATGGCTTTCAAAATATTTCAGCACAGTACCAAAAAATACATAAGTACCCAAAATTTTATTTTTATTGTTCAATGCTTTTAATGTTAAATTATAAAATAAAATATATTCAATCATTTTAAAACTTCATCTTGCATTATTTGTTAAACAATGTGGTTAATTTAAATTAATTTTTAATAACATTGATCACATTTTCAATAATTATGTGATTATATTTTACCCATTTAAAGTTAGTAAAACATGTAAACAAACTTCTGCTGATACCGGTGTCGACCTTTACGAGTCCCTTTTTGTGACGAACTGGTTTGAGGATATTTGTACAACTAAACGGCAAATCTGCTCAAAATTTTAAATTGTTTTTTTATATAATTTTCTTCATTTACAAATGTTTCATTGTGGCCATTTTTTTACTTTTGTTTTTCCTTGTGTTTTGAAGGTTGCCTGAAGTTGGATAAAGCTAGTAAAAAAAGAAAACCAAAAGATGCTAACCAACCGAAAAGAGCAACAACAGCTTATTTCTTTTTCATGGCTGATTGCCGAGAACAGGCGAAAAAGGCAGGAAAAAATATCTCAAAGGTAAAAAAAGAAAACAAAAATGATTAAAAAAAAAAAAAAAAAAAAATGATTTCCTGTTTTCCATGCTAATTTAGTCTGATTAAAATGTGGAGAACTTGAATCTGAACACATGATCCATGTTGTTTGCATATTTGATTTGCAGAAGAGATTGGTCGAGATCAATTTTTAATTTATGAACTTGTGACTCAAGATTATGAAAATGATCAGAGTAGAAAAACTAACATCTTTTTCAGACGTTCGTTAGGAACTGGTATGTCAAGACGATGACAATTGCTATTTTTGTTAGATAAATGTTAGAAAAATCCGTGAGAAGTGAAAAATATACTTTAATACATTGTTCATTAGCGACAAATTACCTCGTTTAGTCTCACCTGATCAATTTTAGTGAATCTGATTCTCTATTGATGACAAAGATAAACACAAGCTGAATTAACGTTGAATCTCTTTTAGATGCTTGGATTTATTTAAAGAAAATTCTGTATCCCTCAGATCAACCAAGGGAACCTAGTGTCCGCACTTAAAAAAAATGAGACTTAAGCAAATTGTGCTTTGGGTTTGTGTTAAACTTTATTTCTATTCCCAGCTTCCCAAAGTCTTTTATCAAATGTAAATGAAGATGGAGAAAAGTTAAATAGAAACTGAATTCTACAATTATTCATGACGTATCAAACATTTTCATTGATTCCTGTTGTAAAATTTAGATTTGATTTCTTAAATTGTAATTTTTGCAATCAAAATTTAAGATTAAAACTAATTTATCAAAATATTTTTTCGTTTCAGGTTGCAGAATTCACGAAAGAATGTTCTGAAAAATGGAAGAATTTGAGTCCAGCACAAAGGAAACCATTTGACGAGAAAGCAGCAAAAGAAAGAGCGAGATATGAAAAAGAGGTAATGTTGCTTTATTTTATTTTATGGAAATCGCTTGATGCAAACAAAAAAAAACTTTTTAAAAAAAAATGCAACTTCAAGATCAAACTAATCAACAATAAGTATCAAATGCTATAGAATCTGACATGGGTAAACAGCAATTCTTTCCCCTTTGTCAGAAACTTCACTCATAGAATGAAGACTAAAGGACGAAATAAGAAAAGCATAAGTTACGAGGCTGCCGAAAGTAAACCCAAGATCCACTTTCTTCCTCTCCTTTTAGGATTTCAACACCTTCTTCTGAATTAACCTTATAAGCTATAATCATGTCAGTACACCGATTCTTGTTAGATCACTTAACTAATATTAAGCCTGGTCAGTACCAGATGGGTGACAATTTGGGATTACTTGGTGCTTTAATGAAGGAGGACATCAACAACTCTCTGCAAAACCTAATATCATCTCTCCTGACTTAAATATACAAGTGACTGGGGACCGGTTGTGAATTTGATATTCACATGAAACTTTCGGAGAAAGCCGGTTCTGTCTAGAAGGAGTGAGTGCTGCTTTATCCATCTATGATGAATATCTCTAGCTCTTATTTATAATATATAAAAATTGGTAAGAAAATGTTTCAAATCTCGTGTTTTTTTGTTTTTTTTCTCTATTGATTTCCCTTATCCAAAACTGGTAAATGGGATGGAGTTACCTCCCTTTCATTTTACTCCCCTGCCTTTGAAGCCAGTTTTATGTCATTTTTTTTCTCTCCAAACTTTTCACTTGAAAAATAAACAAAAAAATTTATCTCCTATAGCAAAAAAAAAAAAAAATAGTTTACTGTCTTTAAAAAAAAACAAAAACAAAATAAACACATATTAATATTGGCTGCTCATATCTGATTATCAAGTTTTTTTTTATTTTTACATGATCCAGTATTTAAATAAGTCAAACTTAATCAATTATGTGCTATGAATCATATTGAGAAAATCCTATGTGTTAACTACTAAAATATATCTTTTCTGTATCATTGAGAAATAAAATAGATTTTGGTGCATGTCTATAATTGGGCCGGAAAAAAATTTTTTAAAAGAAAAATGTGAAAAAAATCTTTATAATGTACGTACTTGTCATTGTATGAAGATGTCATATTCCAAAAATCGCTAAATCGATCAAGTAGTTTTTTTTTTATTTAAGAAAATCAAATATTATCACATGTTTTAGCGAAGATTGCTTCACGCCATCTTGTTTGAGACTTAACAACACTAACGACACCTGTCAGAAATATGGGATCAACAAGGGCAGACAATTGACTTTTTTTTTTTTCTTAAATGTCGAAAACGCTTGTTTTTATAATACAAATACAAAATAATAAATTAACTTATTTAATAAATAAATTGACTTCCTTTAATAAACAGAATGTCAAAAACACTGTTTTTTTTTCGTGTGAAAACAAACTTTAATACACGAACATGAAAAACTTAGGTGAAAATATACAAGATAAATCAATCAAGTAGACATTCTTTTTAGGAAAAGAAGTTATAGTTATTTATTATTTTGTATTTGTTAATTTATTATTTTGTATTTATATTATAAAAGAAAGTGTTTTCGACATTTAAGAAAAAAAATAAAAGTCGATTGTCTGCCCTTGTTGATCCCATATTTCCGACAGGTTTCATTAGGTCTCAAACAAGCAAATCTTTGCTAAAACGTGTGAGAATATTTGATTTTCTTAAATAAAAAAAAAACCCTACTTGATCGATTTATGTGATTTTTGGGATATGACATCTTCATACAGTGACAAGTATGTACATTATAAAGATTTTTTTTTGGCCCAATTATAGACAAACACCTTTTACCCAGTGTTTAGGCCGATTTCAGTTAATAATTTTTTCTATTGTAATTTTCATTTACTGCAAATAACATCACATTTTTAAGAACTTTTTTGAATCCTGTATTTTTAGTTGTATACTAAAAATTGGGCTTTTATGGCAATTGGTAAACAAGACAGCATTTGTTTAATTTCCAACAAACTTTGATCAGTCATAATTAACTGTTACTTTATCTTGCTAAGCGTCTATATTCCCGTAGTAAACATTTTTAGATTTGATGAAAATAAAATTTTAATTTGGAAAAGCTAATAAAGTTTTGATTTCCTTTTCAGATGGCGGAGTACAAAGGAAAAAAATCTGCAGCCGATCCAGACAAGCCCAAACGACCGCAGACATCGTATTTCATGTTCTTGGAAGAATTTAGGAAAAACTATGTTCCAAAAGATGGTCAAGAAAATGCGGCTCACAAAATGATTCTCAAAGAAGGTAAATGTTATTTTAGATTAATCACGATTCTACATTTCGATTTTATTTTTATAACTTTTTATTGCATTTAATTTATTCATTTGTGATTTTTGTAGCTGTTGAAAAATGGCGTGAAATGGGCGCAGAAGAGAAAAGGCAATACGAGAAAATGAGTGAAGAAAGCAAAAAATATAAACTTGCAATGGCAGAGTACGATAAAGTAAGTCTCTACTTTTATTCGATTTGTAAATTGAGTTATAGGTTGAAAATATCTATCAAAACTGAAAATAAATTCTCTAATGCGTGTGTTTTATTGAAATCTGATTCTCCTTTAGACAGTTGATTTTAGTATCAGTATAGGTAGCAAAATAATCAAATATTTTTAAATCATTAAAGGTTACAAATTTCTTATATTTTTTAGATAAGGTAAATATTTTTATCTCTGATTAGGAAATTAATTTTTTAGTACAAAGAAGATTTTGTCAGAGACCATATTTGTGTTGACTTGTGCAAAAAAAAAGTTTGGGTTATATTATTCCCATAACAATCTTTTATCATTGGTAAAAAAAATGAAAACATGGTAGCCTTCAAATCTAATGTAAACAAATTCTTGTTGAGTCATCCCCATAATCAAATTCTACTCAAATTTACACCATTTACGATTACTAAACTACTACCTTAGATTCATTAACTCTTATCCTGGAGTGGTCTTCAGACCTTGATAAGTGGTCATTCTAAGTAAAAAAAATTGTGCACAAGTGTCGCTTGGGAAAATTAAGAGAACCCAAGAAGCCTACTCATTTGACCCCTTATCTAACTAATTTTACTGAATTTTTGAAATGTCTATATTGTAGTTAACATGATTTACTAAGATTGGCAAGTATTATGATGCATTTTGACAATATTATATTTGCTTTTGCACACTATTTACTTAGCAAAACGTTTAATGACCCAACGCTCTGACCTAACACGACGTACATGAAATTGTGTCAGTTCTTCAAATATTTAAACTAAATCAGGTTATGACGTCGTCTGACGCATGCGTAAAGCCATGAGAGGACGGTTTTTGCTGAAAAAGTGACCTTAATTATATTTATACAGCATTTCTGTTAGTGTTCTAGATATCTATATTGTAGTTAACATGATTTACTAAGATTGGCAAGTATTATGATGCATTTTGACAATATTATATTTGCTTTTGAACACTATTTACTTAGCATAAGTTTTTAAAACAAATTTCCTTTTTACCTTTTCTCTATACAGAAATCTGGAGGTGGTATAACAGGTGGCTCTGCAGCCAAGAAAGTAAAAGTAGAGGATTCAGTAGATGATGATGATGATGATGAGGAAGACGAAGAAGAGGAGGAAGAAGATGAAGTAGAAGATGATGATGAGGAAGATGAAGATGAAGAAAAGGAGAAGGAAGCCGAAGAGGACGAAGATGAAAACTAGTTCTTATTTTCGTGTAGTGGCAGCCTTACGAAAAGCTTCAAAACTGATTGTACATTTGTAGAGTGGATAGACAAATCTTTTTCTCTTTCATTTTTTTTTTTTTTTTTTTTACACATTGGCTCAAATTCAGTTTCTTCAATAAGAATAATCCCATCCCACCAACTTTCCTGTTGAACACCAATATCATTCAAGATAAAGCTAAATAATAGAAGTAATTTTTTTAAGTCATTAATACATTTTTTCCTCTTCATCTTATTCCATTTACAGATCGCATTTCTCTTAAGTCAGGTTGTTTTCACTTGACTCTCATCTAAGAACTATCCAACCTCTACTCCCTCCCCCCACTTCATTTCCATATAATTCAAGGAAAACTTTCACATGAACATCTTCATTTTATTTAACTCTTCTGTGTGTACCAGTGGGTTTTCATATTTCTCAAACCTTTCCCTGTTTGACACACACCCAACCTCAACTTCCTCTTTAATTCCTGAGATTTACTTGACATTCAGATTTTTCTTGAGAGTAAATTTAGGAATTCAAGATATTGTTTTTTCGTTTGTTTTTTTTTAATATTTTTTTTTTTTTTAATAACATTTTTGTGTTGATTTCAAAATTGAAAATCCAATCAATTCTTTTGGATTTTCTTTGTTTTTCAACCATTTTTAATGCATATACACAAAAACTCGAGAAATCCTTCAGATTGAAAAAAAATAAAAATTACTTGTAATTTTCTTCAATCTTTTTTATTTAAAAATTTTATTTTGCAATATTCAACCAATACAGTTCAATCTGTAATTTTTTCTCCTGTTTTTGTGATTTGGATATCAAGATACAAATCTGAATTCCTGTTTTTATTATTTTTGATGAAGAAAAATAAACATATTTTGAAAAAAAAAAAAAAATGGATTTTTATGAATGTTTCTGTTTTGGAAAAAAAAAAAAAATCTGGCTTTATTGGACTGAAATGATAGTGTCTTATTTATTGACTAGCCTGAGTACCCGGTGTTGCCCAGGTGTTTGGAGGGAGGTGTGTGTTGAGCAAAAAAAACCCAAAACACAAGTGGTAGTAGGCTGGAACCCGAACAGCGAAGGACGAAAAGAATGTAAAAAAAAAAAATGGTAGTAAGCAGGCCTGATCCCGTGTCGTGAAGTCGGAAAAGAAAGTGAAAAAAACTTGACGTCTTACTCCTACTCCATGATGCAACCAGAAGTTCAGAACATTGAAATTAGCAAAGTCGTTCCAACCACTACAATGACTTATAAAAATGGCGATGCAAAAAAAAAAAACAACCATCCTTGTAGAAAACTGCCGAGTTGAGGGTGAAGTAATTAATGTTTTTAGCCAATTTTTCGATATTTGTAATCCTAAGGGTCGAGCTTCAAAACAATACCGATATCGTGAAAATCTGTCATCTCTAAGTTTTAGGCAGACATACATACAAACGTACATACATTTAAACAGACAGGTGAGATTTATATTATAGATGTACTTTTATGATCTGGTTATGTTGGAAGTTAAGCCAAATATATTTAAAAAAAAAAAAAATTCTGTTATGCCAACTACTCTGTATAGTCCCTTCCTCTTCCCTTTTCCCCTTTGAAAGAAACTGACTTGTTCATCGTGCGGGTACAGGACACGTCTTAGAAACAATCAACTTTGATGTAATTATTTATAAGTGAAACCTTCTAAATTTTCTACCATGGTGTTCACTAGCACCAAGAAAATTTCTATGGTTTGTTTACATTTTTTTTTTTTTTCTTTCTATCTAAATGTTTAACCCTTATCATCATCTATGATTTTATTTCCTAAACCCGTTGACCACTTCTGCTTGTGCCATCTTTTTTGTTTCTTAGTCCACGTGTTCCTTACACATCTCTATGAAGAGAAGAACAATGTGCAGTTTTTTTTGTTTTTTTCCACTAAATAAAAATACAATTGATCAAAAATTACCTCTTGTCAATGGTAGATGCAAATGCCAGATGTTGCAGGTGATAAATCTTTTGTCAAAAGAAGAAAGGGAAGGACACAGAGAATTGAAAATATCTGATTGGAATGTGACCACTCAAGATATGTTTTTGAAGTGAGTATCTCATAGAATGGTGTAACATAAAAAAAGAATTTTTACTGGGGAATATTTTATCTATAAGATGGAATTTGATGAATTATATTATCGTTATTTTTATTTTTTATTTTTTTTTTAATTAGTTCTCATGGCAAATTATTCCTCATAATATGCAATAATCAATAGAGGAATGATTCTATAATAATACATATGCAATCTACATAAATTAAAATATCATATTTAAGTGTATTGTACGACCAAGCCACGCTGGGTGGCCAGCTAGTGTGTATATATATATACATATATACACCCACACACTAGCGGCCAAAAATCTGGGACAGTTTTTTTTTTTTCATTTTCTCCAGAATATTCAGGGGATTACAACTAAATTTACACACATTCAATATATCTCTTATGTTGACACACTGTATTAATTACACTTTATTATAAAGGATGACAAAAAAGTTATGAGCATTTAAATTTTTTTTAAATTAAAGTGGCTAAAACAATGGGACAAAGCAAAGAAAATAATTTATTGTGGACTGTGTAGTCAGTGTTTCCACTATTATTAAGTACGAAAATGACAAATAGGTCGATTACGTTACTTTGTAGTCATTGCAGCCGGTTCCACCATCATTTTGACACCTGAAATTGATGCTTCCATCAAAAAATCAATTATTAAATTTCATGGGGAAAGCCATTCAATACGGAAAATAGCTGATTACTTGAAGCTGTCGAAAAGTACCGTTAGGAGAGTTATAAAGGATTCCAAGAATACTGGGAAATTTCTACCACCAAAGAAAAATGGCAGACCTCAAATAACTTCTAGACAAGATTGATTGATTAAGAAGATGGCACTGAACGATAGGTTTCAGACAGCTGCCAGCATTTCTCATGAACTACATGCTCATCATGACATCAAAATGTCTCGTAAAACAGTATCAAGACATCTGAATGAAATTGGGCTGTTTGCGAGATCACCAGCTAAGAAACCGTTGATAAACAAGAACAAGAAAGTAATTGTCTGTATTTTTGAGATGAGGTGTTTTCATTGATTGAGATTGTCGGACTGACTTCCTCATCTGGGTTGTTATAGTCACAACGTTTCTGCCGTTTTGCCCTCCGGCCTTCATCAGGTGTTTTGTATCGAACTGGGGAACCGTTTGTTAGGAATCTCGAACCCAACCCTTTATTATTATTACGAGGGTACCGTGTTCAGACTCCAGCTAGGCTCTGGGACATAGTTGTTGATTCTCTGTTTTGAATGTTACTTTTCACTGTCTTCGTTCAGGATTGAACTCAGCACCTTTGGGTAACTGTAAACTTTGATACAACGTCTGGGACCACTTGGCCATATGTCACTAGGACAAGAACAAGAAACTTGGATTAAGCTTTGCTCAAGAGAATGTGTTGTGGACAGATGATCAGTGGCGAAATATATTTTTTTCTGATGAAAGTAAGTTTAATGTATATGGATCTGACGGGAAGAAATTTATAAGGAGGTTTGCTGGCGAAAGATTAAATAAAAAGTGCACAAAGAA
>NC_136510.1:84940158-85002658 GCF_053919585.1 Euprymna scolopes
CATCATCGTGTGCTTCCATGTGATTAGCAAGACCTGCCTTGGACAACAGAGCCCAGTCACACACCTCAAAGATCTCCATGATTGGGCAGCAAGGTTTGACATTTCCTCTATACTCTCTTGGGCCTCGCTTGATCTATCTTGGCTGCTTCAAAGTGTTTTGCGCCCCTGTATATCAGTGCCCTCTACTGCTTGCTATCATACGCTAGGGATTCTCAACTATCAACAGAAGCATGATAGCTCACCAGACTTGATGCTACCGTGAAAATGTTTTTTGGGTCTTGTACTGGGGTCTTTTGCCAAGAAGGAGCTCACAACTGTTTTGGGAGTTGATAGTCATCAAGCCGGACAAGATGACCCGCCCAACACATCTGGTTCTTTATAACAACGGTAGCAAAACTGTCTAAGGCAGTGCTGATGAAACCTCTTGAACAGTTCGACATGTGACCAGTACATGGTTCATGTTTCAGAGCCATAGGGTAGAGATGGCAATACATGTTTGATATACTGACATTTTAGTTGTTGGTTAGTCTGGTCTGATGGTGATCTATCTTGCAACCTTCCAAATGCATCTGATTGTAATGTTATGACTTTTTGGCTGTGATTATAGTGTAGTATCTGTATTAATTGTGGCAGGTAGAACCAAGGGTCAAAACATTATTATTATTATTATTATTATTAATTGATTTGATCACTGGCAGGTTGCTAGATCAATTATTATGATTAGAAAAAATAATCAATTCAATTGGGAAAAAGTAATTGACAGCTGAAATAATAAATGACTAAAAAAAAAATGTGATTTTAAAAAATACAGGAAAACATAATTTTTGGTTTGAATAAACAAATAATCAGATTTATGTTACGTCAGCGGTTGGGGTCTTAGACACGTGATGAGATGTAGATTTGGGGAGATTCTAGTCAGTCGTTAGCTTAACATCAGAGAGAACAGACGAATCAAAGAGAGTTGGTCTCTCCATGACATAGGGAGTGGCATTTTCTCAGGCAGCTAAGATGTGAAGACATAATCTCTGAAGATGCGGGCCAGAATCATGAAAATAAATGTTCGTATATAATCCAGGTATGTGTTGTGTTATTTACATCTGTTAAAAAGAACTGTTTGTCTACAACTGTTTCGATACGTTCACATCAATCATTTCCTGTTAGAACTGTTGCATAAATGTTAAAATATACACACTAGACGATCAACTAAATAATATGACGTATATATATATATATATATATATATATATATATATATATATATATATACACACACACATTTACATGTACATGAATATACAGATAAAATATAAAACCCAAAATTCAACATGTAAGTCATTATGGAACATAGTCATATACACTCCCAACGCAACATGATGCCTTGCGGATTCTGTCTTATTTCCGCATCAAGAGTGCCATCATTTAATAAGGTACTAGCAAGGCAGATAAAAATTTTTACGACTCCAAGGTGTTTTCCATAGACAAAAATATCAGGTTCCACATACAGATCAACAGGAGCGGGAGTGTGCATGACCTTATCTTTCTTAATGCCAACTCTCAGTCTGAAGCAGGTACAAGCATTTGTGAAGAGATCCATCACTAATTGCATATCTACTGGGGAGTGTGTCACCAGGTCAGCATCATCAGCATACAACAGCTCCCTAACAAGTCTATCACTAACAAGTGTTTTGGCTTGGAATCTTCTAAGGTTGAATACCTTTTGAGTCATTCGGAATCTAATGTAAATACCCATATTGCAATCGCAGAAACCATACCAGAGCACAGCGGTCAGATAGAGCAAAAACAATGTTGGTGCAGGTATGTCACCCTGATTCACACCATTATCAATGGGAAATTCTTCTAGTAGCCAACCATTGAAGTTAACATGACCCTTCATGTGATGAAGTTGCTCACACTTTTTCGTAAAAGCAGGTGTACAACCAAATTTTCCCAGCACTTTCCAGAGAGCCTCACGGTTGACTGTCAAACGCCTTGGTTAAGTCCACAAACACCTGACAAAGAGGCATACATTGTTCAATGTACTTTTCTAAAAGCTGTCTAGCAGAAAGCACTATATCTACGGTCCCTTGTCCACCTCTAAAACCAGACTGGGATTCTGGAAGGATATCAGGACAGATATACTTCTCCAATCAGTTTAGCAAGAGCCAAGCAAATGCCTTTCCAACTGCAGTCAGCTGTGAGATACCTCGATAATTTCCATGAGCAGACCTTGCACCCTTTCCTTTGTACAGCATAATGAAGATGGCATCTCTCCAGTCTTGGGCAACTGGGTTACCCTGCCATACTGACAGTATCAAAGAGTGGACCGCACAATATACATTGACACCACTATGTTTCAGCAGCTCAACAGGAATGCCATCCAGCCCAAGGTCTTTGTTCAAGTTTATCTGTTTTATGCAGTCAACTGTTTCCACAAGAGTCGGTTCGGCATCAAATTCTGGACAAAAGGAACACTGAGGGATACTTTCTATTGCATTAACATTGAATGGGTTATGAAAAAGTTCATGAAAGTGTTCATGCCATCTATGCATAATTTCATCTGAGATTTTCAGCAAGGTTCTCCCATCCTTTGCCAGGAGTGGTGTAGTTGAAGAGGATTTCGAACCAGAGGCCTGACAAAGCAAAGTGTAAAAAGTAAAATGTCTATGATCATAGGCAGTCTGTATTTCCCTGGAGAGGTCAGACCACCATTTTCTTTTTATTTGGTACACACAACACTGAGCCTTGCTTCATACAGAAGAGAAGTAGGGAGTGAAAGCTGGCCTGTTCAGAGTTGAGAAGTTTTGAAGGCTAATTAGAGTTATCAGCAAACCAATATCAATGTCTGGGAACCTTCAATCCAAGAGCTTCGACATCTTTTTGGTTTTTTTTTTTTGTCTCCCAATCAAAATCTGAGAAATCCACCTGGTTAAAAGCAGTTTTCAAAGAACTTTGTATGACTGGATCCTTCAGTTTGGTGACATCAATACGCTTAGATACTTTGATTTCATTGAAATGGCTTTTCTTGTGAATTGAAATTTTTAGTTTAGCTTTGACCATTAAATGATCAGTAACTCAGTCGGCACCACGCATTACTCTAACTTTGCAAAAATTTTCCAGATCACCATATCTACACACTATGTAATCTAGCAAATGATATATATATATACACACACAGATATATACATGTATATATATACACACACACACTGATATAAGAACATACACAGATACGCACATATATGTTTAGCAAGGTAATTCAGCATTGTCCAGTCCTCTCTAAACTCATTATCAGTAGGCATTCAAGTTCTCCAAAGGGGAGAACTTGAATACCTACTAGACACTATCCTCAGCCGTCTAAGATCTCTCTGTACAAGTGTTTCCCTGAAAGTAAACCCGACTAAATATTCAAAATCACGTAGTATTCACAGCACAAATATGATCCTCTTGATATGGCAAACTTGCACTGGCTTTTATGAGGAATGGTGCATCTTCTAAAAGTGCTGTTCCCGTAAGATTACCATACTTTTTGTTCTTTTTCTCTTTCAGAAATCTTTTTTGTCTGAACAAAAACAAATCCATGGAAGCTAAGAGGAGAAAAGTGGATTTAGAGAGTGCATAACTTAACAATGCCTGGACAACTAGTTTTTCATTAAGTATTTTGCAGGATGTGTTTGCTTAATCTGGCAAGAAACCATTGCCGCGAAGAAAGTTTTGAATATTAAACAGCATTATGAAACTCATCAAAATCATTAGTTTTACCAAAAAAGAACAAGTGGTAAGGTTGAGAAATAATTTAACAAAGCAATCATCCTTTTTCACTAGAAAAGGTGAAGTAACCGAAACACTCGCACTAGCTACGAGATGTCAAAACTAATTGCAAAAAGGATGAAACCGTTTATTGATGGAGAGTTTTTCAAAAGAATTATTGTTAAAAGGTAGCAGACGTTTGTCCAGAAAAAAGGGAATTATTTTCTGCTATCAGCATGAGTAACAAGGTGTATTGAAAAGCTGGCAGCAAATGTCAGAAGTGACTTGGAGGGCGTCTTAAACAATCTAGAGTATTATTCCATTGTTATTGATGACCACAGATATGAAGGATACTTGTCAACTTGCAGTGTTTGTGAGGGGTGTAACCAACATTTGATATTGTGGAAGAAGTTGTGAAATTGATTCCTATGAAAGACACTAACACTGGAGCAGATATTTTGTAAAGCATAATAAAATGGATTACTGAAATGAATCTGGATTTATCAAAGTTTTCTGGAATAATCATAGATGGAGTACCAGCAATGGTTGGAGAGAAAAAGGGTTTTGTTGCATTGCTCCAAAACCATATAGGTATTGATAAAAAAATAATCAAACTTCATTATTCATATTTATCAAGAAGCTTTGTGTGCAAAATCACTGAATTTAAGGACATCATGACAGTGGTCGTGAAAACAGTGAATCTTGTATTGTGAAGAGGACTAAATCACGATCAGTTTCAAGAATTTCTGAAACAAATCAAAGCAGAGTATGGCGACCTTACATATTTGTCAAATGTTTGATGGCTTACCCTAGGAAAAATGCTAGAACGAGTATATGTATTGAGAGAAGAGATTTCCATATTTTTTAGAAAGCAAAGAACAAGATAATTCTCACTTTCAAGAACTACAGTGGATTGTCAAGTTAACTTTTTTAGTGGACATCACAACCCACATGAACAATCTGAATCTTCAGCTTCAAGGAAAGAAAAAGGTTGTATTTGAGATGTTTGGTCAAATTACTGCTTCTGAGAAAAAAGCTTCAACTGTGAGAATCACATTTTCAAAAAGGAAACGACTCTCCTTTCCCAAGTCTCCAAAATCACAGGAGAGATACAATACCAGACATCTTTGTGAGCTCTACCAGGGTTCTGAGAAGCGAGTTTTCCTTCTGTTTTGCTGACTTCCGGAAATATAGAATTCTGTTTGAGTTATTTAGTACTCCTTACGAAACAAATGTAGAGCAAATGGCAGAAGAATATCACTTGGAGTTAATTGAATTACAGTGCGATGAATCTTTGAAATCAAAATTTTATTTTGAATTCACTGCTGAGTTCTACAAGAAATATATATTGCCAAGCGAAAAATATAAAAACATCATGGCTAATGCAAAAGTGATGATGTCATTATTTGGAAATACATATGCTTGTGAAAAACTTTTTTCCAAAATAAAATATACTAAAAGTCATTTGAGAACAAAATTGTGTGACAACCACCTGGATTATGTTTTGCTCCTGTCATCGACAAATATTTCACCTGATGTACAGAAGTTATCACACAATAAGCTGAAACAAGTTTTTCACTAAAGCATTTTATCTCTATCTATATAAAAGCCAAGTACGTCCAAGGATGGAATACTGCTGCCATATCTGGGCAGGAGCTGCTAAAAACAGCCTATCCTGCCTTGACAGAGTACAAAATAGACTTCGTGGCTTAGTGGGGAATGCCCCTTTTCTCTTCTCTGCAACCTCTTTCCCACAGAAGAGACGTTGCGAGCCTATTCTTGTTTTATCGTTATTTCCATGGCAGGTGCTCGTCTGAACTCCAATCTCTGGTCCCTCCTCGCCAATCTTTCACGAAAAACACCCGTCTAGCTGAATCCACTGTCAAAAATTTTCCCCACTCTTTATCTGTGCCTAAATCAAAACGTAGATTCCATGAACAAAGCTTCTTTCTTAGAACTGCACACCTGTGGGACTCTATTCCGTCTGCCTACTTCCGACCTGACTACAACCTGGATGTCTTCAAGTCCAACATAACCAAATTCCTAATGAACCGCCCCCTTAAGTAAACACTTCAATAAATCTCCACACTAACGTACTGTACTTGCAATAATCCTTATCCCTGAGTGGCTTCCGGGCCTTGATAAGTGGTGACCATCGTGTAAAAAAAAAAAAATTTACCGTTTCTAAGTGTATTTCTTTTGTAGCAAGATATTTGCTTTTTTTTTGTTGTTGATTGTGATAGTATTTTTTAATTCATGCAGTGAAATAAGGATTTTTTTACTAAATGTGTTTGCATTTTATTTCTTTTTTTTTATGTTTATTCCTGTAACAAAAGAAGTGGTATTGTATAAATACAATTATATTATATTGAATCCTTGCTTTCTTTAAACACCAAGAAAATTTATTTACAGATTCAATAACATGGTTCTCCATCATGACACTGCAGCCATGGCTGTTTGTCTCTCTTCCATGACTCAATATTACTGTTTGGCCCTCACTCTCCAAAAGGTTGCCGACCCCTGGTCTAGAGTGTTGATTTTGGTTCCAAGGTAAAAATCCCAGCGTCCAAAGGTGGGGATATCACCAGGAGGAGTAAGAGTAACTCAGAGCTAAATTCGCAACCACCTCCAGCACTCAACATGTCTCCAAGATTACAAAAAGAATCAAACCGCAATTTTGAAAGAGATATTATCCAACTTCAGCACAATGTGAGGTTGGCAGTTAAGTGGGTGTGCCGACTTAATGTAAAACAAAACAGTTTGCACATCGTCAATGGGGGTCCTGGATATGACCTTAAACTATATCCAGTGGTGAGAGCCCCAGCTTGCGGGCTTTGGGGAGTGTGGAGCCACCCTTTAATTACCATTGTTCCCAGGTCCACTCTGACCCGGAATGGTAGTACCTGTTAGGGTTCCAACTATGGGTCGAATAGAAACCGACTTGAAAACAACAAATATATTCTATTAAAAGTTTTTTCTTCAAAATCTTTGGATTCGGCATTAAATAACCCGAAAAGGGTTGATATGCCGTAAAACAAAAACAACCAACCAACCATCAAATACTTGTAAAACAGGCAGAGAGATGCAACATTTCATCGATGGAACAGAGACTGAAGCCTAGATGACAGTTTAGAATGTATCAGGTTGACAACTCTCTTTTGAACCCTGTCCAGGAGTGAAAGACTAGTAGCGGATGCACCAGCCCAAATGTGACAACAATACTCCATACATGGGCGAATGGTCGTCTTGTAGAGGTACAGGATACTTTCAGGTGTAAGTAACTTTCCAGCATGGAAGAGAGAGTCCACCTTCCTTGCAGCAGCCTTAGCAATGCTCTCAATGTATCTGTTCCAGTTCACGTTCCCTGTGAACATTATGCTGAGGAGTTTGAAAGAAGTACTTTCAAGTAATGTATCTTTAGTCATAGCTATTGATGCTGGTGAAGAAGGTTTCTTGTAACTCTTGAAGGAAACAAACTTAGTCTTGGCAGTATTGAATTTTTGTCCACATTCCACCACAGATTGGAGGTCTTCCTCTAGTGTTTCTGCCATTTCCTTAGATATGTGTTCATTTGTTTTCCCCTCGTGCCTGTTATAGAGCGTGGTGTCATCAGCAAATATACCCATCTCAGAGACAATTTTATCAGGTAGGTCATTTATGAATATTAGGAATAATAATGGTCCAAGGATAGACCTTTGAGATACACCCGCATTTATATCATATTGTTTAGATGTACAACCGCCAAGGACTACCTGGATTATTCTCTTATTTAAGAGGGATTTAATTATGTTAAGTATTCGTCCAGTGGTACTGTATGATCTGATTTTCCTGTCAAACCCTGTCAAAGGTCTTAGATATATCTAGGGCTATCGCTCTACCCTCCCCTGCTTTGTCCAGTGTATTGTATATACGTTCAGTTATATACGTTGTATATATCGGGTACATTTTAAAGAGAGACGGGGACATGTAATACATGATTAGAGGGGGATAGAAGAGAGAGGAGGACATGTAATACACGATGAGAGGGGGATAGAAGAGAGAGGAGGACATGTAATACACGATGAGAGGGGATAGAAGAGAGAGGAGGACATGTAATACACGATGAGAAGGGGATAGAAGAGAGAGGAGGACATGTAATACACGATGAGAGGGGATAGAAGAGGGAGGAGGACATGTAATACACGATGAGAGGGGGATAGAAGAGAGAGGAGGACATGTAATACACGATGAGAGAGGGATAGAAGAGAGAGGAGGACATGTAATACACGATGAGAGGGGGATAGAAGAGAGAGGATGACATGTAATACACGATGAGAGGGGGATAGAAGAGAGACGGGGACATGTAATACACGATGAGAGGGGGATAGAAGAGAGAGGAGGACATGTAATACACGATGAGAGGGGGATAGAAGAGAGAGGAGGACATGTAATACACGATGAGAGGGGGATAGAAGAGAGAGGAGGACATGTAATACACGATGAGAGGGGATAGAAGAGAGAGGATGACATGTAATACACGATGAGAGGGGGATAGAAGAGAGACGGGGACATGTAATACACGATGAGAGGGGGATAGAAGAGAGAGGAGGACATGTAATACACGATGAGAGGGGGATAGAAGAGAGAGGAGGACATGTAATACACGATGAGAGGGGGATAGAAGAGAGAGGAGGACATGTAATACACGATGAGAGGGGATAGAAGAGAGAGGATGACATGTAATACACGATGAGAGGGGGATAGAAGAGAGACGGGGACATGTAATACATGATGAGAGGGGGATAGAAGAGAGAGGAGGACATGTAATACACGATGAGAGGGGGATAGAAGAGGGAGGAGGATATTTATACATTTTACAGTCTGTGGTTCTCATAACATATATTTAGAGAGGAGGGTTATCAGTTCTTATAACACAGGAGAGGAGGACTGCCATTACTTATGAAATAGAAAGGGGGACACATTACTTAGATGGTTTATACACAAAGTTCATTATAACGATGAGTGGACACAATGTTCATATAAAGGATGTTTCACATTACCTTTAATTGTTGAAGAATAACACAACACGAAGACGCAGTTACAAAATATGATGTGTGCTTTTATTACATTCGGCCGCTTGTAATGATGATTGGTTCCAGGAATTCAAAGATGACTACATGATTAAAACTTTCTAACCCTTCGCTTCCAAAGGAAGACCCTCCTTCTCTGATTCGATTTGGACTCGGCTGCCTCCTGTATCCTGTCTGTTGAACTCTATCTAATCTCCTAAAACTAGCAAACTATATTGAGAATTCATTTTCTGCTATGACGTCATGCACATGTCCAAGAACGTGCTCGACTCACGTGGCCTGAACTCACGTGGCTTAAACATGCATGGTTGCACATGTCCAACCCATTTTTGCAGACAAGGAATTCTTCTAACCTATTTTACTTAACTTATTTTTCAATATGTTTTTAATTTTCTATTTTTCGTTCTTCTAACTGACCTTATTTTAATTCAGTTTTCATAAAAAGAATTGAATAATTAAATTCCTTTTCAAACAACATATCTAAACTATTTTATGTGAAAACTGAACAATGCAAAAATTCCATTTCTGACCCTATTCCTGAACCTTGCTTACGAGGCTCGAATCTCGGTCTATCTAATCTCATTTTTACTTATCTAATGTTTTTCTTACAAGAAAAAGGAGACCTTTCTTGTGACAAGTATAGCAGTTGTAGGGTGATGGACTAGAGCTTGGTTAATTATGGACTCAAACATTTTGGCGAAAAGCAGGAGGGGGGCTAATGGGGTGATAATTTAATGGGTCAGTTCTTTCACCAGAATTCTTGTAAACTGGTACCACAGAAGCAGTTTTCCGGCAGTTAGGAAAGCAAGATTCGTTAAGGCTTTTGTTGTAAAGTTTGGAGAGGACTGAAGCCACTTCAGTGGAGCATTTTATTAATAGCACAGCCAGGATGAGAGCGGATCCATATGCTTTTGAGGTGTCTAGGATTTTTATGATATCATGTACCTGAGAAGGAGTAATGTTCAGATCATCTAGTGTGGTGCCTATTCGCAAAGGAAACTCAAGGAGGGAGTGGTTTGCTGGGTCCAATGTGGAGTTTGAAGCAAATCAACTAGTAAACATATTAGCCTTCTCGGTTGCTGTGCAAACAACCTCATGATTGTTTGATAGTGGTGGAATTGTTAATTGCTTATTATTTACTACACTGTTGCAGATTTTTCAGAAATCATGGTCTCTTAATTTTTGTGCTTTGATCCATTTTCTGGTGTTTTTGGTATATTGTCTCTTAGCTGTCGCTATTTCTTTCTTACAATTACTTGTAGCTTCTATAAACTTTTGTCTGTTTGTACTGGACTTATGTTGGTTAAATATGTGGTATGCATGCTGCCTTTGAGCAATGGCAGCTGCATAAGTAGAAGTAAATCATTCGGGAGAGTAGGGTTTGCTATAGAGTTTCTGCATGGGGACATGTGTTTCAGTTGCCGTTTTGAACCATTCAGGGATTTCATTTACGCACTGTTCAGTGGGAAGAGAAAAGATATTTCCCGACAGAGCATCTCTGACGAGATCCCTGATGGCTTCCCAGTCAGCCTTTTTATAATATCTTGTGGTTTTGAGCAATGGCTCTTCAGTTTGGGGTCAAGAATTTAAGTCGATTTCTACCATTATCACAGCATGATCAGCATTCCCGAGTGGGCTATGGGCATTTGTTACACAATCATTGGGAACTGTGGTCAGAAATAGATCTAGAAGTGAGGTATGTTAATCTTGCTGATCTGGGAAATGTGTCGGAAACATAACCGTCTCTGATAGGGAATGAGATATTTTTCCCTGATTTTCATAAATACTAAAAAATACCTTCATCATTCAATTTTATGTTAATATTTTAATAACTAGCAGGACCTGTGAGAAATTCCACAGAATTTTTTTTTTTTTTCATAGGAATCACCACTTATCAAAGCCCGGAGACCACTCGAGGATAAAGGTTAATGAGTATACATTAATCACTGGAATTATAGCGTAGTAAACATAAGTAGTGGAAATTTTGTAAATTGGATTACTTAGGTGGATGGTTCATCAAGAACTTGTTTACGTTGGACTTGAAGACAATCAGATTGTAGTCGGATGGGAAGCAGGCAAATGGAAGAGAGTTCCACAGGCTTTCAGTTCTAAAAAAGAAGCTTTGTTCTACGTTTAGGTTTCGGCACAGATAAAGAGTGTGGGAAATTATTGATAGTGGTTTTAGCTAGACGAGTGTTTTTCATGAAAGTTTGACAAGGGAGGACCATAGATTGAAGCTCAGACGAGCACTTGCCATGAAAATAACGATAAAGCAGAGACAGGCTTGCAATATCTCTTCTGTGGGAAAGAGGTTGCAGGGAAGAGAAAAGGGCATCCCCTACTAAGCTACAAAGTCTATTATGAACTCTGTCAAGGCAGGATAAGCTGCTTCTAGCAGCTCTTGCCCAGATGTGGCAAGAGTTCTCCATCATTAGCTGTACCTGGCTTTTATATAGGTAGAGAATTGCATCAGCAGTGAGATATCTACTGGGGCGATAGAAGGATCCAACCATTTATCCAGCAACCTTGGCAATGGATTTGATATATGTGTTTCATGTGAAACATATTTAATCAACAAATATGTTTTGGTAATGCTGATATTTTTCTGGATAGCAACAAAAAGTTATTTTTTTTTTAGACAAAAAAAAACAATAACACACAACAAATATGAGTTTATTGGCATTTCTATGTAAATAGTGCCCATTGTATTTTAAATATAGCACTAACTCGAATGAGATAAATTAATAAGTATTAATTAATACTCAGAAAGTAATATTGTGCTACATAGTTCAATACAAATAATAAAATCACATTGTAAGAGACAATCTTTAATTTAGTTCTCCAGTTCAGCATCTCTTTGCAAACAATGTTCTATCCACTGCACCATGAGCCCCGAAGGTGCAGTGGATAGAGGCGCTGATTCTCTACAGTTCCAGGTGAGCATTGTCTGAAGATAGCGGTTTCAATCCTACTCAAAGCAAGCCAGAGGATAAGTTGGCCAAAACATGGTGAGGCAATCATCATCATATCTTATCGCAATAGAAATTAACCCATTGCATGGCGGTGCTGTTTGCTTCCTTAAGGTCTTGGTTTGAGCAATGAGGACCCAATCGGTAGTTTTCCGTAAGGTGTTGCATCGTTTGTACCTCTCCACATGGACATAAAGGTGAGGTGTCTAGGCCCCACTTGTGGAAATTGTCTTTTGTTTTGCCTACTTTGGATCTGGCTCTTTTTAGAGTCACCCAGTTTTTTCTACCAAGGTTTGAACCCTGGGGGAGTGTTTCTTTTGGGTCTGGTAGGGCTTCATTTTTATTCCTGCTGTTATAGTCTCGCCATCGTTCCATCCTATAGGACGCAGCTTGCCTGGGATCGATTTCCTCTATATTGATCAAGCTACTGCGAGATTTTAGTCTTTGTCTCACTGATTGGTGGCCAAACAGTGAGTGCCTGTGGTTGTTAAGCTGTTTGTACCATTCCATTCTGGTGATGACTTCTCGCCTGATATGTGGTGGTGGAATACCAGTTAGGCAGTATAGAGCTGGCAAGGGAGTTGGTCTTAAGGCACCAGTTATGGTCTGGTATGCCTTGTTCAGCTCTACATCAATTTTATGGGCATAGCATGATCTTGCCCATACTGAGACAATAACAACCATGGAAGGCAGTAATTACTGGGGATACAGTTAAGAGACAGTATTCCTATCCTGGCGCAGTTAGCAACCACCTGAAGAAGGTCATGGGAATAGTTGGCCGAAACGTGGTGGAATCACAACAACTATGAAGATGAGGATAACAGTCTGCAAATAAATAAAGAAAGAAATAATTATTTTTAAATCATCAGATACTTCAATTATTTACCCCCGACTACATAATTTTTTACCCTCAGGGGTAAATTTACCCCTGGTTTAGAACCTCTGCTCTAAACCATTGTTACGATATGGCTTGTTCCCTATTGACTGAGGTATATCTCTGGTCTTGTGCAGTTTTAAGAGGTTCACCCTCCCAAGCTTTACTTTCTCTTCCTTTGAGAAGGGTTTAATTTATTGCTAATAGTCTGAGACTCCCTTACGGGGAATACCAATGGAGCTTCCCAGGCATTTTTTTTTTTTTAGCAGCCCAAAGTGCTCTTCCTCCAGGATGTTGGCTTTTCAGATCCGACTTTCTGAATCCTTGTATCGCAGCATCCCGCCGTCGTAGGAGAGAGAGAGAGAGAGAGAGAGAGAGAGAGAGAGAGAGATAAACATTTTGTCACGTAATTGGCCAACACAGAACGAACTCGGTTACTACTTCATAATAAAAACAAAGATAATCTAGTTGTGTAGATAATATGTGGAAAAAAGAGAGGACGAGACGGAGGGAAGGGGTGGATTTTTTTTTTTTTTTTTTTTTTAAATCGATATGATCAGACTGTGATTGCAGCCTCCGCGATCATTTGTAGGAAGCGGATGATGAAACAGTCATCAGTTTCTTCTTCTTCTTCTTCTTCTTCTTCTTCTTCTTCTTCTTCACTCATTTCTAACTTTAATGATAAACGAATGTCATTACTATTATTACGAGAGAGGTCAAGTCAGTAAACATTAATAACAACGATTATAATAATTCCACATCTCTGTCTATCAGCCTTTATCTTTATCTTTCTATCTATCTATCCATACATGCATTATTGTCTATGTAAGTCATAAGTGATCTCCAGAGTGTTGTGTTGTGCGCTCATGAGAGCTTACAGACAGTCAGAGAGAGAGAGAGAGAGAGAGAGAGAGAGAGAGAGAGAGAGAGACTGACACTATATAGCAGTCAGCCACCACAGAGGATTTTTGCGATGATGCTGAATAGCATTACCGTCTGAATTGCTCTCTTTCTTCTTTCCTCTTGTTTTATTTTCTCCGTGCCAACAGTTACCAAGAGAAATTAGATAGATAGATAGAGAGAGAGAGAGAGAGAGAGAGAGAGAGAGAGAGAGATGGGAGACCAGGAGAGAGGGTGAGCTCGTGATCACGCAACGGGAGAGGAAGAAAGAAAAAACAGAGACAGACAGAGAGAACGTGTTCCGTCGGGTCTTCGGTCTTCTCGGGCCAGCCAACCCGAAAAAAAAAAAAAAAAAAAAAAAAAGGAAAAAAAAAAAAAAGACGCAACACTTTCTTCGCGGTCACAGAAGCCTGTATCAACATTTTCGAACACTACTGTTGTGGTCTGTTGTTGTTTCGGCTTCTGGAAACTGTTCTTTTTCTTACCTCAAAAACACACGGGCACCTATATGCCAGCTGACGTATCTGTTTGGAGGATGAAAAACATTGTTTTTCCTCTCCGTCTTTTTTCCCCTTTCAACTCAATGTCTTCCTCTGTTATTTTTCACAAGGAAGAGGCATAACATCTACCTTAACAAACAAACAAACAAACAAAAAAATAAAATAAAAAACAAAACAAAAAACAAATGCATACATATGTTCACCAAGAAGGACATCGCCGAAGAAAACGGACCAGTTGAATATTTTCCTGACGGTGATTATTATTGAAATTATAAGTGAGTATTATTTAGTTTTTCTTATTTAATAACAGACTCGTTTTTAGTCCTCTAAAACGATGTTACATCTAAATTAATAATTTTAAGAAACTGCATATTGAATTTAACACTTTCTATACAGCATTGTTCTATTCGTAAATACATTTATTCATTAAATAGTTTTACTAAACAACCAAACGCGGAGGTCTGGATTTTTTCCCCGATGTTTTATATTTTTTTTATTTTAATAAATACACAGTTCTTTTGTACGACAGAGCGCGTCCCAAAATGAATATTTTTCTTTTGATTTTCATAGCAAAACATTTTTATCTAAATTTTTCGGTACTTGTGCATCTCTGTTACCGTGCTGAAATAATAACGTTATTTCAACACATTCTTAACATGAGGAGATTGTTGTTTTGTAATTATTCTGTACTTTCACCTAACAATTTTATAATTAATTACATCGTAAAAATTGAATTTAATTTGAAAATACTATTTCTAAAAATAGCGCGATAACATGGATGCATAAGCACAAATATATCTTTTTTTTTTTTTTTTCTTAATGACAAACATTCTCGATTTTCGTTGTATACGTCCGCGAAATTTTGCCCAAATCACACGCGTAAAATAACTCTTTAAAGATATAGGCGGACCTGGACTAGAATCACTTCCACCCCCTATAATTTTAATCGGGATTCTGCAGTTGGTATTTTTTTTTTTTTTTTTACGACCTAACCCAGCGTAATATAAACACCCCAACCTCCCCATGTTAAGAACGGCTTTCGGAATAAACACCTAACCTCGAAAACTATACTACATAAACATACTATAAAAATTATGGGGTGGGGGTGGGTGATTCTCGTTCAAGTCCACCAATGATATAATTAAAAAAAAATTAGAATAATTGACTGTTATAACTTGAGACTTACGGTGCTTATATAGATCAGACCCCATCCATGGCTGTCCAGTCCAGTCCATATTGGCACGGTAAAATCTATAGCCGAAAGACGATCACTGAAAATGAAACCCACCATAACCCCCCCCCCAAAAAAAAAACGGTACTTATTCAGAATACGGACCATTTTTATGGGGGGGGTGGGTAGAATTTTCAAATTGAATTCAGTTTTACGATATTTTTTGTTTATTAAACTGTTAGGTGAAAGTTAAGATTATTTTTTTTTTTTTAAGCGCCGCCCCCATGTTAAGAATGGGCTTCTAACGTTACTATTTCAGTACGATCCGTATTCTACATAAGTACCAAAAAAAAAAAAAAATTACCGATTTTTTTTTTTTTTTTTTTACCGGTATATTTATATTACTGCATTATATTTTAAGAAAAATTGTATTTTATTTTTGTTTTTATTTCACTCTAGTTTAAATTGTTGCATTTGTAAAATTTAAATAAAATGCAAGGTAAAAAAAAAAAAAAAATCGTTAAATATTTATTTTTTTAATCTAAATTTAATTTTTTCTGATCGTCTATCAGTTGTAAATCATTACTGAACCTGATGTAAACTGGCAGGCATGAGGGGGCTGCTGCTGAAGGAATTAGTTGTTGCTAATCGGCAGTTTGAAGGCTTCAAATCCCTTCCGAATTTCGAATTATTTTTGTTATCAATGAATAAATAATCAATCAAAATTAAAAATTGTTTTTTTACTCAGCCAATATTATAACTTGAGGGTTCGAAATTCGTGATTTTTTTTTAAGTCTTTAAAATGTCAATTATTTGTGATTTAAACTAAAATCTAAGTTTAAAGGCAAAAATTGATATTTAAAAATTTTCTCATTTTCAAACCGTTGTTTTTTACCTGCAGATTTTTGGCCGTCGAAGAACTAATAAATTAAACATATTAAAAATTATTAGGGTTAGCGTTGGAGATTGGAGTGATTCCATAAAATTACCCCAGAATCAAGTATGTTAACTTGTGCTTCTAAGCTACCAATTCTCAAACACTCAACTGACGTGTTAAAAAAACATAAACCTCAAGCGTGGTTGGAAAATCAGACCTACGTTTAATAGTGATGGCGAAGTAATAAGAATATTGAATTAATTAATTTGATTAAAGTTTGAAAGCAAAATTCAAGAGTTATGGTTTCTGCTACGAATCGAGGGGGTTGAATGCGCCCTTGTATTAAAGAACCCAATTTAATTTTGGTACTTGTAATGAATAGGCACCTAAATTTCCTGTCAATATCAGCGGAAAATCCCGAGTCGGTGCTAGAAAATGGCAAAAGCAGTTTGCGAATAATCGAAAGCTGAGAAGAAAAAAAAGGGGGCGGGCAGACGATACTAAGCACATGAAAGGTTGAAGTAGAATAAATAAATAAATAAAAATAAAAACTTACCCCACCCCGTCCTCAAAGAAAAAAAATAAAGTCTAAAAATCTTCTTTAAAAAAGGTTTTTAAATCGTAAACTGCTTCGGCCAATTCCGGGACTAATTAGGATTCTCCATTGATACTCGTGATTGACTAGTTATGCTCTGAAAAAAAAAAAAAAAAAAGAAAAAGAAAAAAAAAATCTGGTTATTTATTACAAGTCCTAGGTTTTCTTTCTTTGTATAAAATTGACATTACTGGAGAAGTTGAACGTATAAACAGAACACACCCCCTTTCGTTTCAGCAAACCTAAAATGAAATTCTCCAGTAAAATAGTTTTTGGACCCTTTCCCTATTAGAAAATCTAAGTTTTCCCACGTGTTTTTCTTATCTTTTTCTATCTCGGCATTTTTTTTTTTTTTATAAACCTTTTATATCAGCCATGTATTTAAAAAAAAAAAAAAAATTATCTACTTGTCTGGTTTTCATTTTATTTCATTTTCCGGTATTGTAAAGTCTTTCTTTTAGGCCATTCGTGTAAACAGCCTGAAATACTTGGGAGGCGGGGGTTACAATTATTTAAAATTTTAAAATAGGGGATCAGATTCTTTTATTTTATTTTATTTTATTTTTTTTTTTTTGTCTATGGCAGATACATTTTGTGAGGGCTTTTGAGGGGGGAGGGATGATTGTGGCTTTACAACTTTGCCACTCTGAATAAGGGTTAGCGGTACAAAAAGCTTGGTTAACTGTCTTTAAAAAGTTGGAATGGTCGGCAAATAGAATAATTTTACGTAAAATTTACACGCGGCACACATCCCCTCATCTAAATTCTAAAATATATATTTTCTTTCTGCCAAGTTTTTTAAGGTGTTCGTTCGCACGTAATCATAAAGTAGAAGCGCATTTAGCTGAAAGCGTTACTGTATAAGTTTACCTCTTTTTACACACACACACACACACACACACACACACACACACACACACATTACTTCCCCAAAACCTCTGGCCTTGATGGAGGGGAGACTAAAACTTACTGCTATGGTTTCAAATGATCTGAAATAACAGCAAGGGGAGACTTGATTCCAAATATTTCTAATATGTTATATCTCCCTTCTTTTGGAAATAGGGTACGATTATAAATATCCCCGGTATCAAATAATTCTTATACACTGTGAAATTTTCTTTATGTATAAAAACCAAAGAGGGGAGATATAACATATGAGAAATATTTGGAACTTCCGTTGCTGTTATTTCCGGTCATTTGAAACTATAGCAGCAAGTTTTAGTCTTCCCTCCATCAAGGCCAGAGGTTTTGGGAAATATCATGAATTTTGTAATTCATATGCAAAACTAGGAAAACAAATGACTATGATAGAAACATTTTATGGCTGTAAAAAGTGCCTAAAATAGGCTCTGAATGATAGATTATCCCCTTAACGTGCGACGATAGGGGCAAATGTCACATAGCCCACTACACAATGCAGGTCATTACCTTTTCAACGAGCCTTCATTTGTTAAATTCTGATCAATAGTCACTTAGATTTGAAACTTATAAAATTGCCAAAAAAGTGTTGTGTATATATATATATATATATATATATATATATATATATATATATATATATATATATATATATACTGGTAGCCAAATTGAATAATGAAATGCTCATATATTTGGTTCTATGAGACGAAACTACATGAAACTTTGCAGGCTTTATAATACTATTATATGGTTAAAATTCTATGACAGTTGGTAAAAAAAAAAAGAACCTATACTTTCAAACCAATATATTATGCCTAAATTTGTATATAGTGTCCTGGCAAGCCAACTTTAGTTTTGCTGCTTTGGGATGATTTTTTTTTTTTTATCCACCAAAATAATTTCAGTTGAGCGCAGATCTGTGGGGGTGGGGTGGGGGAACCCTGACTTCTTGCTACAGGAAAAAAAATGATCAATTTAACGCAATCTCTGACATAAATTAGTAATCACTTAACTATTCTAGGGCTGTGAATAATTTAATTTTATTTTAATTTTAACACAGAAAAAATATAAACATCATGAGGTCCGTCGTACACTTGTACAACTCGATCCAAGAGCACTGCTACTGTGTCTTCAACGATCATCAAAGCTAAAACCGAATTCCTCACATAATATACAGTTTTATGTTCCAGTTTAAACCTCACTGTTGATTTTAAAAGTTATGCCACATTTAAATCGTGTTTTCTTGACCTCCTTGATTTTAATGATAAATTCCTCTCCCTTTCTCTGACTGGAGTGCTTTTTTTTCTTTTTCTTTTTTCCTTTTCTTTCTTTTTTTCTTTTTTTGACACATTACACGCCCCTTTCTTTCTTTCTTTCTTTTTAGTCCCTCCTCCCCAATTCTTCCTCCCCGGGTCTCTCAACTTACCACATCATGCCATGCTGATGGAGTGGCTAGGGTGGGCTGTGGTTAAAGCTGACATCTTTCAGGGTTCAAAATTATCAAAGACTCTGCACTAAAAGCACTTCCAACTAATTGTTGACCTGAGTGTCGAGTTAGTAATATACTGCAAAATCAAATCTATGATCTGTAGTGATTATGTTTTGATGTCGAATAAAATAAATCGCGCCAGCGAGTATCCTATATCTTGCTAAGGTCACCATTTGCCCATGCATGGAGTATTGTTGCCACATTTGAGCTGGTGCATCTCCCACTAGTCTCTCTCCCCCCCCCCTAAGTAAAATCTTATAGGTCCTGCAGCTCCTGCACTATCAGCCAAGCTCCAACCTCTGTCTCATCGTCGCAATCTTGCATCCCTGTGCCTGTTTTGCAAATACTTTAATGGAATGTGCTCTTAACTCGTAGCACTTGTGTCCCCTAGACGTATATGCATACTCCTGACTAACTTGACAAGCAGCAAAATCCCACCCCTTCACTGTTGAGGTCCCTAGATGCCGGAAAGCCTCCTACTATAGTTGTTTCTCCCCTCGAACTGGTAAACGTCGTAATTCCCTCCTGATCTTCTGCTTCTCTGATTCTACTGGCATACAGAAATTCAGGTGTAATTTGAACCAACATCTTGCTGCTCAACTTCCTACATAGTGTTTCTGTAGACATGGTCTCATATTGTAGCCACTTACATCCAAATGACATTGTGCCTTGTTTGGGGTGAATAAGGATTAAAAAAAAAATTTTTTTTTCTTTTTTTTTTAATTTCAAAATTATATTCAAATTTGAAGTGCCACAATAAGTAAATATATTATTTATTATTTACACACTAGAAGTCATCAGCTGTGCTCTCTGGAGTCTGTGACAAGTTTTACCAGATTTCCAGCCCCCCCCATTCCTTTTAATAATCATTGAAAATAATTTTGCGTTATTGCAACAGCCGCACACAATTCATTTCTCATTGGCAACAAACATTGGTCATCTCTGGGATTTGGGTCACATTAAGTCTCCACCAAGATCCCAGTACTATTCTGCACTCTCAAAGTCGAGATCTCGTTAGTGCTTTCCCTCCCCGATCTTTCTATCCTCCTTGGCCCTTAATGATCATTTGTGTGGTATCAGTGGAGACTGATGTCGTCATATCGTGTAAGTTTTTTTTTGGGGGGGGGGGGTAAGTTTGAGATTTCTTCTTATTAATATACAAGCAGGACCCGTGAAAACTTTTTGCTGATCGACTTTTCTTTGTTTTTATCGTAAAAAAAAATCTATTTTTTTTTTTTTTTAACGATAAAACTTTTTTAACCTGTTTTTATTTACTTATTGCAACATTTTAAATATTTAAAAAAATAAATATTTAAAAAAATAAATATTTAAAAAAAATCTTAGCATAAAAATAATTATTCAAAATTTTAAAGGTTTAAAGGCCAAACAAGTGCAGAATCTCTTTCAATAAATAGACATTTATTTATTAAAATTAAATTCGATATTTCGATTTATAACGGAATCTTTATCAGGAATATATATATATGTATATATATATATATATATATATATATATATATATATATATATATATATATATTTTTTTTTTGACGTGCCACGGTGATGATAATACTTGGCACGTCTTCCTTCATATGTTGGTAAAGCGTAATGTTATATACAGCGAGGGACGCCGGTCGAGCACGTATGTGTGAAGTCCACTGTTTATAATAAGCACTTCAGGTGTATCAGAAAGCGGCCATTAAAAATGATGAAAAGAACTAATAATTCAATTTACTATCTTTCGAAGCTTATAACTACTATAAAAATGTAATTCAAACCCTAATTTTTTTTTTCAGTTAAAGGAGCAAAGACCAATTTTAAAAAAAAAAAACAGATTTAATAGCAAATTATGCAATATTTGTTTTTTAAAGTGGTTTTCTTTAAAAAAGATATAAAGAAAATCAACATATTTTGACTTGCTCCGATAAATATGTGTATATAAATGACAAAAAAAAATCACTTACCTATAAAAAATACTATTAAATGGGTACTTCCATTCTTCATTGTTAAGAATTTATCCATATTTATATTTTAAATTCCATGTCCTTTTTAAATAAAATACTTTTTTTAAAGCGAGGGGCATAGAAAATCGCATTTTCGTAACGTGTTTTGTGCCCAGCTTAAAAGAGCTGCTCCTGCTATTATGAAATTTATCAAATATGGATTCGTCAAAGGGACATAATTAATGTCTCTTTTATTGTGTCTATTAACCAAAATTAGTATTTTTCGTCCTCCGTAACATACACATTCACTTTCCCCTAAAACAAAAAATCCAGTTCACCGATTTTTTTTTTTTTGCTTTTTTTTTTAATTCCCTTAATGAAATCCACGAGTTTTTGATTGATATATTTTAATACTTCTTTATCGACTGAATTTTTTTTTTTTAATATCTTAAAAAAGAAAACCTTGAATGAAATAGAAAAAATTGCCGTCAGCGTCCGGTATTGACTTGACGATATAAGCATAACATGAGCTTTCATTAAAAAATCAAAAAAAATCAACGTGGTTCTTTTTAAAAAAAGTTTTACACTTTGGACTTTACAGGTAAAATTTCCAAAAAACTATTCTCTTTGTTTTAAATTAGAATATTTTCTTTATTGAACATTTATCTTCAATTTGTGATATATAAAACATTGGTACATAAATTAATTATTAACATTTTAATAGACATTCCAAAATGGGGGTCGTGAATTTAGAAATAAACGTTTGTCTAAATTATTATATTTAGTTTATTGGAAAGAGCATAAAATTTCACCTTGATCATGAAAATATCGTAAAAATTGAACCAATAGAAAAAATTTGATAGATTTTTAAAGTTTAAAAATTGAAAAATATTTAACTCGTAAAATTTAATTGATTTCATTACGTAAAAAAATGGCTGCATGAAGGCGCGCCGGCATTTTGTAAACATTTTGTAAACACTGTTTTTTTTTTTAAAAATAAAAAATATTTCTATTTTTTAAACAACTTTAATAGTTTATTTTGGAAGTATATTCCATACAGAAAATAAACTCACTTTAAAAAGAGGGGGATATAATTTAAATTTACTGAATATATATATATATATATATATATATAATCAAGAGAAGTTGAAAGTTTCACTGTTTATTTACATTTACTAACAGATGAAAAATTACAAACAGATGAAAAAAAAATCGAGGAATAAAATAAATAAATAAACAGAACTTATCAATAAAATAGATGGATAATAAAGTCGCCACCAGAAAAGAAAAAAAAACAACAATAAAAACCTAAGATAGGGAAGTAGTGGTGATGAGGGTATAATATTACTTCAGATTAAAGTGAAAACTTAGGCCAATAAACAACCGCCAAGTTAAAATAATACTAATATGTTTACCCTACCACACCTCCCTCCAAAACCCCTACTGCTCACATCTACAAAGTATACACCTCACTTTCTTCCAGAGTGTAAACCACATTTGAAGATCTTTTAAAAAAACAAATGTAATTTTGACTTGTTTCAATATCGCTCCATTTTTGGTCTAATGGAATTGGTACCTTTGAATTGGGATTCCATTGAAACATGTATGCACATATGTAACCAATAATGTTTGTATAATAAACAGCCTATATACTAGCTTTATCATACATTGACCACTCTTTAATAATCATGCGAGTTTCATTGGATTTACATATAGGAAACCAATCTATACAACCATAATCAGTATCATTATATATATATATATATATATATATATATATATATATATATATATGATGACAGTCGGAACAAATAGACGATGTTGAGTCTTCTATTAACTTTTTTTCTTCTTGCAGCATTATATTGTTATACCTCTTTTCTATCTAAGCAAAGAATTTCTAATTTTTCTGAAGAGTGTATGCATGAAAAGAGACTGTATTAACACAATAATAACCTTTTTTTTTTGCATAACGAAAACGTAAAAAATATCGAAATATTAACATGCTGAAGGAGCTGTTTTGCATGAAAAATAAATATTTGGATCTTAGAATGTAACTATACTGTTATTATTTACATATGAATATGTATGTGTATATGTATATATATATATGTGTGTGTGTGTGTGGAATTGTCTGTATGTACATTTCCTTACCAAACTACTGTCAATTTTCAGTTTACAGACTTGAGATTTGAGAAAATCTTTTTAATCGGTTTTCGGCCAGAAATTTGGCTGTCAAAGGATTAAAGTTCAACGATTTGACTTTGAAAACTCTACCAAACTCCTCCGCCAATTTTGGGTCTAAACACTTGAAATTTTAGATGTAGGTTACTTGGACATGGATCTAACCTTTTGAGTTGAGCCCAAAACAAATGTTAAAGGGTCAAAATTGGGGTCCAAGTTTTAAATAATTTGACCTCTACGGTCTCCAACAAATTACTCAGCCAATTTCTAAACATTAGAAATTTTACATAAAGCATAGGGCAAGCTTTTTAATCGGTTTTTGGCCGAAAATTTGGCTGTTAAGGGTTCAAAGTTAAAAAGATTTGACCTTTGCGGCCCTTAGTAAACTATTCAGCCAATTTTTCGTCTAAACATTTGAAATTTTACATAAAAGGTATTCAGACATGCAGCAAGCGTTTTAATCAGTTTTTGAACGAAAATTTGGCTGGCAAGAGCTTAACGTTTACAGAGTTGACCTTTTCAGACTCTACCAAACTCCTCCGCCAATTTTGGGTCTAAACACTTGAAATTTTAGATGTAGGTTACTTGGACATAAATCAAACTTTTTAATATATATATAATATATATACTCGGTGTGTGTATTCCTTACAGAAACGTTATAGAATTTACATTAGATCTAAAAGTGTAGTTTTATGTAAAATTTAATAAAGAAGACAATGGAAGTGTTCTCAAATCTCTAAGTACATTTTCCTTTTTTTGTTATCAATTATTTTTAAGATTAAGCATCACCTTCTTTGCTCATCATATGTGGAAGATAGTGCAATAATATAAAGTTATGAAAACTGACTTGTTAAAAATCCTATTCACAGAAGAATAATTCAACGTAGCGGAATGAGTTACCTGCTACATAAGTTTCTCCTCCCTGCATTCGTCACATAATTAGCACCCCTTTCATTTGTCCTACTTGCCGATTCGTTATCTTTAGTTTGTAGCCTAAAATTATAGAAATAAATAAATAAAACAAAACAAAACCTTAAAACTCGAACGTATTTATGTGATAAAAAAATAGAAGCAAAATAGATGAAACCAAAATTAAAGTAAAAAGATTCCTGGACAATGCCGGGTATGTACACGGAGTTTTAAATAAGGATATAAAAAAATGAAAAAGGCCCCAAAACGCCAGTGTAAACTATTCATTTAGAAAGTTTACCAGCAATTCCCATGACTTTCCTCGCCCCTCCTTAGTCATGGGTTTCATAGTTAGGTAATGCTGGTTTTGTCCACCTAAAAACCAGTGGGAGGAAGACGGAATAGCTATGAATGAACGAATACTATCTTCGGATAGGAAAACTACTATGTATTCATTCATGCATAGATATTTTGTGATTGGTTTTAGTAGTGACACGAACAGACTGTGATCACCAGACGTGGAGATAGCTAGATATCGATCAACTAAACGACGAGGAGTTTGAATTATCTACTAGACGCCATCATCGAGTGTCTGCAGTCTTTCTGTACAAGGGTTTGTCAGGATAACCTGACACGAGACTTCACTCTACAAGTAAACCTAAACCAAATTTCGAAAATAAAGCCCACCAGAAGATCCTTTCGACACAACTGTACACCGACTCGTACGAGGAATGCTACACCTTCTAATAATGTTACCCCCCCATCCCGATAACAGGATATAGCTGGACACTCCACTAGACTAGATGAATTCTTGACTTGGAATTCAATGAGACCAAGAGAAAGATATACTATGATGTAGTTAACTGGTCAATTCAGGAGAGAAAAATTAATGTTAACTTTTCTACTAATCCATCATTTGAAAGGTAAAAGAAAATAGAAAGATCAAATGTTAGCCATAAGAAGGGAGGGAACTCCACTTAATTTCTGGGACTTTACATTGAAGATCCTCTCGCTACATCTGGCTCGTACAAAGGAACGGTGTACACCTTCTTCTAGTGATGCTAGTTCAGATAACAGGACTTAGCATGATACTCCACCAGACTAGATAAATTATTGGAATTCAGTAAGACCTAGAGACAACTAAAACGATATACTATAAAATAGTTAACTGGTCATTTTTGGAGGAGAGGAAAATTAATGTTCAATTCAATTCAACATTTGAAAGGTAAAGAGAACTTTGATAGAATATTCAAATATTTATCTCGTATAGAGATCAAGTGTTAGCCATAGGAAGAAGGTGACTTGATTTATAAGACTTAACACAGAAGTAAAATTTAAAAAAAAAAAAAAAGAAATAGTAGATAGACTTGTACAAATGGTGTGTGAAGATAAACGATTGACAAGTGATTGTAATTTATACTAGAATATTAGTTATAGAATATTGGTTGGGGGCGTCTATTCCGAAAGCTATTCTCAGCATTAGGACGTTGGGGGTTAGTCAGCAATAACAACTCTAGTTTAATATTTTACGACGTTGGGGGGGGGCATGCTTCGACCGGGCAACGCCGGTTTACGAGTCCTGCTAGTTCATTATATTACCTTCTCATCTCATCTATGTATGTGTATTTGCGCCCGTGCGTCCGCCTTGTGTCATGAACTAGACAAAGCGTCTGTTTGGTTACCATATTTCAATGTGTGTTAGTAGTGAAACGCCCCACACAAAACGATATGTTAATAAGAATGAATAAACTGAACAATGTAACTTCTTCAAACCGAAGGGATCATTGAAGAAAATACGTAAATAAATAAAAAAAATTTCAAAAAGAAAAAATTTCTGTAGTAGCAAGTTGTTGTTTTGTTTTCACAAGTGTCTATTGTAAAAAAAAATAACTGAATAAAAAGGAAGTTAGAGAGTTGATATGTTAGCGCCCATTTAATTTGTATAACTTAAAATAATGTTTGTGCATGAAAGGTTATTTTTACTTTAAGTTTTATTTTATGTAAATTCATGAAACAAATAGCTTTTAGTATAAATGTGTGTGTACATATGCACACGTATAGATTTCTTGTTGATTTTTTTTTTTTTTTTTTTTTAAATAAATACGGTTAAGTAGCATCTTTGCCTCGAAGATCATTTTACTTAGAAAATCGCCCCATATTTTTCATGGACATAAATAATATTTTTATTTATTTATTTTTTATTATTTTTAAAACAAGTAATTTACGGACATGCATGTTTCGAGGTTCCTGCCTCTCTTCAGCATAGCTTTACTATGTCTCTAGGAATCGAACGCCGGGCTGTAATACACATGGTCCGGTCCGGAGTTCGATTCCTAGAGACACAGTCAAGCTACGCTGACGACAGGTATGAACTTCGAAACATGCATGTCCATAGATTACTGTTTAATATATATATATATATGTCAAGGATTGTGTCAACTGAAATAAAGGGATAAATTGTAAGATGGTCAACATCATGAAATTTGGAATATAGACTTGTCATTTATTCATTATATGCTCTGTAATTACATTGAGCTTCTTAAATAAGGATTGGTATATATAAAAAGTATATAAATGAATAAAGAATATTTCCACAGAAAAAAAAAAGGTAAAACTATACAAACACCGTGACAGCGAATTAACCCTAACCCTAAACCCTAACCCTGTCACGGTGTTTGTATAATAATACCAAAAAAAATATACATATGCGCGCGCAAACACACACATTGGTAACTGGTAGAATTTAGGAATATTTCACAGATCTACATGCTGGCAAGTGACAAGTTTTTTTTTTTTTTTTTTTTTTTATACGTGTACAGTTTGTTGAAATTTATAAGTCGTTATTTATTTATTTTCTTGGTGCAAGATCGTAATTTGTTTTCAAGTTGGTCTTCCGGCATGGAGTCCGGAAGTATCTAGGGTTACATTGTGCCGATTCTGACTTAATAAAAAAAAAAATATCCAAATTTAAGCATTTATTTTATTTTATAACGGATCTCCAGATTATATTTTTTGGCACAAAACCATGTGGTTGGTCGAAATGTGTGTACGTGTTCGGCTGTGCACATGTGCATCGCCATTAAAAAAACAAACAAAAAAACAAACAAAAACAAGAAACAAAACAAAACAAACAAAAAAAAACAAAAACAAAAAAAAACAAGAAACAAAACAAAACAAACAAAAAAAAACATTGAAGTGATAAATTTTAAATTATATGAAGAGATAATTCTATGCAAACACACGCATATTTCCACACGTCTCGTGTGCTCCTATCATTACACAGCTTTCCGTTTTTATCTGAACTTTATCTGTACTATTACATAAAAGGAATTTTGTATGTCTGTATGAGTTCGTTTCCTATGGATTCGAAAACAGTTAAGCTGATTTTTATGAAATTTCACACGAATCTACTTTATGTAGTTAGCAATGTTTTTAGATAGTTTTTTTCATCGGAATTTTTCGACAAGTATCGATAATCAAAAGAATTTTATAAAAAAAAAAAAAAAAAAGGAAACAGGCGATTTTGACCAAAGTTAACACCTTACACAGCCTAACATCACAAATGCATTTAAGTATTATTATCACCCAAGCTGAAAGGCTTAGCATATAAATTCAACAGTAGGTTCTTTGATATCACAGGGATGCATTCGAAATGTTTTTGTTTAGAGCACAATTGAAGCTTTATACCTGACTTTTGCATTTTAAACTTTAATTTAAGCAATTATATATAAAAATAATTTTATAAACTCAGCAGTAGGTTTTCTACAGTGCAATGTAGACTACAATGTATTGTGGACTAATTCACTGTAGGGAGGCACGTGAAACTTCTTCCAGGTGCACCACAATGGATCCTTAACAGGCAATCAATCGATTTGATTGAAAAATGGCCGATTTCACCGATTTCGATGACAATAAAAATATGGGAGTGTGATACATTTGATCATCGTTCAATCCTGAGCAACTTCAGGTCTCCCTGATAGTCATGTATAGTTCTGTCTTATTCCAAATGCCATTGATTTTATTCAAAACTAAATGTACCTATCCGACGTTGCTCAGGAGTGTTTTTATCTGTATATTTTTCTTTACTATATTTTTTGTTAAATTTTTTTTGGTTCTAAACAAAAAGTAGTAACTCTGTATGGAAAATATAGTTATGTCCCTTTTCAGATGATGGCTTTTTGAAAATAATTCAGACTCTAGCAAAGTATTTTGAGGGACGAGTTGAATCGAATTAAATTTTGTTCTCAACAACCTGTAAGAAAAACTGATAAAGCAGAATCAAATATTGATTTTTTTTTTTTTTTTTTTAAATTTAAAAAGTGACTGCTGAAAAAGGAACGCACAGATTCGTAAGTATAAAAATAAACAATACAAAAAAAAACGCATCAAAGCACAAAAATTAGGAAATCGTGACTTCTGGAAAATCTACAACCGTGTAGTAAATAATGGGCAATCAACAATTCCCCCACTAACCAACAATCACGAGGTTGTTTGCTCAGCAACCGAGAAGGCTCATATGCTTGTCAGCTGGTTTGCCTTGAACTCCACACTGGACCCTTCCAACCACCCCCTACCTGGCTTTCCTTTGTTGACAGATGCCATGCTAGACGATCTAAAAATCACCCCTGCTCAGGTACATGCTATCATAAAAAACCTTGACACTTCAAAGGCATGTGGACCTGATCTCATCCCAGCTGTGCTATTAAAAAAGTGCTCAGCCGAAATAGCTCCAGTTCTCTCCAAACTCTACAACAAATGCCTTAATGAATCATGCTTTCCGGGCTGTTGGAAAACTGCTTCTGTGATACCAGTATTCAAGAATTCTGGCGAAAGAACTGACCTATCAAATTATCGCCCCATTAGCCTCCTTCCACTTTTCGCCAAAATATTTGAGACCATAAATTAACCATGCTCTAGTCCGGCATCTTACAGATGCTAAACTTCTGACTGACAAACAATATGGATTTAGACAAGCCCGTTCCACAGCAGACATCCTCACTGTAATCTCTGAACATATATACCAAAAAAAAAGCAGGGGAGGGCAGAGCGGTAGCTCTGGATATATCTAAGGCTTCTAACAGGGTATGGCATGAGGGTCTCCTCAGGAAAATTAGATCATACGGTATCACTGGTAGAATACTTAACATAATTAAATCCTTCTTAAGTAAGAGAAAAATCCAGGTTGTCCTCGACGGTCATACATCTAAACAATATGATATAAATGCGGGAGTGCCTCAGGGGTCTATCCTTGGACCTCTATTGTTCCTAATATTCATTAATGACCTCCCCGACAAAATTGCCTCCGAGATGGGTATATATGCTGATTACATCACACTCTATAATAGGCATGACAGGAAAACAAATGAACACATATCTAAAAAAATGGCAAAAACACTAGAGGATGACCTCCAATCTGTAGTGGAATGGGGACAAAAATGGATGGTCACATTCAATGCTGCCAAGACTAAACTTGTTTCCTTCAATAATTACAAGAAACCTTCTCTGCCACCAATAGCAATGGCCAGTGACTCTTTATCTGAGAGTACATCTTTCAAACTGCTTGGCCTAACGTTCACAGGAAACATGAGTTGGAACAATTATATTGAAAACATTGCCAGGGCCGCTGCGAAAAAGGTAGGCTCTCTCTACCATGCTAGAAAACTACTGACACCTGAAAGTATCCTGTATCTCTGTAAGGCCATCATTCGCCCATGTATGGAGTATTGTTGTCACATTTGGGCTGGTGCATCTGCTGCTAGTCTCTCGCTCCTAGACAAGGTTCAAAAGAGTCGCCAATCTGATAGGCCCTGAACTGGCATCTAAGCTTCAGCCTCTGTCCCATCGACAAAACGTTGCATCCCTCTGCCTTTTCTACAAGTATTTTAATGGTGAATGCTCTGATGAACTGCAGACACTTGTGCCCCCACGACGTAGACACCCTCGACAAACCCGACAGGCAGCTAAATCCAACTCCCACACAGTAGAGATCACTAGATGTAAAAGATCTTTCTACTCCAATAGTTTCTTCCCAAGAACCACTAGACTCTGGAATTCCATTCCAGGTCCCTGCTTCCCTAACTGTACTGACATGCAGAAGTTCAAGTGTAACGTAAACCGACATCTTGCTGCCCAAATCCCAACATAGTGCCCCAGCAGTTGCTGCCCCTGATAGTAGCCCTCTACCCCAAAGTGGCAATGTGCCTTGTTTGGGGTGAAAATATAAAAAAAAAAAAAAAATCTCTCACACATTCTGAAAATATCAGTTACATTGTGTGTGTGTGTGTGTGTGTGTGTGTGTGTGTGTGTGTGTGTGTGTGATACCATTGACCCATTGAACACTAACATCCTCATCTTAGTCGTCTGCCAGCGCCATGCTTGTCAGCTGACATCTGCTCTAAGCCATAATTTGTGTTCAACTGTATTTTGTCCTCAATTTAAAAACTCATCAACCTTCACAAACCCCAACACTGTCCCTAAATGTAAATTGTTGCAAAATTCACAGCCGCACCCATAACTGTATGTAAACTAATTATTTTGTGTGCCACACCTTGATTAACAATCCTATGTCAGCTTCCTTTTGTGTGCCTTTGTGAATAACTTCCTATACTTTTGTTCTGCTGATGAACTCATTTCTTTTTTGTTATATTTTTCCCCTTTTTTTGTTTATACTTGAAGAGGGACGTTGATAATATCATATTTAAAAGGTGATGGTGGTGGTAAAATTTATTATCTGTTACTTGAGCCCCCCCTCCAATACAGAGCGAGAGCCCCATTTTTTAGATCTGGATTTTCTTAACATTAAAAAAAAGAGACCTTGTGTCTTTGTCCTTGTGTATGTAGGAGTGAGTGGTGAAACTGTATTTGTTGAATTGCACACGACGTGCAGGTGAAATAAATTCGATTTACAGTGGGTGACCTACTTTTACTTAATGTATAACATTGCCAGACATTTATGCAACGGAAGAGATTTTTTTAACACATGAAGGACATCAACTGACAAATTATGTGAAAGCAGTTCAGACATTTTTTTTTTTCGTTTTAAAGTGATGAGCAGATTTAAATGTAATGACCAAGTTTAGGTGTAACAGTTTTTTTTTTTTTTTTTTTCTAGGAGTGAGGGGGGGGGTGAGGTAGGGATGGCATTAGTTGCCAAAAAGGAGGACATCAACAGAAAAAAAGTGTGTGTTTGGGGGGGATGTTTACAACACTTATACTAAATGTTGCTTTTAAGGGAGAGAAATGATTGTCACCGTCCGCCTTTCAAATGGCGGAGCCATTAAAATCCAAAGGTCTCCACAAAAACAAACTAGAATAAGGAAAAATAAATAAAAACAGCTAAATCACTGTCTTTATCTTGATAAAACTGAGACAACGTGTGTGTGTGTGTGTGTGTGTGTGTGTGTGTTCCTCGCATAAACGTAACTTTCATAATTACACATTACATGATCTGTTTTAAATTTAGAAAAATATAACATTTTTGTAAAACCTCATTTTCTTTTTCTCCCCCTCCTCGTCTTTTGCTTTCTCCCTCCTCCTCCTTTCCTTTCTCCTCACTCTCCCTCTTTTGCTCTCTGCCCTCTCCTCCTCTTTTGCTCTCTGCCCTCTCTTCCTCTTTTGCTCTCTGCCCTCTCTTCCTCTTTTGCTCTCTGCCCTCTCTTCCTCTTTTTCTCTGCCTATTATCTCTCTTTAGTTATCGCTATCTATCTCTTTTTAGCTTGTGAAGTTGCCAGGGATCGAGTCATGAACTGGATACTATCAAAGTGTGTATATCTATATGTGAGAACTTTATGGATGTGACATTGTGTGTGTGTGTGTGTGTGTGTGTGTGTGTGTGTGTGTGTGTGTGTGTGTGTGTGCGCGCGCGCACGTGCGAGTGAGTTAGATATTCCTTTTGTCATCCTGCGTTTTGGTCCTCTTTTGGGTTTTAGCCAAACTATAACTGTTGTCCTTGAATTTTTATTATTCGTCTTGCTTTGGTTTGACTTTTCACACTAGCCCATTAATTCTGTAGTTTCAAATGAGCGGAAATCATTTCCATTAGTCAAAAATGTTGTTTGGCACCTGTATGTGAAATTCCTACTTTCTGGAATGGTAAAAAGAAAGTGTAGCTAAACGAAGGGAGAAAGAAAAAGAATAGCTTTATACAAGCTAATAACTTTTTACGTTCATCCACAATCATAAATAGGAATCGATTACGATTGCATTTCCCATTTGTGTTATGCGGATGACTGCCCATTTCAGCAATAATAGACTTATTCGCAGACAATATTGTTAGATCTAAACGTTGTGACACCAATTTGCATCATTCCTTTGGCTTATAGTCAAAATCACAGATACATGCCAGTCAAGATTCAAATTTTGATAACCAGTCTGGCAAAAAAAAAAGTTCATTTCAGTGGCCTTTTATCTGACGGTATGGAGCATCCTAGGTCAACCTTCCCAGCTCTTGTATTCCGTCTTTTAAGTGGAGTAAGTTTACTTCCTGAGGCGCCTTGACTGAGAAATGCCGACAAGGCTATCCAGGCAATTTTTAAAAGAGTGCTCCTTGTTTTTGAGTGCTGGCTTGACTCTTCCGACCTTGTGTCACATCTTCTTGTTAGGGGAGGGGAAGGTAGTAAATACTGTAAATCATGCCTCTAATTTGGTATCGGGTTGAGACTACAGATGCATGCAAGTTGAGGTTCCAATCTCGTAATCATTCTGGCAGAAACTGGGTCATTTCGGTGGCGTTTTATCTAGTGGGCTAAGGCAGTCATTCTGGGTAGTTCAAGGGAGTTCATTCTCCCAGGCCTTGCCTTCAGGCTTTTCAGTGGAGCAAGCTTATTGCTTACTGCCTGAGACGCCCTGATCGGGGAATACTAACAAGGCTACTTAGGTAATTTTTAATAGGCCAGAGTGTTTTTTTTTCTTTAGGTGTGCTGACTTGACTCTCCCTAAGTGTCGCCTCTTCCTGTCGTGGTAAGGAAGTAAATACCAGCGGTTTGTGGCAGTTATGGCCCCAGAATCATGACGTGCACTTCTGTAACATAATTTTGCTAATATACTTCTTGTTAATTATACCAATGTGTTTTGTCTTGATTACTTCCTGCCTGTAAAGCCACAACACTGTCCACACGATTTAAAACATGATTTACTAAACACTAGAAATTTGTTTTAATTTTTATTTGTTTCCTGTTGCTTTCGTTAGAACAGCAGAATTATTTCTACAAACATTACCAACGAGATGCCGCGAGGTTCGTCATTTAATTAAAGCAGAATACCATTTTCTCCAAGTCAACATTTTCTGGAAATTAAACGATGATTTTGAACAGAACACATGATCATTTATTCTGTTAGGTTTCCAGCGAACTTCCTTTTTTTTCTCTTTTTCTCAGCACTAAAATCAAGTCTATACCAATTCTGAAATGGCTTTTTTTCCTGTTCACTGTGGGATGTTACTGGTTCTGTGTAGTTCTAGGAGGTTCACTCTTCTAGGCTTTGCCTTATCTCTTTGAGAAAGAATTAGTTTATTGCTAATCACTATACCGAGGAATGCCGATGGGGCTGTCCATGCATTTTTTGCAGGCAGTGCTCCTCCTCCTCCTTGGAGGGGGGATACTGGCTCTTCAATTCCAATTTCCGGCCCTTGTGTGACATCTCACGGTTGGAGAGCGATAAATATCCAGAATATTTATGCCCTCCTTTTTTTCTCCTCCTACTCCCCCACTCATTTCCGCCTTTATAGTAAGTATTCTCTTTGCAAGTCCTAATGAGGCTAAAAAATGGAACAGTCGAGTTTTGTGTGGAGATCCTTAAATATATTGGTGAGTAAGAGCAGACGTTACTTAAGCCAATTGCTTCTTACCCTTTCCTCTTTCACTTCCTCCAAATACCCGGCCCTTTCTATCTATTTTTTTTTTTAATTATTATTTTACTAGAGAAAAGGTGTTCCCTAAGAAAGCTAAGCTTTGTTTTGTTTCCCCCAGACACGCATTGGCGAAATGCCAATTTCTTTTTAAGGAAACGCACTAGCGTGTCTCTATTATTTAGTGAACTGGGTTAAGTTAACCCCGTTCACTTGTAATGTCGATGCCATGTAAATCTAAAATTTTAAAAACGAAATTACCCCCTAGTAAAATAGTTAATCAATAATAACTCGAGAGTGGAGTGAAGCCAACATAAAAAAAGGAGGGGGGGGGGGTTAAAAAATATACAATGAATAAATGTTACTATGACCAATAAAAGTTACTCTTCTACCTATCGGACTCTGTGTTTTGTGTTTAATCTTAAATGGTCTTTATTTCATTGTAAATATTCACTTTTTATAAGTTGCTAGGCAATAATATGGTGGTCGATAGGGGGGGAAAAATGAAGAAATTCGACAGCTAGCTTGGTTGGAAAATATTCACGTATCTGTGAAAACCGACTTTATCAAGAGAGCGAGTGTGAGTGTTAACAAAGCGGAGAAAAAAAAAAAGAAAAAAAAAAGGGAAGCAATTAAAGTCATTTGCTTTTTAGCGCTCGTTTGAATCACTTGGTAATTTAGTCGTTACAGGATTAATCCAATTATCGGCAGCTAAAATAAGAAATTTAGTCTTAGAAGAACACGCTTAAAATGTGTACATAGACTGAAATAATCGCTAGAAAATAAAACAATGGATTCGTTATACAAGCAGAAGATGTAATGACGATTATTTTAGCATATGTACACATTTGAAACGTGTTTTTCTTAAGACTACAATCGCAATACTAAATAGATTTTAACTTGAAATGATTTCTCGTAGATTAATATTTAATAAAATAAAAAAAAAAAACAAAAAAAACCCCAATATTTATCATATGTTCACAATTTTTCACCGTATCATGCTCAGACCACTAAACTGCGGTTTTATCGCACTTTTATCCGTTGCACTATGAGTCTTCTGGAGGTTGATGGTTCAATCCTCAGTTACTGTGCAGTCGCACGCACGCACGCGCGCGCGCAAATAAATTAACCTTTATTCATTTCAATTTCTTCGCGCATTTTGCACAAAAAATAAGTTCTTCCAGCAACGGCACAATTTCAAATACGCCCACACATTTTTCTCACAACAACAAAAGTAAAATGAACATATTTCTGGCGGACGTAGTTGGCAACAGTATCGCGTGACACAAGTGACCAATGAGAAAATTCGAAGATTGTCTTTTTAACGCTTTTCCAAAAACCAAAATATCAGCAGTAGTAATCTTGTTTTTGGAGCCGGCCCAAAATGTATAAAAACGCACCAAACAGTCTTCTAGAATTAATTCAAGGAATTCATTTCGTTCATTCAGTCACTTCCGCCTTTTTTCTTTCTTCTCGCTTCGACGACACACGAGAACATGCCTCTCGTCTTCATAACATCGTCGCTGCCGAAGCCGTCAACACCATGATTACACACGTCACGCGGACACTCAAAAATCACTTATGCAGACACACACACACACACACACACACACACACACACACACACACACACACACACACACACACACACACATCCATCCATCCATTCCGCACATTTTCTAATTAATAACAACGAATTACTTTCCTCACGAATTAATTTCCTCATGGGACTTTTAAGTAAGTCGAACTTTGCCAGATAAAACACAAACTTTAAAATAAGAGCTTTCACTGATCGGACCTTTGTTTATTCACCTTGTTTTTGTTAAAAAGAAAAGGTGCCATTTTGTATCGTTCTTTTTAAAAATTATTTTGTTTGGGGCAAAGAGATTTAATTTTACTTAAACCTCTGCATATCTACTGATAATACTAATAATACAAGTACAAATTACTGAAACTTCTACTCGGTCATGGCTGCCAGAACGAGAACAAACTACTCTCGTAGATTAATATATATGTGCATTTTCCAGAGTTCAGTGAGACTCGCCCACAGAAGGTCGAAGTTTACCTCGACCGAAACGTTGTGAGAAATAACATAAAATTAGAACAGTAGTCCGAATAGTCCAAATCAATTCTGATCGCAACACAAGGTTTAAAGTTAGTATTTGCACAAGTGACAATTGGCAATTGTTGTTTTGACAATTTTTCACTCAAATTCCGTTCACAACTCTGACATTATTTGACCCCAGAAGAAAAGAAAACGCGCACATTTTGTTTCTCGTGTTAATATAAAATGATGTTGAGGTCGTACTGCTTCCCCATCCCTCGTTACATGCTTTCGTCCCCTGTTGGATTTATATTTGAAAAATAACACGTGACTCTAGGATAATTTTCGAAAAATTGTCTTAATAAGCAGTAAACGCATGATTATTACGCGTTTTCTGTTTGAAACCATTTGTTTTTGGATTTTTTTTTCTTTGTTACTCCATTTTCGTTTTCTCGTTTTTCCTTTTCCTCTTTCTCTGTTGTCCTTCCTTTCTCTCTCTTTTGTCGTCCTTACTTTTTCTCTCTCTCTCTCTCTTTGTCGTCCTTCCTTTTTCTCCCGCTCTCTCTTTGCCGTCCTTTCTTTTTTTTTCTCTCTCTCTCTCTGTCGTCCTTCCTTTTTCTCCATCTCTCTCTTTGTCGTCCTTCCTTTTTCTCCCTCTCTTTGTCGTCCTTCCTTTTTCTCCCTCTCTTTGTCGTCCTTCCTTTTTCTCCCTCTCTTTGTTGTCCTTCCTTTTTCTCTCTCTTTGTCGTCCTTCCTTTTTCTCTCTCTTTGTCGTCCTTCCTTTTTCTCTCTCTTTGTCGTCCTTCCCTTTTCTCTCTCTCTTTGTCGTCCTTCCCTTTTCTCTCTGTCTTTGTCGTCCTTCCCTTTTCTCTCTCTCTTTGTCGCCCTTCCTTTTTCTCTCTCTTTGTCGCCCTTCCTTTTTCTCTCTCTTTGTCGTCCTTCCTTTTTCTCTCTCTCTTTGTCGTCCTTCCTTTTTCTCTCTCTCTTTGTCGTCCTTCCTTTTTCTCTCTCTCTTTGTCGTCCTTCCTTTTTCTCTCTCTCTTTGTCGTCCTTCCTTTTTCTCTCTCTCTTTGTCGTCCTTCCTTTTTCTCTCTCTCTTTGTCGTCCTTCCTTTTTCTCTCTCTCTTTGTCGTCCTTCCTTTTTCTCTCTCTCTTTGTCGTCCTTCCTTTTTCTCTCTCTCTTTGTCGTCCTTCCTTTTTCTCTCTCTCTTTGTCGTCCTTCCTTTTTCTCTCTCTCTTTGTCGTCCTTCCTTTTTCTCTCTCTCTCTTTGTCGTCCTTCCTTTTTCTCTCTCTCTCTTTGTCGTCCTTCCTTTTTCTCTCTCTCGCTTTGTCGTCCTTCCTTTTTCTCTCTCTCTCTCTTTGTCGTCCTTCCTTTTTCTCTCTCTCTCTTTGTCGTCCTTCCTTTTTCTCTCTCTCTCTTTGTCGTCCTTCCTTTTTCTCTCTCTCTCTTTGTCGTCCTTCCTTTTTCTCTCTCTCTCTTTGTCGTCCTTCCTTTTTCTCTCTCTCTCTTTGTCGTCCTTCCTTTTTCTCTCTCTCTCTTTGTCGTCCTTCCTTTTTCTCTCTCTCTCTTTGTCGTCCTTCCTTTTTCTCTCTCTCTCTTTGTCGTCCTTCCTTTTTCTCTCTCTCTCTTTGTCGTCCTTCCTTTTTCTCTCTCTCTCTTTGTCGTCCTTCCTTTTTCTCTCTCTCTCTTTGTCGTCCTTCCTTTTTCTCTCTCTCTTTGTCGTCCTTCCTTTTTCTCTCTCTCTCTTTGTCGTCCTTCCTTTTTCTCTCTCTCTCTTTGTCGTCCTTCCTTTTTCTCTCTCTCTCTTTGTCGTCCTTCCTTTTTCTCTCTCTCTCTTTGTCGTCCTTCCTTTTTCTCTCTCTCTCTTTGTCGTCCTTCCTTTTTCTCTCTCTCTCTCTTTGTCGTCCTTCCTTTTTCTCTCTCTCTCTCTTTGTCGTCCTTCCTTTTTCTCTCTCTCTTTGTCGTCCTTCCTTTTTCTCTCTCTCTTTGTCGTCCTTCCGTTTTCTCTCTCTCTTTGTCGTCCTTCCTTTTTCTCTCTCTCTTTGTCGTCCTTCCTTTTTCTCTCTCTCTTTGTCGTCCTTCCTTTTTCTCTCTCTCTTTCTCGTCCTTCCTTTTTCTCTCTCTCTTTGTCGTCCTTCCTTTTTCTCTCTCTCTCTCTTTGTCGTCCTTCCTTTTTTTCTCTCTCTCTCTTTGTCGTCCTTCCTTTTTCTCTCTCTCTCTCTTTGTCGTCCTTCCTTTTTCTCTCTCTCTCTTTGTCGTCCTTCCTTTTTCTCTCTCTCTCTTTGTCGTCCTTCCTTTTTCTCTCTCTCTCTCTTTGTCGTCCTTCCTTTTTCTCTCTCTCTCTCTTTGTCGTCCTTCCTTTTTCTCTCTCTCTCTCTTTGTCGTCCTTCCTTTTTCTCTCTCTCTCTTTTTGTCGTCCTTCCTTTTTCTCTCTCTCTCTCTCTCTTTGTCGTCCTTCCTTTTTCTCTCTCTCTCTCTCTCTGTGTCGTCCTTCCTTTTTCTCTCTCTCTCTCTCTCTCTCTGTGTCGTCCTTCCTTTCTCTCTCTCTCTCTCTCTGTGTCGTCCTTCCTTTTTCTCTCTCTCTCTCTCTCTCTCTGTGTTGTCCTTCCTTTTTCTCTCTCTCTCTCTCTCTCTCTCTGTGTCGTCCTTCCTTTTTCTCTCTCTCTCTCTGTGTCGTCCTTCCTTTTTCTCTCTCTCTCTCTGTCGTCCTTCCTTTTTCTCTCTCTCTCTCTTTGTCGCCCTTCCTTTTTTTCTCTCTCTCTTTGTCGCCCTTCCTTTTTTTCTCTCTCTCTTTGTCGCCCTTCCTTTTTCTCTTTCTCTCTTTGTCGCCCTTCCTTTTTCTCTCTCTCTCTCTTTGTCGCCCTTCCTTTTTCTCTCTCTCTCTTTGTCGCCCTTCCTTCTTCTCTCTCTCTCTTTGTCGCCCTTCCTTTTTCTCTCTCTCTCTTTGTCGTCCTTCCTTTTTCTCTCTCTCTCTTTGTCGTCCTTCCTTTTTCTCTCTCTCTCTTTGTCGTCCTTCCTTTTTCTCTCTCTCTCTTTGTCGTCCTTCCTTTTTCTCTCTCTCTCTTTGTCGTCCTTCCTTTTTCTCTCTCTCTCTTTGTGGTCCTCCCTTTTTCTCTCCCTCTCTTTGTGGTCCTCCCTTTTTCTCTCTCTCTCTTTGTGGTCCTTCCTTTTTCTCTCTCTCTCTTTGTGGTCCTTCCTTTTTCTCTCTCTCTCTTTGTGGTCCTTCCTTTTTCTCTCTCTCTCTTTGTGGTCCTTCCTTTTTCTCTCTCTCTCTTTGTCGTCCTTCCTTTTTCTCTCTCTCTCTTTGTCGTCCTTCCTTTTTCTCTCTCTCTCTTTGTCGTCCTTCCTTTTTCTCTCTCTCTCTTTGTCGTCCTTCCTTTTTCTCTCTCTCTCTTTGTCGTCCTTCCTTTTTCTCTCTCTCTTTGTCGTCCTTCCTTTTTCTCTCTCTCTCTCTTTGTCGTCCTTCCTTTTTCTCTCTCTCTCTTTGTCGTCCTTCCTTTTTCTCTCTCTCTCTTTGTCGTCCTTCCTTTTTCTCTCTCTCTCTTTGTCGTCCTTCCTTTTTCTCTCTCTCTCTCTTTGTCGTCCTTCCTTTTTCTCTCTCTCTTTGTCGTCCTTCCTTTTTCTCCCTCTCTCTTTGTCGTCCTTCCTTTTTCTCTCTCTCTCTCTCTTTGTCGTCCTTCCTTTTTCTCTCTCTCTCTCTCTCTTTGTCGTCCTTCCTTTTTCTCTCTCTCTCTCTCTTTGTCGTCCTTCCTTTTTCTCTCTCTTTCTCTTTGTTGTCCTTCCTTTTTCTCTCTCTCTCTCTTTGTCGTCCTTCCTTTTTCTCTCTCTCTCTTTGTCGTCCTTCCTTTTTCTCTCTCTCTCTTTGTCGTCCTTCCTTTTTCTCTCTCTCTTTGTCGTCCTTCATTTTTCTCTCTCTCTCTTTGTCGTCCTTCATTTTTCTCTCTCTCTCTTTGTCGTCCTTCCTTTTTCTCTCTCTCTCTTTGTCGTCCTTCCTTTTTCTCTCTCTCTCTTTGTCGTCCTTCCTTTTTCTCTCTCTCTCTTTGTCGTCCTTCCTTTTTCTCTCTCTCTTTGTCGTCCTTCCTTTTTCTCTCTCTCTTTGTCGTCCTTCCTTTTTCTCTCTCTCTTTGTCGTCCTTCCTTTTTCTCTCTCTCTCTTTGTCGTCCTTCCTTTTTCTCTCTCTCTCTTTGTCGTCCTTCCTTTTTCTCTCTCTCTCTTTGTCGTCCTTCCTTTTTCTCTCTCTCTTTGTCGTCCTTCCTTTTTCTCTCTCTCTCTTTGTCGTCCTTCCTTTTTCTCTCTCTCTCTCTTTGTCGTCCTTCCTTTTTCTCTCTCTCTCTCTTTGTCGTCCTTCCTTTTTCTCTCTCTCTCTCTTTGTCGTCCTTCCTTTTTCTCTCTCTCTCTCTTTGTCGTCCTTCCTTTTTCTCTCTCTCTCTTTGTCGTCCTTCCTTTTTCTCTCTCTCTCTTTGTCGTCCTTCCTTTTTCTCTCTCTCTCTTTGTCGTCCTTCCTTTTTCTCTCTCTCTCTTTGTCGTCCTTCATTTTTCTCTCTCTCTCTTTGTCGTCCTTCCTTTTTTTCTCTCTCTCTTTGTCGTCCTTCCTTTTTCTCTCTCTCTCTTTGTCGTCCTTCCTTTTTCTCTCTCTCTCTTTGTCGTCCTTCCTTTTTCTCTCTCTCTCTTTGTCGTCCTTCCTTTTTCTCTCTCTCTCTTTGTCGTCCTTCCTTTTTCTCTCTCTCTCTTTGTCGTCCTTCCTTTTTCTCTCTCTCTCTTTGTCGTCCTTCCTTTTTCTCTCTCTCTCTTTGTCGTCATTCCTTTTTCTCTCTCTCTCTTTGTCGTCCTTCCTTTTTCTCTCTCTCTCTCTCTCTCTTTGTCGTCCTTCCTTTTTCTCTCTCTCTCTCTTTGTCGTCTTTCCTTTTTCTCTCTCTCTCTTTGTCGTCCTTCTTTTTTCTCTCTCTCTCTTTGTCGTCCTTCCTTTTTCTCTCTCTCTCTTTGTCGTCCTTCCTTTTTCTCTCTCTCTCTTTGTCGTCCTTCCTTTTTCTCTCTCTCTCTTTGTCGTCCTTCCTTTTTCTCTCTCTCTCTTTGTCGTCCTTCCTTTTTCTCTCTCTCTCTTTGTCGTCCTTCCTTTTTCTCTCTCTCTCTGTCGTCCTTCCTTTTTCTCTCTCTCTCTTTGTCGTCCTTCCTTTTTCTCTCTCTCTCTCTCTCTCTTTGTCGTCCTTCCTTTTTCTCTCTCTCTCTCTTTGTCGTCCTTCCTTTTTCTCTCTCTCTCTCTCTCTCTTTGTCGTCCTTCCTTTTTCTCTCTCTCTCTCTCTCTCTCTCTCTTTGTCGTCCTTCCTTTTTCTCTCTCTCTCTCTCTCTCTTTGTCGTCCTTCCTTTTTCTCTCTCTCTCTCTCTCTTTGTCGTCCTTCCTTTTTCTCTCTCTCTCTCTCTCTCTCTTTGTCGTCCTTCCTTTCTCTCTCTCTCTCTCTCTCTCTCTCTCTCTCTTTGTCGTCCTTCCTTTTTCTCTCTCTCTCTCTCTCTTTGTCGTCCTTCCTTTTTCTCTCTCTCTCTCTTTGTCGTCCTTCCTTTTTCTCTCTCTCTCTCTCTGTGTCGTCCTTCCTTTCTCTCTCTCTCTCTCTCTGTGTCGTCCTTCCTTTTTCTCTCTCTCTCTCTCTGTGTCGTCCTTCCTTTTTCTCTCTCTCTCTCTCTGTGTCGTCCTTCCTTTTTTTCTCTCTCTCTCTCTCTCTGTCGTCCTTCCTTTTTCTCTCTCTCTCTCTCTCTCTCTCTGTGTCGTCCTTCCTTTTTCTCTCTCTGTGTCGTCCTTCCTTTTTCTCTCTCTCTCTCTCTCTTTGTCGTCCTTCCTTTTTCTCTCTCTCTCTCTCTGTGTCGTCCTTCCTTTTTCTCTCTCTCTCTCTCTCTCTCTCTCTCTGTCGTCCTTCCTTTTTCTCTCTCTCTCTCTCTCTCTCTCTCTGTGTCGTCCTTCCTTTTTCTCTCTCTCTCTCTGTGTCGTCCTTCCTTTTTCTCTCTCTCTCTCTCTCTGTCGTCCTTCCTTTCTCTCTCTCTCTCTCTCTCTCTCTGTGTCGTCCTTCCTTTCTCTCTATCTCTCTCTCTCTCTCTCTCTCTCTCTCTCTCTGTCGTCCTTCCTTTTGCTCTCTCTCTCTCTCTCTGTCGTCCTTCCTTTTGCTCTCTCTCTCTCTCTCTGTCGTCCTTCCTTTTGCTCTCTCTCTCTCTCTCTGTCGTCCTTCCTTTTGCTCTCTCTCTCTCTCTCTGTCGTCCTTCCTTTTGCTCTCTCTCTCTCTCTCTCTCTGTCGTCCTTCTTTTTGCTCTCTCTCTCTCTTTCTGTCGGCCTTCCTTTTGCTCTCTCTCTGTCGGCCTTCCTCTCTCTCGTCCTTCCTTTTTCTCTCTCTCTCTCTCTCTGTCGTCCTTCCTTTTGTTTTCTCTCTCTCTCTGTGTCGTCCTTCTATGCTCTCTCTCTCTGTGTCGTCCTTCGTTGCTCTCTCTCTCTGTGTCGTCCTTCGTTGCTCTCTCTCTCTCTGTGTCGTCCTTCGTTGCTCTCTCTCTCTGTGTCGTCCTTCGTTGCTCTCTCTCTCTGTGTCGTCCTTCGTTGCTCTCTCTCTCTCTGTGTCGTCCTTCGTTGCTCTCTCTCTCTCTATGTCGTCCTTCGTTGCTCTCTCTCTCTCTATGTCGTCCTTCGTTGCTCTCTCTCTCTCTCTCTGTGTCGTCCTTCGTTGCTCTCTCTCTCTCTCTCTGTGTCGTCCTTCGTTGCTCTCTCTCTCTCTCTCTGTGTCGTCCTTCGTTGCTCTCTCTCTCTCTCTCTGTGTCGTCCTTCGTTGCTCTCTCTCTCTCTCTCTGTGTCGTCCTTCGTTGCTCTCTCTCTCTCTCTCTGTGTCGTCCTTCGTTGCTCTCTCTCTCTCTCTCTGTGTCGTCCTTCGTTGCTCTCTCTCTCTCTCTCTGTGTCGTCCTTCGTTGCTCTCTCTCTCTCTGTGTCGTCCTTCGTTGCTCTCTCTCTCTCTCTCTGTGTCGTCCTTCGTTGCTCTCTCTCTCTCTCTCTGTGTCGTCCTTCGTTGCTCTCTCTCTCTCTCTCTCTGTGTCGTCCTTCGTTGCTCTCTCTCTCTCTCTCTGTGTCGTCCTTCGTTGCTCTCTCTCTCTCTCTCTGTGTCGTCCTTCGTTGCTCTCTCTCTCTCTCTCTGTGTCGTCCTTCGTTGCTCTCTCTCTCTCTCTCTGTGTCGTCCTTCGTTGCTCTCTCTCTCTCTCTCTGTGTCGTCCTTCGTTGCTCTCTCTCTCTCTCTCTGTGTCGTCCTTCGTTGCTCTCTCTCTCTCTCTCTGTGTCGTCCTTCGTTGCTCTCTCTCTCTCTGTGTCGTCCTTCGTTGCTCTCTCTCTCTCTGTGTCGTCCTTCGTTGCTCTCTCTCTCTCTCTCTGTGTCGTCCTTCGTTGCTCTCTCTCTCTCTCTCTGTGTCGTCCTTCGTTGCTCTCTCTCTCTCTCTCTGTGTCGTCCTTCGTTGCTCTCTCTCTCTCTCTCTGTGTCGTCCTTCGTTGCTCTCTCTCTCTCTCTCTGTGTCGTCCTTCGTTGCTCTCTCTCTCTCTCTCTGTGTCGTCCTTCGTTGCTCTCTCTCTCTCTCTCTGTGTCGTCCTTCGTTGCTCTCTCTCTCTCTCTCTGTGTCGTCCTTCGTTGCTCTCTCTCTCTCTCTCTGTGTCGTCCTTCGTTGCTCTCTCTCTCTCTCTCTGTGTCGTCCTTCGTTGCTCTCTCTCTCTCTCTCTGTGTCGTCCTTCGTTGCTCTCTCTCTCTCTCTCTCTGTGTCGTCCTTCGTTGCTCTCTCTCTCTCTGTGTCGTCCTTCGTTGCTCTCTCTCTCTCTCTCTGTGTCGTCCTTCGTTGCTCTCTCTCTCTCTCTCTGTGTCGTCCTTCGTTGCTCTCTCTCTCTCTCTCTGTGTCGTCCTTCGTTGCTCTCTCTCTCTCTCTCTGTGTCGTCCTTCGTTGCTCTCTCTCTCTCTCTCTGTGTCGTCCTTCGTTGCTCTCTCTCTCTCTGTGTCGTCCTTCGTTGCTCTCTCTCTCTCTGTGTCGTCCTTCGTTGCTCTCTCTCTCTCTGTGTCGTCCTTCGTTGCTCTCTCTCTCTCTGTGTCGTCCTTCGTTGCTCTCTCTCTCTCTGTGTCATCCTTCGTTGCTCTCTCTCTCTCTCTCTATCTATCTGTGTCGTCCTTCGTTGCTCTCTCTCTATCTATCTGTGTCGTCCTTCGTTGCTCTCTCTCTCTCTATCTGTGTCGTCCTCTGTTGCTCTCTCTCTCTCTATCTGTGTCGTCCTTCGTTGCTCTCTCTCTCTCTATCTGTGTCGTCCTTCGTTGCTCTCTCTCTCTCTATCTGTGTCGTCCTTCGTTGCTCTCTCTCTCTCTATCTGTGTCGTCCTTCGTTGCTCTCTCTCTCTCTATCTGTGTCGTCCTTTATTGCTCTCTCTCTCTCTTTCTTTTCCTTTCCTTGTTACTTCCCTCTTCTCATTTTCTCCTTCATTTTTTTTATTCCTCTTTACCAACCTTTCGCTCTCATTCCTTCTTGCCTTATTTGTTGCTCTTCGCTCCCCCCCCCTTTCTCTCCAGTTTTCTATTTTCTTCCTCATATTACATATTAGTTCTTCAATTACTCACATCACGTGAAATTTTTAATTGCTAAATTTTTTACTTTCCAAATAATTGTCGCACAGAATCGTAAATGGTATTTATAAAGCCATTGTTATGGTCGTGTATTTGATAAAGCATAGAACAAAAACAGACAAATCTTCATGATGTACGTACCCATCATGGAACGAAGATATCATATTCTAAAAATAATCTAAATTGATCCAGAAGTTTTATTTTAAATAAGAAAATCAAATGTTATGACTAAGCAAAAGTCTAGTGTCATCTTAAAAAAAAATAAAAATAAAAAAAATGCAATGACTGATAACTCCACAATAATTCAAACTTACGAGACCAGCCTTGTAATGCTGACGATTTCACATTAATCGCTTAAACTTTATTAAAAATATGTTCTTTATAACAAGGCCGATAGCCATTAGTCGCATGCTCTCGTGTAATGAATGAATGCGTGAATGTAGGATTGACATGAAATTCTTAAAGATAAACTAAAATGACCGAAAAATGGGCTGAAATGACTTAAATAAATAAAAAGTAAATGACAGAATGACTTTAATGAACTTAAGAATGACTTGAATGCTTAAAAAAATAACTGGAATCCTTCAAAAACAACTTGAATGATGTGGAGAATGACTTGAATGGCTTTGAGACTGACTGGTTTTAAAGTGGGTGATCATTTTACATTAAATTAATAGAGAAAAGTGATCCCCCACTTTATATCACAATAAGTACAGCATGTAGTAAGAACAGATACTACACTTTGATCTGGGCCAAAAGGCCAAGAAAAGCTGTATTTATTTGCTCCCCCACCGAGCAAATTAGGTACAAGGCCGATTTTTAAAGTGAGGAGTGAAGGGGAAATGGGGACCAACTCCCCAAGGAGTAGGGGATCTGGATAGTGACAATTGGTATGAAGGGTTGCCCCTACATTGACCAAGGTCTTATATGTGAGGTTGCCCCCACATATGGTCTTTGCTGCAGTATCTGCCGGAAAGATACTACACTTTGATCTTGGCCAAAAGGCCAAGAAAATCTTTAAAAGTTAAGAACAGCATCTATTAACAACAGACCTTTGATCTTAACTAAAAAGGCCAAGCACAAAAGTGTTACAGACAGACCGACGGACCGACCGACGGAGTGACTTATAGAGTCGCTTGCACGCGACTAAAAACTAACTACTTAATCAATTTACGTGATTTTTGGAATACAACATTTTTATTTCATGATGAATACATACATCAGAGATTTTATTTTATTTATTTAGGTTGAACTGTGAACTTTTACCCCCTTTTTTATTTTTAAAGTTGTGTCTCATCTGTTATATTAAGTTGGTACAAAAACAATATTGTTTTCTCATATATGTTACTTTTATATATGATTTCTGAATTAATTCCTTTATATATAAAGCCATGTTATATATCATTTTGAAGCGCGTTTTTCGCAGTATCGAATCGTGTTATTCGTTACAGTTTTCAATCCCTTCATTCATTTTTTTCTTTTTGCAGGCTTTTTGACAGCATGGACAAAATTAAAATCCGCATGGTTTTCTTGTTTCAGTTTAAACTAGGCTGAAAGCTCCCGAGACAGCTTACGATATCAATGTGTTTGGCCCAGGAACCACTAACGAACAAGTGGCACGTGGTTCAAGAAATTTCGCAATGTTGAAGAGCCTCAAAGATGAAGACGATCAAACGTTTGAAAGCCTTAATTGAAGCCAATCCTTGCAAAACCACACAAAGTTGCTGTTAAACTTGAGGTCGACCACTCAAGTCGTTCGCCATTTAAAGCAAATAGAGAAGTAAAAAAAATTGGATAAATGGGTGCCGCATGAATTGAATGATAATCCAAAAAATTGTTGTTTTGAGAGGTGTTCTACGCTCCTTCTGCACAACAAAAACGACTCATTTCTTGAGTGGATTGTAGTGTGTGATGAGAAGTGGATCCTCTACAACAACCAGCACACTACAGCCTGTCTTCTCCATCACAGCTTCTTGAATACAAAATGATTATGAATTGCACCAGAAATTGACGAAATGTACCAGAAGCTCCAACGTATGTGCCCAAGATTGGTCAATATGAAGGGACCAGTTCTCCTCGATGACAACGCTTGCCTGCATGTTGCTTAACTGACCTGGCAGAAGCTGAATGAATTGGGCTATGAGACTCTGCCCCATCCGTCATATTCACCGGACCTCTTGCCTACTGATTATCACTTTTTCAAGCATTTCAACAAATTCCTGCGAGAAAAATGCTTCAGAAGCCGAGATGATGCCGAATTCGCCTTCAATGACTTCATCGCTTTCAGGACTCTGGATTTCTATGCTAATGGGATAAATAAACTTGTTTCTCGTTGGCAAAAATGTGTTTATTCTAATCGTTCTTATTTCCACTTCCAATAATTTTATCTTTCACTATTTTCCCTTTACTCAGCCTTGTAGTATTGTCTTTCAGTTCCTCCCTGTTACTATTGGAATTTTCATCATGTTGATCGTCAACTTCCTCTTCCAAGACTTGATTCATCTCATTTAAGGGAATTGTATTTTCTTCATTCCTTGGTCTGCAAAAGTCCTTATCTACCTTCATCAAGTAACATGGATGCATCCTGTAGAATGTGCCTCCATTTCAGATTAATACACATTGACCCTCTTTATCCAAAACTTTGTCAGGGCCACTCCATCTTTTATAGTTTGTCTTCTATAGTGAATGCTGTCCTCTGTCATAAATCATTCATCCGCATAATGTCTTATATTAACTTGCAGTGCTCTCTGGATTTTTTCACTTGATTCAGCCTCCATGAACCTTTTTTTTTTTTTTTTTTTTTTTTCGCAGAATGTAAACCATTTTTAATTACTGGTTGTTGAAGTGCCTAATGCGGATAACTAGTCTATCAAAACTGAAGGTATATTTCAATATTTTTTAGATTCAAAAGCAAGCTCATGTCCAGAATGATTCTGAAGAGCATTTTTGGCACTAACAGCCCAAGCCAAAGCAATTTCTGGCTCATATTTCTCATCTTCCAATGTTTTCTCCATTGCTTCAGCCAATATTAGATTGTGACATTCCATAGTGCCATTACTGAATGAACTTTCAGTGCAGATTTCAATATTCAGTTTTTCATTCATCTCTCTGTAACCAATGTTATTAAATTCTTCTCCATTATCATTCAAGAAGCGTTTATGAACTCCAAAATGTGCTATCCACATTAAAAATATGTTGCGAATAATTTCTTCACTCTTCTTGGTTTTAATCAGCCTGGCAGCAGAGTATTTAGTGGATTCATCGATTATGTGTAAAATTCAGCATTGATTATGTCTTGAAACTTTTATGTCTATACATACAGTGTCATGTAGCCTCATTTAATAATATTTATTAATAACTAGTGGATGAGCGCCCAGCGTTGCCAGTGCACTGGACCTTCCCTCCCCTAAATCAAAACAACTTCTTTTAATCACAATAGCAGCGAGTGCCCATGCGACTGAAAAAGAGCTGCGGGCTCAAATGTGAAGCACAAAAGAAAGGAAGAAAGCAAAAACTTACAGGCCAACGCTTGTGCCCACATGACCATGAATGCTTATGACGTCATAGCATTGCAAAATAAGCGTTTTAAACATGGTTTTAGTTTAATATGCATACATGATTTGCAAAAAAAGAGACGGGGGAAAAAAAAAGAACCCCCTTTCAAAAAGTGGTCCAATTGATTTCCACAGAATAAATCTTCTTTTCTAATTTTCGCATATCCTGCATCTAGGGCATTTCCCTTTAAGATGGTACCAGTTTTGTGCCAGTCTCATGTGGATGACAAAAGGGTTTAGCACACAAGCACACATTTTTGAGATTTATTAATAGAAGATAGAAAATGATATAAACTAATAATATTTAACAAAAACAACATAAAAACAATCCATAATACATACACTGAATTTTTCTTTTATTTTTCTTTGACCTTTAAACATTACCCACATTTTATTTAACACTTTTTCTTGTATATAATCTGTCTTAACATTTAATTTAGTACCTTCAGTTGTTGGCCGTCATGAAATGTAGATTGTTAAAGAGCATATTGCAAGGATAAGAAAGAAGAAATGACTATTTATTTGTAGACTGTCATCCTCCTCTTCATAGCTATTGCTTCATGATGTTTCGGTCAACTATTCCTCTGGCCTTTGTCAGGTAGTTATCCGCAATGGGATACAAATGTTGAGTCTCTTAACTGTATCCTCAGTAATTAGTGCCTTCCATAGTTGTTGTTGTCTTCCCATATTTTGGCCAACTTATCTTCTGGCCAGTTTTGGGTAGGATTGAAACTGCTATCTTCAGACAATGGAACTGTAGAGAATCAACGCCTCTATCCACTGCACCACAGGCCCTGAAAGGGCGATCAAAGTTAGATTTTTTGATCTTATAAATCAAAGTTTTTCGTTCTTATCTGGTCTTCGATCATTGAGTCTGTGCAGAATGGTATATTATTTTATTATTTTTATTAGAGGATTAGTTGGTCAAAACCTGGTGAAACGACAACACCTATGGAAGGCAGTAATTACTTAGGATACAGTTAAGACTCAGCATTCCTATCCTGTCGTGGTTAACCATCTGATGAAGGCATGAAACAATAACTATGAAGATGAGGATAAGTTTGCAAATAAATAAATATACAAATTAGTCATCTCAAAGGGATTCCAATAATAAAATATGAAATGACTAGTCAGAATCAAAGATCGATTTTTTTTTTCTTAGATATACTGTTATTTAAGTCTAAAATGGAAAATGTTAAATTAGACAAAATGTAATATCATCGACCATTTGTGTCTTATGTACTGTCTACTAATGGAGGATCTAATTGTGATAGGTGTTAGAGGTATCCAACCCTAAAGAAAAAGGATTCGTTAAAGGTTAGATGAAATCATATTTTGTACTCGTCCAGTTTATAACTTAAATCTCCAACAATTTGGCATCCTCATTTTCCAGCAGATTACAAAAAATGTCCAAGTGAAGACTGCTAGATGATTAATTTAATATGTGGCATTCCTGCCTCCTTTTCTATGTTAAGAATGACTTTCTATTCAGAAAGACTTAACATGGAGAAAGGGAAGATTTCACACTGACATGACTTGCTGAAAGTCATTTTCGATCTAAAAATTTGTCTTCTTGATTAAATGGATTTCACTTTGTCATTAAAACTTGTCGTCTTCTGACAGCTGATTGAATAATCGCTTCAGCATCTTCTGTCTGCTTATGTAACCTGTCAAAAGATGCTAATGCGAACTTGCCAGAGATTGAGTTGTAAACTGGATAAGTACCTTTAATTTTTTTTTAAATCAAACTATGGTTGGTTAATTAAGTGTTATTATAAAAAAAAAAATCTTAAGTCTTGCAGCTATCTTTTCTTGATTTAGAAAAAAAATGTCAACTTTACTCATGGAAACTATTCCAACTTTTTTTTTTTTTTTTTTTTTTTTAATTCATGTTAAATATTTGAAGGAATGCTATGGAAAATAAAGGCCTGAGAGTGGATGTTACCGAGAACAAAGTAATGATCAGTGGCTGTAGTGGTGGAAAGCGCCCAGGCAGAGGAAAGTTCCGCTGTTCAGTTTTTGGAAAAGAGTTGGGTGCAGTTTAATCTTTTGTAAGCATTGTGTACACGAGAAATGTAATGCAATTACTGGCAGGTCGAGAGAGGATAATCAATTTGTGTGGAAAAAGTGTAAGATAATGTAAAAGATGGATGAGAATTAAAATGTGGAGAAAGTAAATCTGGATTGCAAAGCTAATGAGGTTGTTGAGAAGTTTTGTTAACTTGGTGACATCATTGGTGCATAGGGTGGAACAGGTGCTAGTGCGCTTGTGACTTAGGAGCAGATGGAGTAAGTTTAGAGAACTTTTGCTATTAACTTCCCAGCATAGTGTTACCATTGTCAAGCTAGTGAATAATATATCAGCCATATGCTTATTTATGCAAGTAATACCTGACCAATAATGGTTGAGGACATGTGTTGCATGGAGAGAAATGATATGAGTGATGTGATGGATGTGTTATGCTAGTCTTTAAGACTGGCTTAGTTCTGATGACGTTAGAGGAAGATTAAAATTGGAACAGTATAGAAATCTGTGTGCATATTAGAAGATTTTGATAAAAGGTTTTATTGAAGAGAATAGACTTAACGAGAGAAAGAGTATAATAATTATTTCCTTAACTTATTAACTTAAGAAATGAGATGCTGATGATGGAAGGTGTTGAGGCATTGCATTAAGGATAAGAGTAGGAGTAACTCGAATAAAGCATATATATATATATGTCAGTCTCTTTATCATTTCTTTGTCATCGATAGCTTTCTTTCTACAAAATCAATATTTGATTCTGGTGCCTTAGTTTTAAAATCATATGTTGAAGTCAGAGAGTTCTTGCTGAATGTTCAAGCCATAAAATTCATCCTCTTTGCGCATTACAAAAAAAAAAAAATCAATTTCCTCCCCAAAACCTCAGCCTCGATACATCTCTATTTTTCCCCATTTTATGCTATCATTTAAAACACCAGACTGGATATTTTTAAGATTTGTCCATTCAGTTTGATAACGAAAATTCTATTTCAGATTTAAATCTGACAGGCCAAGCAACAAAGCTTTTTCTTTCTTTTTTTTTTTTTTTATAGAGATGCAAGAATATATCTTCTGATATATAAAGTAAAGTCTGTCTCTTTATCATTTCTTTGTCATCGATTGCTTTCTTCCTATAAAAGCAATATTTCATCCTGGTTCATTTGTTTTATTTGCAGTATGTTGTTTAGAAGGTTGTTGCAGTATGCTGTTTTGAAGAATAAGTGTAGTTGTCTCTCAAATAAGGCATGAATGAAGTATCACCAATTTACTTCGTTTCATCAGTAACATAAAAAGGAAAACATTTTAAGCTTTTCTTTGTCATCGATAGCTTTTTTTTCCTACAATATCAATATTTAAGTCTGGTAATCAGTTTTTCTTTTGGATCTTTGCAGCATGTTATTAAGAATAAAATGTAATTCGATTCAGAAAATACTTTGTCAAGGTCAGAATTTATTTCAACTGACTACAGTTTTTTTTTTTTTAAAAAGATTCAACTGTATTCGTCTATATAGAGCTACTTCTCTTTGATTGGAATACAGCTAATGTATAAAGTGAAGTCATTCTCTTTATCATTTCTTTGTCATTTTTTTTTCCCTATAAAATTAATATTTGATCCTGGTTCGTTCATTTTATTTGTAGATCGTTGTAGGGTACTTAAATAAGGATAACATGTGTAGTATGCACATCGTTAAACCTGCAGCATTGTACATGTTTACTCTTTGACAGGCAGGTTGGCTCCATATGCAATCAGTATCAATAACACTAATAATAAAAAAAAAGAATAGAATCCTCTAAAATTCAACTTTTCCTTATTGTGGTAGGGACGATGGAAATGTAGTAGGGTCAGCTACTGTTTCATAGCATCATATCAACCCTTAGTACATATCTATTTCTATTTTAAGCAGATACATTATTTCTACATGCCTCATTTGTATGCTTCCAATGGAGCGACTGATTTGAAAATGCTTGTTTCTCTTGCTCAAAAACGTGACATTGTTATATCCTTGTTTAACTATATTTGGTCTATGCAGTTTGGCCCGTTGCCTGCTTTACCCCCCCCCCCACCTCCCCTATCTTTCGTTCGGCTCTGAAAATGGTGTTGTTGTACAGATCTGGGTTATCCTGTCATGAACTAACAGTGACCTTCGATAAGCTGTCAAACCTGTACCGTTAACCTGTTGGACAAGAGCGACCCAATCTGCTGTATGGAAATAACTGGTAAACTAAGCACTCTGATTTTTTTTTTTTTTTTTTTACTAAGCACTCTGATTTTTTTTTTTTTTTTTACTACGCACTCTGATTTAAAAAAATTTTTTTTTTTACAAGGATTCGTTCAGTTTGAAAGAGATAGTGCAATAGCATTCATTGATCTGGCCAGATAGAAAGGCCAAGCATAAGGAATCCCTGTGATGATACCTCTATGCCTAGATAATAGACAAAGCATGTAAAAGCCATCCTACCTACTCCTTAAGCAATTTTATGGTTGAAAACTCCCAGTTTCCAGCTTGAAGAAGCTTGACTATTCTGGTTTAAGGAGACCTCCATCCTTCCCCAGTGATTTGATGTAAAGGCCTCAGAAGTTTTGACACTGGACCTTTGATCCGTTTTCCTTCTCTTAGATGGATGATATGACAAGATCTATGGGTTCATCTCACTGAGAGGGGGTGATCCTACGCATGGGTTCTATGCCAGGTATTTCTACTCCCTTTCTGGATATGTATGCATTAATTAATCTCCACAAATTTTTGTATATTACCCCAGGGGTTTGGAGATAGATAACTCCAAAAATGTTAGAGGAGTTATAAGTACAGGTTTTATAAAATTCAAAGAAAGATCAAAGACTTTTCAAAAGATGATGGAAGAGAAATTTAAAGCGATATGTGGTATAGAATAGGGAGTATAGAAAATTAACATTTGCGATTCAAAGTTGGCCATCTTGATACTTCTGTGACGGAGAATAAAGTAGGGAAAATGAGGATGAGGTAAATCTCACCTATCTATTTAAATATATGTATGTATGTACGTTTGTATGTCTTGCAAAAACTTGTGATAGATCCTGACAAGATCAGTATCATTTTGAAGCTCAATGTCTCTGATGACAAATACCGAAATTTGGGCAAAAACATTAATTCTTTCACCTTAAACTCGGCCGTTTTGTACAAGGAGATCTATGTTTTTTGCTGACATTTTAGCAAGTTATCGTCATTGGATTAACTTCAGTTAATTTCAACACTTTTGACTTCCGATCGCATCATAAAGACATCGGCTAAAACATCAGATATTCTTTCACTTTCTTTTCTGCCTTTGCGGCATGGGTTCGAGCCGCCTGCTTGCCTACTACCACTTTTTTTGCTTAACACACACCTCCAAACACCTGGGCAACGCTAGGCACATATAAAACCTGCAGCGATGTATAAAAAAAAAAAAATTTAAGACTAAGTATGTACTTAGTATAAGTTTTTCTTAACCCTTTTAGGAAATACAAAGAGTTGTTCCCTTCTCATAAAAAAAATTAACTTGTGTATAAATCAAAGACACACAAAATAAAACAATACGATAAAAACACAGAAAATAAGTACAATTGACTAAGAAAACAGTTGACAATTATTAAAATACAAGTTATATTCAAAGCATGCAAAGAAAACTTCTCGATATTTTCACCATTTTTATTGACAAATACAAGTGAAAACAATTTTGAAAGTTTTACAATTTTTAACTGAAGTTCGTTTAAAGAAAACAATTTTAGATTGAAAATTATTTCATCATTAGGCCAAAACGTCCGCCTCGAGATAATATTAAATTGGGAATCTGTTAAATTGTACACTTGTTTTGTATATTGTTCATATATGTGTTTATATTGTTTTTATATATGTGTTTATATTGTTTTTATATGTGTGTTTATGGAAATTGTTCCAGTCAAAACATGAGGCCACTTGATCTAAAGGACTAAAAATAAAAAAGAAGAAAAATACTACTTAAAGGTCAAAACCAACGATAAATGTGAGATAGATAGATTAGAACCCCAAAGAAAAAAAAATAACCGGAAGTTACAAACCTGCTGAAAATAAACACTATCCCTTAGGATTACGATATAAAAAAAATCTAACCAAACACAAAATAATACCTCGCATAACCATTAAATTGACAACAGTTGCGTTTTAATGTGTGACAGCTAACTTTGCTGACTTAGTAATGTGGTTTGTGATTTCCATGTGAAATTCTTTATGCAAAGATTCCCCCCCCCCTTCATTCTTATAAAGTTAAAACTATGATTGTAGAGCCTACCATGTGAAGAGTGTGTGCCTGCCCACACTGTGTACTTTACAATATAGACGCGGGAGGTCAAAATCAGTGTGGAAGTAGAGTGTCTTTGTAATATACCTACGACCTCGACAATCAGTCCGACAAAAACTGGGCCATTTCGGTGGCCTATTAGCTGTTGGACTGAGGCATCTATTTTGGGTAGCCCTAGAAGTCCACTCTCCCAGGCCTTGTCTCCTGGCTTGTTGGTGGAGCGAGTTTATCGCTTGTCGCCTGAGGTGTTCTTACCGAGGAATGCTAACGCGGTTACACAGACTTGTACTTCCAGGGGTGCTGGCTCATTCATTTCACCTTCTGAGCTTGCGTCGCATCCCTGTGCGGCGGAAGAGAGGTAAATACCGTAAGTAGAGAGTTAGTTGATCATTTTCGATAACAACGAAAAATCGGTTCTTTTGTTACAGTTGTTTCTCTCTCATTTCACTTGTTATTCGCTCAAATATTTGATGTAATTAATTCTAAGTGTGAATTGACCTTAATTCCTATTTTAGTCATTCAAATTATTCAGTCAAATTCGTTTTGATGTTTATTTTTCCTTAAAAAAAAAAGATTTGATGGTATTTCTGCAGTTTACGGACCTTGCTGAAATAAAATAACGCATGTTGCTATTTATAAGGAACGTATTTCATTTTATTGACATCAATAAAATCTATATATCTATAAAAGTGAGAATGTGTGTTTATGATGATACTTTTCAACCTATATACTCAACAGCTTTTTTTATCTAGACTTGAAATTTAGTATATAGGATATTCAGACATGGGGAAAACTTTTAAATCTGTTTTTATCCAGAAAAAAAAAACTGGCTGCTAAGAAGTCACAATTGAAAAATTGGTATGTGATGTTCATCAGATTTTTATCTGTTAGCTGTTTCATGAATGCACATGCGTGAATGGTTCACATGACAGATTTATTATGTTAAAAATAAGTAGGTTTGAAAACACTTTTTAAAGACCATGTGAAGTTGGCCTAATGGTTATCATACTTGGCTTATTGTCTTTAGGTTTTGGTTTCGATCTCAGCTCGAGTATTTTTTTTTTTTTTTTTTTTTTTTTTACTTACAAGAAATGAACTGTTTAGAAAAAGCATAATACTCGCATGCACATGTCGCTATTTCTGTATGAATAAAGATATGATTATACATATTTTGCGACCAGGCAACGCTGGGCAGCCTGCTAGTATTTATCTCAACTAAAGTCAGTCTCTTTCTTTCTTTGTCATCGATAGCTTTCTTTCTACAACATCAATATTTGATTCGGGGGGGGGGTCTCAGTTTTAAAGCCTTTATATGTTGAAATCAGATAGATTACTTCCTGCTGAATGCTCAAGCAATAAAATTCATCCTCTCTGCTCATCACAAAAAACAAGGCCGATAGCCATTAGTCGCATGCTCTCGTGTAATGAATACATGCGTGAATGTAGGATTGACATGAAATTCTTAAAGATAAACTAAAATGACCGAAAAATGGGCTGAAATGACTTAAATAAATAAAAAGTAAATGACTTAGAATGACTTTAATGAACTTAAGGATGAATTGAATGACCTTAAGAATGACTTGAATGCTTAAAAAATAACTGGAATCCTTCAAAAACAACTTGAATGATCTGGAGAATGACTTGAATGGCTTTGAGACTGACTGGTTTTAAAGTGGGTGATCATTTTACATTAAATTAATAGAGAAAAATGATCCTCCACTTTATATCACAATAAGTACAGCATGTAGTAAGAACAGATACTACACTTTGATCTTTATATTTAATTTATTTCGTTTAAAGAAAAAATTACAATTAAAAAAATTCCAATATAAAATTAAAAAATTTTAAAAAGTAAATTCTCTAAAAGACAAAACAAATTTAGGCACAAGGCCCTATAAGATCTGGGGAGGGGAGTGTTGCAGGGTCTTTGTAACTAAAGTAAAAATGGAGTCTTTGGCGACTTTACTCTTGACTGGCAACATTTACCACAATGCTTTATTCACTCTGTGGAATCTAAAGCTAACTAATGAAAACGCCAGCGTTTTTGCAAAAACGATATATATACAATTTCTGTATGTGTGTGTGCGCATTTTTTTTTTTTTTTTTTTTTTTAAATTAAAATGTGTGTGTGTGTGTGTGTGTGTGTGTGTGTGTGTGTGTGTGTGTGTGTGTGTGTGTGTGAAAAAAGTTTAATTCATTGGAAAAAATAAAAAGTTCTTGAATTTGGAAGAAAAACAGTTCGTGTTGGGGAGTGGGAAATAGAGAAAAAATGTACAAAAAATAAAATTGCCTAGTGCATTGTTAGTCAGGTCCCTCCCTAAGCTAATTTAAGTAGTTAGATCGCCTACTGTTTTTGGGGGCACTGAAAACAAGCGGGGAGATCCATAATGGGGATTGGGAAGAATTCATATCGGGTGTAGGGAGTAAAATAAATAGATTGTTAAAAACAAAAAAGGGGGGAATATATTAGGTGGCAACCTTCGAGTATGGGTTGATCAGGGGATGATAAAACAAAAAGATAGGGGTGGTAGTGGTAAGGTAGCCTCGGAAGTTTCTCTAGTGCCAAAAAAACAAACAATTGGGGGACCGGATCTCATTTGTACCACCAGTCAAGAGTCTCTTTACTTTTTATTTGTCTAACCTAGCGGGATGGGCTCCGTAGGACCCAGTACCGCATGTGCCATGCCTATGGTGGTAACATGAATTCAAACTTGGCGCCTCATCGGATGCACAAGCTAGCGTCATGCACCCACCTCTTGTCAAAGGCCACTCGAGGCAACCTCTTCCAATCGCATCTGATCTTTACTTTAAGCAGATGTTTAAAGTAGACGATCAGATCCCGATCCGGAACAGATATCCCTTTGCGGACTCGCTTGAGGCGTGTGATCCATATGACCATCCTCGCTACTGCTAGTATCACTAGAAAAACCATTCTTTTCTCCCTAGGCGGCGGATCAATGTTCTCCACAAAATATAATTCGTCCAGTTCAAGTCAGCGCTTGGCATCGATGCGAGCCGTTACCTCGTTGACGTACCCTAGGAGGGTCTTGAGCCTGCTACATCGGAAAAAGGCATGACCGGCTGTTTCTCTCATGTCTTCGTCGCAGCGCAGGCAGTAGACCCAGGTTTCTTCATTGTAAAGGTTGAGTTCCTCAAGGAGGGGCAGTGCATTCCGGACAAGTCGCCAGGTAAGGGAAAATTCCGAATTTGTAAGAAAGTCCCATCCTGGCGCCCAACTCCACTGGGAGCGGACCTCCTCCAACGACATCTCCGTCCGTTTCACTAGCTCCCGATAAAGCCTGTTCCTAGACTGTTCGAGGACACTGGTCCCCGGCAACGCTCTAAGTGCGGACCGGCATTCGACGTAGAATATTTGTTCCCCCCTCGGTCGAAGCATGGCGGAGACCGAGAGGTCAGTTGTGAGATTGGAAAACGAGCTTTCAACCGCAGTGACCTATGGAACGTCTACGTACAACGAACGGCTCAGGAAGGCCAACCTCTCTACGTGCTTGTGACACAGGAGATCGGGCAGTCCCAAGCCTCCCTCGCTCGGATTTCGAACACAGACCTCTCTGCAAACATAATGCTTACCCTCGTTCCACAAGAGTGTGTCGAGGTGCTCCTGTAAGCTGATTCGTCGTTTTGCAGGGAGGGGAAGTACAGACAGGCGGTAAAGGATGAGCGGAAAGATGTATGTGGCACACGCCTCCGCCCGACCCTTCAAGGACAAATTCCTTCGAACCCAAATCTTAACAGAGGATTCGACCTTGGCCTCTACCTCCGACCAGTTTTTCTTCAGCTGGAGACCCGGTCCGAACCACACACCAAGGATCCAGACCGGGCCGGGCCGTCGGTCCAACTGAAGATGCCCGGAAGCGAATTTACTCCGGTCCAGGCACCCAACCGCAGACCCACCGACTTACTGCGATTGAAGACGGCCCCCGTAACTTCTTCGTATCGAGCGAGTGCCTCGGTGACCACTTGAATGTCCGTGGGGAAAGACACGAACACGGTGACGTCATCGGCGAATGCAGAAACCCTGGCTCGTGTGCCTCCAGGGAGAGCTATCCCGCACAGGACTGGTGTAGTCGCCTCGCCCCTTAACTTGCGAAGGAGGGGTTCCAACGCCAGGACGTACAAGAGAGGCGACAGCGGACAACCCTGTCGCACCGACCGGGAGACGGCAAAAGACTTCGACAGCTTACCGTTGATCTGCACCGCTACCGTCGGCCTGTCATACAGTACAGAGATCCACTTGCGGAAGTCCGGATTAAATCCGGCGGCCTCCAGCACAGATCCCAGGAACCTATGGTCCACCCTATCGAAAGCCTTGGACTGATCCAAACTGATCAGCGTGGCCTCGGCGTCGTCTTCTGTCCCCTCTATGATCGTGCGTATCAGATGAAGATTGTCCTGAATCGATCTCCCCTTCACAGCATAGCTCTAGTCTGGTTCAATCAAGTCAGTGATGACAACCTGCAACCGATTCGCAAGAACCTTGGCCAAAATCTTTAACTCTGTGTTTAGCAGAGTCAAGGGCCTGAAATCGTCTAAATCTTCCTCCCCACCATGCCGTTGACCTTTCCTCAGCAATGTGATCACTCCCTTGGTCACCTGCCCAAGGATGGAGCCCTGAACAAACCAATGGTTGAACATATCCTTCAGAATAGGGACCAACATGGGCGACAGCCTCAAGTAGAATTCATAGGGTAGACCATCAAGCCCCGGGGACTTGTTGCAACCGACCTGCTTCAACGCAGTAATGATCTCATGTTCCGCGACAAGACCATCACAGCTAGCCGCTCGAGCCGCCATGAGGCAAGGCGAGTCGGCCAAATAGCTGCCAAACTCTTCAATCTTGAGTCTGGGTAGTTTGGTGAAGCGCTCCGATAGATGCTTTCGAAACCCCTCGCAAATCTCCCGCGTCGACGCAAGGGCGTGCCCTTCCAGGTCGTTTACTTTTCGAATGTACCCGTCCGAGCCGCGCCTTAGAGCAGCCTTACGCTCAACAGCGTCTACATTAACAGCCTCGTTAGAGACTTTCATTAGCCTTGCCCTAACTATCTGGCCCTCGTACCGCTCGCTAGCCAAGTGGTTGAGGTCTTGTTTAGCTAGCGCTATCTCTAGGGGGCCCCCCCTCCACTGCCTGGGTCAGCCTATTCTCTATACGCTTCTTGGCCTTAGCCTTATCTAGTGCGAGGCGTTGGCTGTACTGGACCGAGAAGCGTCTAATCTTAGCCTTGAGACTAACCCACCACTTACTCCCGGTAACCGCCCCCACTAATGCCCGTTGGATTATCTCTGTAACCTTGGCCAAGAAAAGCTAAGAACAGCATCTATTAACAACAGACCTTTGATCTTAACTAAAAAGGACAAGCACAAAAGTGTTACGGACAGACGGACCGACGGAGTGACTTATAGAGTCGCTTGTACGCGACTAAAATTCTTCTTTCCCAAAACCTCAGCCTCAATACATCTCCTTTTCTCCCCATTTCATGTTATTATTTAAAACACCAGATCGTATATATTATTTTAATTGGAATTCATTATTGAAATGAGTATTATTTATTTATATTTATTGCAGACTATTATCCTCATCTTTTCTTAGTTGCTTCACAACATTTCGGCCAATAAATATACATAAATTACCAGATTGCATATTCTTAAGATTTGTCCATTCAGTCTAATAACGAAAATTCTATTTCAGATTTAAATCTGACGGACCAAGTAACAAAGCTCTTTTTTTTCTTTTTTTTCTTTTTTTTTTTTTTTTTTTAATAGAGATGCAAGAATATATCTTCTAATATATAAAGTAAAGTCGGCCTCTTTATCATTTCTTTTTCATCGATATCTTTCTTCCTATAAAAGCAATATTTGATCCTGGTTCATTTGTTTTATTTGCAGTATGCTGTTTATAAGAATAAGTGTAGTTGTCTCTCAAATAAGGCATGAACGAAGTATCACCAATTTACTTTGTTTCATCAGTAACATAAAAAGGACAACATTTTAAGCTTTTCTTTGTCATCGATAGATTTTTTCCTACAATATCAATATTTAAGTCTGGTAATCAGTTTTTCGTTTGGATCTTTGCAGCATGTTATTAAGAATAAAATGTAATTCGATTCAGAAAATACTTTGTCAAGATCAGAATTATTTAAAAATGACTGCAGTCTTAAAAAAAAAAAAAAAAAAAAGATTTAACTGTATTCGTCTATGCAAAGCTACTTCTCTTTGATTGGAATACAACTAGTGTATTAAATAAAATTGCTTTGTTATTTCTTTGTCATCGATAGCTTTCTTAACAAAGATTACAATATCACAGGGTCTCCATTCACACTGAACGTCCACAGAATGCCTAGTAGCAATATATTACATATGAAATATGCCGCTGTTGAATTTTCACAGGTGCCACTAGTGTTATATGAATATTGGTGCGAACACTGGTGAAGCTTTTTTCTTTTAATTTTTATTACTTATGAGGACTGTTTAATATTATATTTAAAGATTACCTTGCTGTAACCCCCAAGGAAGCAGTCTTCTAGCAATGTATTCCACAGATGGAAAGAAACCAACTCTGTTCATGGAAATTCTGTTTTATTTATTTATTTTCTTTTGACACTAGGAATAAAAAAGATAAAACAAAAAGGTTAACGAGATGGTCATGTTGGAAGAATGAATAAGAATCCTTGTTAGATGTAGAACAGTTGCGGTAGCAGTTTCAGTTTACAGAAGAAAGCCAAGGAAAAACTAGAGCATGTGATAAGGATAGATTTGAAAGAAAGGGATAAAGACCTGGCCAGAGATAGGTTAGTCTGGGAGTTAACTTCTAAAAGCTGTCCAACACATGCCATGTGTAAAATGGGCTGATGATGATGTGGGCGTATATGATTCTAGTTTATTTATTCTTTGATATTAATCTCTTATTAAAAATCAAGCTTAAATCTGCTGACCTCAGAAGGAGATAAAATCTAGACAGTATAGGGAAATGTGTGCAGGACAGGAGACTTTGTTGGTATGGTCATATTCAAAGAATGGACAAGGGTTTTCGAGTTAGATGTAAAACTGTTGAGGTAGCAAGGTCAGTTCACAGGGGAAGGACCAAGGAAAACATGGAAGGAACTAAAAAGAATGAACTGCAAACTGGAATAAAGACCTGGCCAGAGATAGATTAATTCTGGAATCAATTTCTAAAAGTCATATAATGCAAGCCAGTATGCAAATCGGACGTTAAACCCTCTGCACCAAAGCCAAAAGTCCATTGTTGAGATGGCGTTTTCTCTGTTGATTGAGCTCTGTTGCTGGTCGTGCACAGTTTTAGGAGGTCCACCCTCCCAGGTTTTACCTTCTCTCTTTGAGAAAGCGTTAGCTTATTGCTAATCACCTGAGGCGCCTTTGCCATGAAATCTGTCCAGGCATTTTGTTTTCAGACCAGAGTGCTGTTTTTCAAGGACGTTGCCTTTTCAAATTCCACTTTCCCGACCTTTGTCACATCATCCTGTCGTGATGATGATTTCAATCTGACACCTATCTTTTCGTTAGCCATTCCATTAATGAAACGGATTTGAGAATCAAAACATCACATTCTTACATGTACTATTTATGGGACAAAGTGTCCGTCTGTGAGAAGAAAAGAAAAGGAAACCGTAGTAAACCAAGGTAGAAAAAGAAAAAAAAAAAAAAAAAAAGAAAAGGATGAAAAGAAATAAAACAAAAACATGTCTAATATATTTAAAAATAGATTTGTTCTGTGTAAATAACTTTCAAGTATTTATTTTATCTCTTGCATAACTTGGAATTTTCAATTCCTTTATGACGATCTATACTACTAGTGCAGCTACCCAATGTTGCCAGGGTAAAAGGAAACCATAAAGGAACACTGACAATAAAATAAATAAATAAATAAATCTATATATATAAAAGGCAAAAGTGACGCGCACATTTTTGTATGTCCAGCAAAGGCTTTTTTCCGGGGGGGGGGGGGGGTTCTCG